>NW_020837947.1:2074074-2148677 GCF_003676395.1 Aethalodelphis obliquidens
GACACACACACAGATACAGACACACACACACACACACACACACACACACATACCCTGCTAACACTGCAGGATAAACGTATCAGGAGAACCACAGACGCAAGATTCAGGACAGCGTCACCTGTTGGGGGTGACCTGTTGGGGGTTGGGAGGAAGGAGAGCAGAGGGGTGGGAGCGGCACAGAGACGTGAGCTGTCAGTGTGGAAGTTCTCTGTCCCCGTGGTGTACGTCGTGGGTTGTCATCATATAACTAAAAACAAACAAATGGTTCAATGAAATAAATAAAATACAAGGTGGCCGGAGAGTCAGGTGCGAACCAAAGACGAGAAAATGTCATGAACCAAGGACAATGGTTAATTCCATTATACGAACTTGAATTCCACTTAAAAACACACAAATCAAAAGAAAACAGATCACATTGATGCCAGAACTGAGTGGCAAGCAGAGAAGCCTGCCGGCTCTCAGGAAGGCCACGGGAAGCCACTTCCAAGCTTGAGGCGTCCAGGAGCCGTGCCCAGGGGATGCTGGGAGAAGCAAAGGTGGCAATGGTTGGCACAGCCCGCCTGCTGTCCACAGGCAAGGTCCCCAACGTGGGCTGCTTCCTCCTTCCCTCTCCATTTGGTTGTCACTGGAGACACGGACATCAGGGTTGGACAAGCGTGAGGGGCCATGGGGGCGGCCAGGCGTCAGTCTGGCTGCTGCATCCCGTGGCAGACTTGTCACCTGACAACAGAAACAGCAACGCCTGCTGTCTCCACTCAGGGGCCACTGTGGGCATGATCTCAGACAGTGGACTGGCTGGACCGGGAGGTTCTCTGTAAACTGTGAAGCTACGGAAACACCAGCTTGAGTCTCAGGAAGAAGCAAGTGCAGCCTTCAGCTTCATCACTTTTTTACTCCGTTCTCCCTGGTTCCCTGGATGGAAGAGTACCTTCCAGTGCCCACCTGTGCTTCCTCTATCCCCTTACCTAGTTGTATTTTTCTTATAGCATTTCTCACCCCCTGAAGCTGATGCATATTGCTCGTTAATTTGCTCCCGTAAGTTATAAGCTCTAGCCAGGCGAGGATCTGGTCCAGCTCCCTCGCGCCTCATCCAGGTGCAGGGCAGGGCTGGGCACGCTGAGGGTTGTCCGCGACTGTGGGGACAATGAATGGGCGAAGGAAGGAAGGAAGGCGGGGAGGGGGGCTCGCTGAGGAGGGGTGACTGGGCGAGCAGCCCACCTTGGTCCTCTGGGTGTCACCTCCAATGAGGGGTTCCCGTTGATGCCACTGTATCCACCCTGAGACCTCACCAAGGGTACTTGCCAGGTCCAAGGGTGAGCAGAAGGGCCTCTTTGCTCCCCTTGACATCACTGAAACTTTCAAAAAGAATTACTAAAAATCAAGGTAGGGCTAAGGAGCCCAGAAACTGGAAAATATCTCAGCATCTGGGTTTTCAAAACTCCGGCTTCTGCCGTGATGAACAGCCTGCCTTTTCCAGGAACCCTCCCGGGGTGGCCTCGCTCTGGCCCCAGAGGCCGGCACAGCCCACAGGCATCCGGACCCCGCCCTGCTCCTGCGTCTTCTCTGCGTGGACGGCCCCTTCCGTGCTCGTGGGCCCTGGAGTGAGCATCTCCTCTGAGGGCTGTGCTCTGCTGAGCATTTGTTCTCTTCTTTGAACCACAGAGACTACCTCCTAGCTTCTACTCCAAATTTTCGACTCACCTAAAGCCTACTCAAGAATCGGGTGCCTCCTAAACTTCCAACGGAGAACAGGAACCCTCAGGGGAGCAAGGTCGGCCCCGTCGAAATGGAATCAGCCCCAGCCCTCCAGCCTGTTTAAGGCAGTAGTTCTCCACCTTGGTACCAGCAAGCATTAAAACACACCAGTGCCCAGATCCCACCCCTCAGGGCTCTGACCTACCTGATCTGGGGTGTCGCCTGGGCCTCAAGGTGATAAACTCTCCCCCAATTATTCTAACAGTAACCAAGACTGCGACCTGTTACTGTAAAGCTGGACAATGTTTCTGGCTCTTCAGTAAAAAATATTATCACGAATTTGAGGCACATTTATTCTTGCTATGGGTTGATTTGTACCCTCCAAAATCCCTGTGTTGAAATCCTAACCCCCAGAGCCTCAGAAGGTGACCTTATTTGGAGGGAGGGTCTTTACACAGTAGTCAGGCTAAGCGAGGTGATCGGGCAGCCCTGCTCCAGTAAGGCTGATGGCCCTTTAAAAAGGGGACATTTGGACACAGAGGGAGGAGGATGTGAAGACACCGGGAGAAGAGCGTCTTGCTGACACCTGGCTCTTGGACGTCCAGCCTCCAGGCTGTGAGGAAGTAAGTTTCTGTTGTTTGAGCCCCCCCCCCACTCCCACCTCCGCCCGTGGTATTTTGTTACGGCAGCGACAGCCTGAGCTGACTGATACACATTCGTGCCACAGTGAAATTCCTGTGGTTAGAATCTGTGCGGGGCTTTAGGGCTCATGGTGTGAATTCCCAGCCAATGCCCAGTGACACAGGCTGAAGGTAATCTCCTTTCATGGGTGACAGCCCTGCAGTTCAGAGACTATGCCCGAGGCCACACAGGTAGCAAGTGTCTCGTGCAGATCTGAGCCAGGTCTGCCTCTCCAGGCCCCAGCTCGTCTCACTCCGACAATCTCGGGTTATTTCTTGAGGCCTGGAGGAAGGTGCTGGAGCCTGGGGGGAAAGGGGCACCGAGAGCCAGGCTGAGGCTCTGCTCCAGCCCTGGTGGCCGTCTCTGGGCGCCTGCCCCTGCTTCTGGCCACGCTCTAAGACGCAGAGCCCAGACCCTCTTCATCCCAATTTAGAGTCACAGCTGCCGGTGGTCTTTGCCCCTCTCTTCCCCTCCTGTCAGCCCCTGTTCAGACTGAACCAGACGCCCAGGGGGAGGTCAGGACCGGCCGCATCTCTGAGTGGTGCCCTTGGGCGAGTGAGCACAGCTTGTGTCGCTAGGAACTTCATCCCATGCCAGGAAGCGTTCCTTTTTCTCTGAATTGGACGTTTCCAGCCCTCCATAAGTCCTCCTTCAATCTCGAGCTCCCAAACTATAATTCCCATCTCCTCCAGGCTGAGTTAATTGAGCTTGACACTCTATTTTTAACTGCCTTCTCTGGTTGGCCTCCTTTTTCAGCTAAGTCACTGCTTCAGAGGTCATTGGGCAGGTCGAATGCTGAAAAAGCCATCAATTAGTCAGAAGCTTAGCCACTTTCCTGTGAACTGGCCTAAAAATCCATTGCTCCCTTCATTGTTATGAAGACCCAGTGTGGCTGACAGTGATTTGTTCATTGTCACCCACTCCTGTTTTGAAAATATATCTGAAAACAGGTTTTCATTCATTCCAGCTCTGTTTATTACAGCCCAGGCTCTGAATTAAACTTTAGACAGAGAAGATCTACGTTTTTCAGTGACTTGCGTGTCTGTTGCTCTGGAATATTATTGAATTGGCTCCAGTCACCTTTCTGTGGACTTGGTAACTTAGCCAGATTTGCTCATGGAATTCTTCCCTGAACTACATTCCCCAAACCCTGGCCGTCCTCCCCAAACTGCATTTTTCCTCCTCTGGGGGCTCTAAAACACACATCACGGCTCTGCACAGATTTTCCCTAATACCTGTAAGAACTGCTATTTTCACAGCAGGAAGAGTCTGAACCCGGCTTTCCACTTCGGGACCCCTCACGCATGAAGAACCGGCTCCTCGGGGAGGGGACAAGCCAGCCGTCCTTCCTTTCTGCCCAATTAGCCGCTTCCTCCCTCTCCCCACACTTTGCCTTTGTACTTCAGCCTTCCTCCCGTGGCTTTGACCCCTTAACTGAGCCCGGGGTTTCCAATCAGGGCAATGCAGCGCCAGAGCTTTGGGGATGTCGATCGGCAATTCTGGCGACAAACACAGAGCGAGGAAAGCCTCGTCTCCGCGTCTAAGTCGCATCTTTGGACTTCGTCTTCTGGGTATCAAGTCCCTCGCATTTGGAAGAGCAAACATTTTGCCGTGAGCAACCAGCCTTCCCCTATTTAATGAGCAATAAAAGGTTAAAATAGGAATTTTGTATGTCGCCAAGATTGAACAGATGCTGCATTCCAAAGTGAGATGACAGGCCACCGAGAAGACAAGTGAAACGGCCCAGAGTCAGGGGGAGGGTGCGCCCCCTTCGCTTCAGGTCCAGGACGGCCTTAGGAAGCACCGTGTGTTCCTTGACAGTCACGGGTCACAGAGGGCTTGTGCCTGATCCCATCCAGAAACTTACAGGAAAAGGACGGCCGGAACAGCCACTTCGAGTGAGGGGTAAAGTCGCAGTTCTGCTGGACAGAGCCCTTCCCAGGACCACCTGAGGTTTCCAGGTACCGACTCCTGGATGTTAAATGTCTGTGTGTACTCGCGTGTTGTATGTGTACACATGCGAGTGCAAGCTCGTCCACGTTAGTGAGGAAAGCATAAGGGGAGGAAGAGGAGGGTGTGGGCTGGACACCCGCCGTGTGACTGCAGGCCTTCCCAGCTCCTGTCCAGGGCGGCCGTCGAAATGACCACAACCTTTGTGGGCTGCCACAGAATCGTACCCATCACGGTTCTGGAGGCCAGGAGTCTGAAGTCAGGGTGTCAGAGGGGCCAAGCTCCTTCCGGAGGCTCCAGGGGAGGAGCCCACTGCCTCATCCAGTTCCTGGCAGTGGCCACCATCCCTGGCCTGGGACAGCATCGCTCCAATGTCTGTCTGCGTCTCCACAGGGCCTTCTTCCCATGTCTCTGCCTCGAATCTGCCTCTCCTTTCTCTTAGAAGGACACCGGCTGCTGGATTAAGAGCCCACCCCAAATCTGGGAGGACTTCAACTTGACATCTTCAACTTAACAACCTCTGCGGAGGCACTCTTTCCAAATGAGGTCAAAGTCACATGTACTAGGGGTTAGGACTTGGGCCCATCTTTTGGGGGAACATAAGGCAACCTGTTACAAGTGCCTGGGGCTGAGGAAGAGGAACCGGTGAGAGACCCCCAGTGACTCAGACAATGAGGAAAGTCGTCAGAGTCCGTGCATCCCAATGCAGTGTCCTCAGGGCTCTGGCCATGAATCCTGAGTCCCCGGTGCTGCTAGCAGGCTCACAGTGGGCACCCAGGGTCTCGGGGTGAGACTCCTCTGAATGGGGGAGTGGCCTACCTGTGGCAGGTGGGGGAGGACCAGTGACCCTGGGGACATGGCTGCTCCCATGGCCGCAGGGCCACAGCTGGAGTCCCGGGAGCCTGTGGCTGGGAGGTGTGGACTCTCGGTATGTCTCCCGCAGAGGTGTCCCCTCATGCTTCTTGACTGTCCCCTCTTTTCCACCCCCTTCCTCCCAGCATTGGCTCCTTGCATGGAGCAAGGACTCCATTCGGGGTTCCTGCCCGAGGTCACCCTGGCTTTCATGGGAAAAAGTGCCTTGTGTTCTAAACATTACCAACGACTGGAACTCACCCCGAGGACACGTGGGTCTTACAGGGGCATAGGCTCCAGAGGCATGGACACAAGCCCCGCCTTGGAACTCTTCCTTCTGCTGCCACCGCGTGGGGCTTGGAGGGCTGCTCTCGAGAGGAGGGTCTGGGACGCAGCCCTTGGCCTCGTGTTCATCCATGTCTTCTCCTCCGTGGAGGCCTCTTGTCTTCATGAGCAGGACACGACTCGATTCAACACAGGCAGAGTCTCTGCCACCAGCCAGGGATGGTGAGGGGCGCCGAGGGTGAGCGACCACACCATAGAGTCTAAGGCACTCAATTCACACAGGCGCTCGCACCGCCAGATGGCACTGGGGAAGAGCGCTGAGCTCGAGAGCCCTTCTGCCTAGATTCCCCACTTCTCCAGTTCAGATAATGAGACACCCGTTCCTAGTGGACCAGTGGCCCAGCATGCTCAGTCGTGGGAGAGTCACAGGGTCTGGCCGAGCTTCACTGTGCTTCGGGTCTCTGAGGAGCGTGGCTTCCTTTTTTGCAGGTGTCAGCACTCTCTGACCGTACCCACTGCCACCATCACCCATAACAAATTTGTGGGGATGTGTCTATACTTTTCCCAAGGGGCTTTCCCTTATAGTTTCCCAGCTAATTCTCAACAACAATGAGTTAGGTAGAGCTGGTAGTATCCTTACTTTAGTAAATAGATATCAAAGAGTTGCTTAAATTTCCACAGAAATAATAGTGTTGGGACCAGAAGCTGGGTGGATTTATTTCCGAAGAACCAATGAATTCCTGTAACACAAGACCTTTGTAGATTACATTCCCTACCGTCCATCTTCAGACGGAAGGCTCAACGTACAGTGATCCCACAAAGTAACCCCAGCGGAGACGGGCTCCTACTCTGTGCAGGCTGGTCCGGAAGGGCATTTTCCTGACGCCCACAGAAATACTTGTGAGCTAAGCAGATTATATGATATTATCAGCCACAGAGCCATGACTGTGCTTCTAATATAACACAGTGAGAACGTGGGATTTTGGATTTCCCATCTGTGCTGTGAAGTTAGCAGTTCTTAGAGCCTCACATTACGCTATGCTCTTTTCTGCTGCGGATATATATTAACAGATGCATGTGTGTGTGCATGTGTGTGTGTGCATATATACACGTGTATATATATGTGAACACACACATTTGCTTTACTCAGCTGTACCACTTACCACTTTTTTCTTGTAAAAACTTTAAATCACTTCTTGTCAATAATGAGTACTTTCATTATATAATCTAGTTTAGATGTAATATACATGTAAGTAGGACCATTCATTCTTTCAGGTGTGATTCCATTGATCAGATGTCAGAGGTGCAGACCACTCCAGAACATCGCAATGTTTCCAAAGATGACAAAGTTCAGGCTACCCAAGAATTGGTCGGGGACTCCTTTCCCCAGCCCTCTCAGGGCAAGCTTTGGGTCCGCACAGCCCTGCTTTCTAAAGCACAGTGCTTAGTCAGCTATGTCCACAGCCGGGTTTCACACTGACTCAGAGCTCCCAGCTTATCCCCGTAGACCTCCTACCTCTTTCCTCATCGCCCCACGCCCTGTGCCCACCCTCCTCAGCAAAGTGCAGCTCAGTACAAGAACATGATGGAAACCTGCCGCCCGGCCACCCTGCTTGCCTTCCCCGTCGGGGTCTCAGGCTCGGTGTGCTGGGCCGTGGGAGAGGCCTGGGCCCACTCGGCCCTTCTGCCGAGACCTGGATGACGTAAGTGGGTGTTGACTTGTTGGGAATTCTTCTCTCAAGGCCAAACTGGTGTTTCTGTGCCTCCAGATCACCGTTCCCGCCTCTCCTGCACCAGCACGAGGACCGTCATCGACACAGCAGGGCTAGAGCGCCTCTGGATTGCTGAGGCATTAAGAAAATATCGGATTTGCCCATGACATACAATTGATATTTCCAAAGAATGATGAAATCTGCACGGGGAGAAATAGAATCACCGATCATTAAGGTGCTCTGAGCTGTCATCTTCAAAAAGAAGTTGAACGGAAGCCAAAGGAAAATTCGTAAGGGTGCACGTGAGAGACAATGAATCTCAGTTAATCGTTGGGGAAAATCGCGGTAAAATATTTAAAACCAAAAGCTCCCAGGGAGCCTGTGACCATCTAAAACACTTTGTTAAAAGCAAGTGGAAGCGACACCATACATCTAAACACCAAGCAAAGGTCCAGCTAATTTTTTTAGAGGTATGTGCTACAAACAAGAAAACCAACCAAAAATCTACCCTCCAGCTGTGCAGAAGGAAAATTTGCAGCAATTTTTCCTTCACATATGTGCCAGCATTTCTCATGTTTTGGGCTCTGTGCTAGGTGCTGACATTAAGTCCATCTTCAGAGCCAGTGTGGTCTCTGCAACTGCGTCGTATCCTAGATCCCATGGAGGAGATTCTCGAAAAACGCACGTGGAAAGGAATCCACACAGTGGAAGAAGTGATGCCCCCCTGAGATCTGGAGAAGAGAGTAGTTCCAGATGGAGGGGATAGTGGGAGGGGAGGGGGTAATAGCAGGATTACTGAACTCTGGAGTGAGCAGATAGTAACCAAAAGCTGTAGAGAAACCAAAAATTCTATATGCAGATGGAATGAATGTAAGATTTTACTTTCACAAAAGGAGAGGTACACTATCAAAGTATGATTGAGGTAGACAGGCTCCCCCCTTTTAAAAATGTAAGATAATTCCTCTAAGATGTAGAGACTATGACATCCACACTGTCTTTTTGCTCTCGAGAGATACCCCATGAAATTGAAGAGCTGAATCCTTAAACAGGTTCAGGAAAGACTACGAAGAACTCATTATCAATAGAATTTTTTTTAATTTAATTTAATTTATTTTTTTATACAGCAAGTTCTTATTAGTTATCCATTTTATACATATTAGTGTACATATGTCAATCGCAATCTCCAGATTGATAAGAAGCTATTGATGATGCTGGAAACAGTCTGGTAGGTGCCCCAGCTCCTTAGATTGATGTCATGGGACCCAAGCTTGTCCTTTCTTGTGGGGACTTTGAGAGCAGAACTCCTGGCCTCAGAGGATGACTCGATTCTGCCTGCAGCCCTGTAGGACCGGACATCGCTTCTCCTCGCTCGCAGGTGGGACTCAGGACCTCCCTCTGCTTATCCGTCTGGACAGGAACGTTCAATCACTCGACAAGCATTATGCTGTGGAGGGCAGAGCACGTTTCAGAATCTGGTGTCCTTTGAATGGCCAGAGGTGAAAGTGTAGCTGGGAAGAGCGAAGTCTGGAAAATTAATACCAGAGATGCCATCATTTTCTGTATGACTGATACTGAGTTTACTCCATGCTAGGCTGGGTACGTAACTGTTACCAAGTCCAAGCTCGTCTTGCTCACCGCATGACAGGCCAGTCAACCAAGAGATGAGCAGTCAGGGCAAGAAATAGCGACTTTATGTGGAAAACCAGCAGATGGAGAAGAGGGTGGACTCATGTCCCAAAGAACCATCTCACCTGGATTAGCATTCAGACTTCTTTTATACTAAAGGGGGAGGAAGTAAAGTCCTGGTTCCAGGCCGCCTCCAGAGGGGATGTACTAATTTCTTCCTTCCTGCAGCCATTCACAGGTGGGCTGGTCAGGATGTTTCCTGTGGGCTGAACAAAGGTATTTTAACCTAATACTCATTACCTGGGAGGCAGGGTTCCCAGAGATGGGCCATTATGCATAATTTAAGCTCATAAGCAACATCCCTTATCCCTTTAGCGATTAACTTGTCATAGAATACAAAGGTTCTTCCCTGTTACATAATGACAACACACAGACACAGTCCTTGGCCTCATGGGGCTTGCAGTTAATAAGACGTTTATAAGGAGGGTGTGAAAACCTTCTGCAGGCTTGAGCTGGTGTACGTTTGTTATTTCTTTGTTCCTTCTATTGACATGAGGTCCAGGGGTTGCTGAAAGGACTCAAACCCTTTTCCTCCCCAATGGAAAGCCATCTTTCAGATTATAACAATTATCCACCTGTGTAGCAAAAATGTCCAAGTGCCTTAAAGTACATAATACGTGTGTATTTTCTAAATGACACACATGCAAAATGGCTCCCTTAGCCTTGCTTTCTGACTCATTTCATGGAGCAGACATCACGGTCCTCCCCTCCTCTGGGGCTTTATCTGCTATCATTTCCCTGCCCTGAAAACACTCCCACCCCAGACATCAAGGGTTCCAGGCCAGGCAGGAAATAATCCATTCGTCTGGTACCGCAAAGCCACACTAATCCAAAACACGACTTGTTTTTCAGTATCTATTTCTTGCCTGTCAGAAATCGCTGTGCCTTTTGAAAGAGAGGCTGTCTCAGGAGGAAACGCAGACGATCAGGGCAGAATCCTGAGTCAGAATGTGAAGTGACGACACAGGAAGTAGACAAAGGGACCTTCTACCCATGGAGGGGGTGGGGCAGGGCTGACAGACACAGCAGCACAGGGATTCTTATCTGAATTTCAGCACTTAACCTTCACGAAGCACCCAGTGAAGGCTGAGCTTCTTAACTTGCTTAAAATTTATTTCAACTTGTGTTTGTACAAAGTGCGTATTATCATTTAGTGGTGGGTCCCTGTGACTGCATGGTATGTCTTCCTGCATTTATCTCACAGACAGATTTCATGTTTCTGAAGGATTCTGCCTCGCTATCAGTTTCAATAATTGTATTGCTTTAGTCAACCATAGCCGGAGAAACTGCAATGACTCAGGGGTTAACATTAAGCTCATCATTTGAGGAGCAATTAGGAAAAGGGGTGGGGTGCAGCATCCTTGACCTTGAGGGGCAGTCCATTGGCTGCGGCCCCATCTTCCTGACTTGGCAGGAGGGAGGCCCTTCCCTCAATCTCCTCCCAGACAGGACGGGCTGGCAGACAGCCTTCCGATTCCGCTCTTCTAATCTGTCTTTTCTTACATCAGATTCATCTCCCGTGGTACCTTGTTTCCCTCTGGCTTTCCGTTGCCTAGGAAATGAAATAAGGCCGTAGCAGGGGCTGCCCGAGGGCTGGGGGCTGCGTGCTCTCTGGAGCTCGCCAGGTGGAAGGGCGTCTGCCTCTGTATCTGACAAGAATTTCTGCAGCAGTCAAGCAGCCTTGTTAGGGTTTTTCCCATGCCACTTCACAAAAGATGGAAGGCACAGACAAAAGTGAGACGCTAGCTGGGCTGCACCCCTTTGTCCGAGAGCCCAGGCCTGGCTGGACCTCCCGGCGGACGCATGCATAATTCAGAGCTTTGTGCTTCCCGTAAAGAAAAGGTGGCCCTGGAGAGGAGGGGTGGAGAGACAGAGGCTGGTCCAATTAGGGATACCCAGTTGTGCATAACATTTACATAAGGCAGAGCTCACATTCCTCAGATGGTCAAGAAAGGGAGAAAGGAAGAATTTAAGCTCTCAGAACAGCAAGCTACGTGCAAGTGTAGCGCTTTTAATTCACGGCGCTTCACCTCTTGCAGCAGCCTTTGCGCGTGTGGACAGGAACGCAGGCGTCTCTGCCCACGTGGGATAAGCCTGCCTCTTGCGCAGGTGCTGAAGGCATCAGCGCTTTGCCCCCGGGTCCCGCTCGGGTCACGCTGTCTCATGGGATTCACAGGGCAGCTCTGTCCCTGTTTCCTGCCAGCAGGCCTCGCTGAAGGAGCTGTGATTCCCAGTCCTGCAGACCCCGCCACTGCGGGGCTGAGTCTGGCGTGTTCTTTTCAGTCCTTCTTCAGTTCTGCCTGGAGGCCCCGACTGGACCAAGGCGGAGCTCTGGCTGGTTCTGTCGTCGCTCTTCTGTTACCACCTCCAACCTCTGCAATTCAAAGAACTGGGCAGGATACTGTGAAGGGAAGCAGGAGAAAGGAAATTAAAAAAAGAAATCTCTGTTTTGAAATTCTAACGTCACGTAAAGACAAGGCTGTTTATGTTTCTCATTTTAAGAATTCAGGGGAGGGGCTTCCCTGGTGGCGCAGCGGTTAAGAGTCCGCCTGCCGATGCAGTGGACGTGGGTTTGTGCCCCGGTCCGGGAGGATCCCACATGCCGTGGAGTGGCTGGGCCCGTGAGCCATGGCCGCTGAGCCTGCGCGTCCGGAGCCTGTGCTCCGCAACGGGAGAGGCCACAGCAGTGAGAGGCCCGCGTACCGCAAAAAGAAAAAAAAAGAAAGAACTCAGGGCTTCCCTGGTGGCACAGAATCCACCTGCTAATGCAGGGGACACGGGTTCGAGCCCTGGTCCAGGAAGATCCCACATGCCGCGGAGCAACTATTTGTTAAATTACTTGATCGCTCTGGAAGCTTTTTTGGCGATTCCTTAGAATTTTCTACATACTTAGTCATGTCATTTGCAAATAAAGACAGATTTTATTCTGCCTGACCAATACGTGTGTCTTCTATTTCCATTCTTGGCTTCTTTCACTGGCTTGTGCAGTGTTGAATATAAGTGGTGGGAGCACACGTCCTCACCTTGTTCACGATCTTAGGGAGAAAAGAAAGAGTCTTTACAGCGACACTCAGGAAAGTTCACTCATCACCACGCTGGTGTCACTGCCCGCTCCTGGCCTGGTGCTGAGGCCAAAAGAACAGCACATCCTCATCCCTGGACCCACAAACAGGGACCTGGGCTGACAACACTCCGGCATCATACATGCAGCTGGGAAGGACACCCCCAGCCACCCCCAGGTGGGCGCTGGGCAGATGGGGACAACAGGTGGACATTTCATTTTGGTTTGTGGCTACTTACGCTTCCCTCCTGCAGACAAAAGCACAGCGATGTGGACGCACAGGGCTGTGAGGACGCCTGCAGGATTGTGGCTGTTTGTCGGAAGGTCGTGTAGGAGGCACTGGAGCTCCTGTCTTCCTTACTGGCCAACTCACTCAGCATCTTGGTAACTCCTGTCCTCACCTGTGGCACGGCCGGAAGGACAGTGCCCGCACCAGGGCGCAGTCTGAGGACTAAGTGACTTGATACGGGGCCCACCTGGAAGCGTGCACACACAGTGTTAGCTGTTACTGCGATGAAAGTGTACGTCTCCCAAACTGATTAAGCCAATAAATCCTAGTTTTATGAACGTCTTGTGAGACGAATGTTTCTCGGAACATACTTTTGAAAAGTCTGCTCAGTGGGAAAGTAAGGGTTTTGGGGCTTAGACTCTAGATCTGTGGGGAGTTTTCTTTCAGTTTTGGTGTGGGTGGTGTATTTCATTGAGTCATTTCTTTGTTTTCAGAAAGACTGCATGGGTGGTAAGATATCTGCCTTTTGCTCTCAAAGTTAAACAACTGTTTGGCTGAGGGCAAAACTGTAATAGTCTTTCTCTCAAAATCCCTATACACACTAACTGCCTTTTAAGTTTAGTGTCCCAGTAAGGGCCTCGGTGTCAGTCTGATTCTCTCCTCCATCAATCCCCTTCCTCCGTATGGGAATGGTAGCATTTTCTTCTACAGGGAATTAGGAGCACCGACCAGATTGCATTTATATGTGTAGCTTTCCTGCCCCTTTGGTGCGGCTCGGGAATTTTCCTGTGTCACACACTTGGGTATGGTCTCCCAGGCCTGGTGCAAGTTGTGTAGTCAGTCAGTGCCATGCTAATGCTTTGGGACAAGCCACTGCATACTCTGCGGCTTCAGCCATGAGCACGCGTTCCCCACATTGCACTGCTCACGGGTCAGTGTGGCCTCCAGCTGCAGGGCTGTGGTCAGAGGGAGACTCTGCTCACGTGCCTCTCCATCTGCGACCAGCTATCTCACCGTGTCCTCCTCCTGGCAACAGAAGATGTTCAGAGCGAAGCAAGTCTCCTGGGCAAAATCAGCCCCAACGGGACAGGGAAATATGCTCTTCCTTTGGTGGGGGACGTCCAGAGTCCCCTGGCTGAGGGGGTGGGTGCAGGCACGGACAGGGAAGCGCTGGAACGGTAACTGCAGAAGTGGAGTACGGCTGTCCGGATGTTGTAAAGTTCCTCTCTCTTCCCACTCGCTCTCTCCGTCCTCCCGTCTTAATGCTAAGTGAGTTGTATATGACAGTCTTCTAATTCAATAATCTGGTTCTAAGTGTAAAAGCAGGAACAAAAATAACCTATAAACCAGGGAGAATCATTTCACTTCGCTGGTAATCCAGGAAATGCAAATGGCGACCCGCAAAATCAGACTGCCCACTGGGTCTAGAGCTGGGGACCCAGCCGCCTCTTTTGCTGCTGCTGGGGGGGTGAGGCCCACAGGCCGAGGCTGAGTTAGGAAGGACGGACCGCCTTCCTGATGGCTCCCCCTGCCGGATGCCCCTGTGGTCCAAACCTCTGGTCGGTGCTGAAGAGCTTCCGATGCGCCGTGTGGACTGAGCCTCCGCCCTTTGTGCTGAGACTGAGCTGTCCAGCCGGGGGTGGGGGGGGGGGGGGGGGGGGGGGGGGGGGCGGGGGGCGCTCCTCCGCCACACAGGGCTCAGGGCGCTTGAAGGTGGCTCGTCCAAACTGTGACAAGTCGCAAGCGTAAAATACACACTGGGGTAGAAAGATACAACGAAAAAAGGAAACCATCTCATCACAAGTTTCTTTTATTTATTTTATTTATTTATGTATTTTTGGCTGCGTTGGGTCTTCGTTGCTGTGCGCGGGCTTTTCTCTAGTTGAGGCGAGCTGGGGCTACTCTTCATTGCGGTGCACGGGCTTCTCATTGCAGTGGCTTCTCTTGTTGTGGAGCATGGGCTTCAGTAGTTGTGGCTCGTGGGCTCTAGAGCGCAGGCTCAGTAGTTGTGGTGCACAGGCTTAGTGGCTCTGCGACATGTGGGATCTTCCCGGACCAGTGCTCGAACCCGTGTCCCCTGCATTGGCAGGCGGATCCTTAACCACTGTGCCACCAGGGAAGCCCTCATCATAAGTTTCATAGTGGTTACGTATTGAAATGATGACTTTGGATATATTGAATTGTATAAAATATGCCATTAATTTCAGCTGTTTCTTTTTACTTTTTTAATGTGACTCCTAGAAAGTACACAGTTATGTATGTGGCTTGCATGAAGTTTCACTGGATATTCTCTTACACTGGACATTGTTGCTTTAGAACATTTACAACTGTTTTAAGCCATTTAGGTTTACACAAATGTTACTCCCCAAGTTTTTATTTTGTTTTATTTTTAACAAACAAAATAATTTTATTATGCTTACCTACTTGGCCTTATATTGTAGTTTACTTGACCTTTTGTTATATTTTATCTTATAATTCTTAGTCTTTTTTACAAGGATGTGTTTATTTTTATCTTTCATTTACTTTATTTTAAACAGAAAAGGGGAAGTTACAGTGCAGAGTGGGATTGTTTGTGCTCAAAAAAGGGAGACTAAGTACCTTTAAAAAATTCCTATAGTTTCCACCGAGGACTTTCCGCAGCGCAGAGGGGCCGCCCTCCTTCCTATGAGGATGAGCCCCCGCGTTCCGCCTCCGGGACCCCAGCACCCCAGCAAAGCCCCTCTATCTGCTCGCCCGCAGCACGACTTCATAGGTCTGACCGGCAACCCTGACTCTTGTCAGTCTTAGGAAAGTTGAAATGCGTCCCAACGATGCTCAGCTTTGCCTCCGTGAAGGAGCTCCAGGGGGCCGCACTGCTGCCCTCAACCGCGGGGACACCGGGGGGGGGGGGACCGCCGGAGCCGGCCGAGGTCGCTCCCGGTTAAAGCAGGGAGCCGCTCGAGCCGCTCGGTCCTTTGCAAATATCCCCCGTCCCCACACCTCCCGCGCCCCGTCCCCGGCTCGCTGTACCTGCACCACCGCGCAGGATGGGCCATGATTCCACCCTACGTGCCCCCCTGACCTCCCCGTGTGGGTACGGCCCTCCCCACCCCCAACCCTCCTGCTCCAGGACCAGAGGGAAGAAGTTCAAGGTGTGAAGGGTCCCTGCTCCCCGTGGGCCCCTTCTCAGCGGCCTGGGAAGGCCACACGCCGTCCAGCACAAGCCAGGTGCTCTGGAAGGAACGGCGTAGTCGGGAGTGACGGGAACTCCCGTCACCACCCCTTCCTGCCCACGTGAAATAATTCTTCTCTTTGATCAAGAAAAGCCATTCCTGGCCTTTCTTCTTCTCAACAGTAAGCATCAGAGTTGGCCAATTCCTACGATGACTGACAGATGGAAAAATTCGTTTCTTCAAGGAAAATCCACCTCCGCCCTCCCTGCCGGGCACACACTGCTCACAGCCCACTGGGTACCGACCAGGTGTGGGCTCCCAAAACCCATCCACGCCGTCTGGCCACACAGCCTCACATCATAATTGGCCACATACACAACATCTTAGCACCTCTTACATCAGAACGGTTCCCACCCTGAAGCACCGGCAGCGTAAGGCGGTCTATAGCGGCTGAACATGCGCTAAGAGCTCGAAATCATCAACCACCTTCCTTTTCTGGTATTTAGGCAGTTTCCAATTTTTTCTTTATTATGAACACCTCTAAAATGAACATTTTCCATGTAGTTTCACTTGTTATGATTGAAGATTATGAAACTTTAAAATATTCTGTTGCCTTCTTTCAAGAAAGATTAAGAGTGTCCATGCCCATCATTTTCCACAGTGATCCTCTGATCATCTTAACATCTGGTTTTCTCTTCCTGTCCCCCTTTCTAGAATGGAATCTGCTTGTAAAAACTGAGTATGTAGCTGGAAGGGACCTTTCCTGTCCCAGGCTCCCCAAGAAGCATCGCAGTCCACAAAGGAGTGGAATTTCTCTTCTCTCTCTAACTCATGTTTCCCATCTGCCTGTCCCTCAGAATGCTTCCATTCTTACTCCACAGTTGCCAGGGTCCGCCGTGGCACACGTTACATTTACATTAGCAGAACTTCAGACGGGGCAAGCAGAGGAAACCGACAAATACTCTGGCCTTTGTGAGAAATGCACATTGTGAGTTTGCTTCCTGCACTGCATCCATCAGGTCCCAGCGGCAGTGCCTCAGGGCCCCCTGCGCAGGCGAGCAGAGCCAGGTCACACTGAGAAGACGATGAGATTGTAGCTCCAAAGGCACGAGTGAGTCGTCCAAACTCCTTGGAAGGACTCCTCTGCAGAGAGGCTACGGGGCATCTCCCTCCCGTGGTTTACGAAGTCCACTTACATAGGACGCCACCTAGCTCTGTGCTGGCTCCAAAAAAATGCCAAAAAGTGACTTTCTTCCCCTCACCCCCATGAGAATGCAAGGCGAGTTCATAGAGAATAGTAAAGGGAAAAGGAGAAACTTTGTCATCTGGAACCCGGATTGCATCCACCCACAGACGGCGTGATGGGATGGCCCAGCCTTTGCACTCACTGGCCCCGGAGCTGCTGGCTGCTCACGTCTGCGGAGACCACCAGGGCTGAGGTGGGGACTCGGAATCAGAAAGGAACCATCGAGAAAGTGAGTATGTGCAGATAACCGCCCTGGGAAGAACCCACTACTGATGAGACTCCTGAGTTCGTGGGCGACCCACTGGCCTCACCCTCCAGGCCATCCCGGCTCCTTATTCTTGCTGCGAGAGTTGGTGGGGCCCCTCCCAGGCCCTGCTACGCCCGATGCTGGCATGCATTGCCCCCTGGGACCCGTGTGGCTGGCGCTCTCCCTCTGACGAGGGGCGCCCTTGTGCTCACACAAAGATGGAACTTCACAAGCGCCACCATCCCGGAGCTGGCATTCCTGCCACTGGGAGAGCGTCCTTAGCGACACACTGTAAGGGCACTTTACATGTGAATCCACCACGAGAGCATCGCTCATACTGCCGAAGCAATTCTGATAACTAGGAAGGTTCAGACGGGATCCTGCGCTTTGCCGTGGGTCTCAGACATGAAAGACGCAGCCACGGATCACGTGGGCCGAGCGCTCTGGGCACAGGACGAGTCGAGCACGGACATTCCACAGAATCACTGCCTGGGCTCAGTAGCAGGCGAAGAAATGAAATCTCAGTTTGGATCCCACAGCCCAGAATCTGCAAGGAGAGGACGCACTGAGGGAATGTGCTTTCTAAACCCAATTGAGAGCGAGGTTTGGGCTGCATCGAGCCGTCCTGTGAAGCTGAGGCCAGCCAGCCTCAGGCTGGTCTTGTCCAGGTTCATTCACCCCGGCAGTACCCGAGCCCTCGTTGCCCGTGGGGAGTTCTTCCAAGTTCCTCCAAATCCCTTTGCTCCTGGAATTGTATGAAGGCCCCGGTTTAGAGGATTCCGGGCCCGAGGCTGCTTCTCGGTCGTTCCTGATCATGGATTCAGCAGAGGAGACCTCGGGAAAAAGTCCTGACAGTGTCTCTGAGCAGCTAGCTGGTGTCTCAGAAAGAGAAAAGCAAAGGGGACATTAAGGCTTTCCCAGCGGCCTGGACGCTGTGCTGGTAGCCGTCCCTCAATGGTGCTTTTGCCCCTTGCTCTGAGTGCCCAGGGTCCCAGGCGCAGGCCTGGAGCGGGAAGCAGGACCTGGCCTCTCTCATGGCGGGTACACGCTCCCTTGGGCTTTCTGAATCCCCCCTCAGCCTCCTGTCAGGACAGGACAGCAGTGGGGCGGGGGATGCAGCAGGAGGTGCCCATGCCACCCCCTTCTCTACACAAAATGACCAGGATGCTTCTCCCAAAAGGAATTTCATGTGCTATGCTGTCTCCATGGCCTGCCACACCCCTCTGTGGTCTCAGAAGGACAAGCTCCCCTCAAAAGGGAGGAGGAGAAGAGGGGAGTTTGGATCAGAATATGCCACCCCCGTGACATCCAGCTTGTTCCCTGCACCCCTGGCGGCCTCGCTGGTTCAGCCAGCACCGCGCACCCCATCCCCCAGGAGCCAGCTGTCACCGTCACCGTCACCAAGCCCCTGAGAGCCCAGGACGCAGGAGGAGAGGCAGGGAGAGGAGGGAGGCAGACGGCGGGGACTCTGTCCACTTGACTTTTCATTGCGTTTTATGTTTGTTCACACACCCTGCCTCTCTCTTAGCCGATTTTTAAAAATATTTTAATTTTTGACTTTTAGTTTGATGTTCTTTAGAGAGAATGTGAGTTTTGAAATACAATTCTATTAAAGTGCTTTTGGCTTGGGAAACCCAAAGTCTCAGGACTCGGACATTTTGATGTGGGGACTTGTGCTAACCGGGAGATCTTTTGGGGACCAGCTGTGGGCTCAGCCCCCTGGGGGGAGGTATAGCCCGGTGCTCTGAGACCTGCTTAATGCAAGGCCTCATTTCCCGTTCCAGCCCTGGACTGGGATGCAGAGAAACGACGGAGAAAAAATTAATCACTGGGAGAAGGGAAAGTTCATCAAATTGGAGTTCAATCACTTGCTTTACATTAATGTAAGTGGAAACTTGGCCACGGGCAAAGGCTTAGTTTGCACCCCTTCCAAATGTTATTTTCCATCTTGGAAAACCTTAATGGCTTAACCTGACTGTGGCAATTACTCCCCACAGTGGTTAATTTCAGGTCAACATGACTGGCCGCCAGGAGCCGGATTAGACAGCACTCCGGCTGTGTGTGTGAGGGTGTTTCCGGAAGAGATGAGCAATTGAATCTGTGGACTCAGGGAAGCAGGTCGCCCTGCCCAGTGTGGGTGGTCAGCGTCCCGTCTGCCGAGGCCCCAGTAGGACAAAAGGCGCAGGGAGGGGGATCCTCCCGTTTCCTGCCTCAGTGATAGGCGGACCATCTCATTCCTCTCCCGCCCTCGGGCTCCCCTGGTCCTCAGGCCTCTGGTCTCAGACTGGGTCTCAGCCTGCAGACGGCAGATCGTGGCGCTTCTCTGCCACCGCAATCGCGGAAGCTCATTCCTGTAATAATTCTCCTTTCATGTATGTAATCTGCTGGCTCTGTTTCTCTGGAGAACCCTGACTAACGTGTTCACTCTAAGGCTAGCCTGTGATGGGGGATGCTTTGTTCCACTTAGATACCCTCAGACGGTGGGATGAAGCCACCAGTCCTACCAAGGACAGAGATTACAGCACGCCCTCTGCTAAGGAGGACCTCCCTCCACATAAGCTAGCAAAGGAAAGCATCTTGTAATGTCTCTGCTGGGACCAGCGTTTCCCAAGCTAGACGCTCATCAGAATACCTGGTGATTCCTAAGCACTGGGACTCCAAGGCCCCCAGATGTGCTAAGTCAAAGTCTCCGGGTGCACCCTGAGTCACAGACCTGCAAGATCTCAGGAGACTGGGCCCAAGGTCAGCAGTGTCCCACCCCCTCTGTGTCTTCTGTGCTACGTCTTCATGGGCATTTGTGTCTGGGGCTCGAGGAGTTTGGGTTATATATGCATTTTCAGTCTATGTAGTTATGTATATAGTGATGGACTAATGTACAGTTAATGGTAACTTCCCCGCCCCCAGAAAGTGTGCATATACATGCGCGCCTACGTTTATTATGAGTTTTACTGACGTAGAGGTATGTAGCGCACGCAATAATAAATTACACAGTACTATTCTACCACGAATCCCATGTAGCCAGCTGGTTCTCACAGGATGATTTTATCAATTGTTTTTAGACTATGATTTGACAAATAAAATTACATACCAGTCTGTTAACTCTTCGCCCTATAAATTTATCGTTAACCTGATTTGTGATCTGCTCAAACTATTTTCACCCACATCTAAAATATAGTAAGAATAATATATATTATAGGCATTAAGCTGAAACATCTTTCAGCTTCAGCAGTAGATGCAACACATGATATCTGCATCGGTAACATTTTCTCCTTTACTTTCTTCAGTCTAGACAATCAACAAAATAATAAATCAGCCCCGGTTTATAGTGTTTGCCAATTCCTGGGGTGTCAACCCTTCCGTGATGGCTTGTTTCGAACCGAGCGTACACAGACTGTCACCATGGCAGCTCATCATAACAAAGTTTCTCCACCACCCGGATACAGGGGATGAGTAAACTCAGAAGCAGAGAAAGTGTAGAGTGTAGAAAAGCTGGTAGCAAGTGATGCGCTTTGAGTATTTATTACCTTTTAAAAATATAACTTATATATTTGAAAGTTTATGTAACTTCATGTTTAATAATGGTCATGTTGAACAGCAGGTTTTCCCAAATCCTGAAACTTTAACAAACCACTCTTGCTGCTGTATATATTTTTTAAATATGGGATGTACACGGAGAAGGGTAGCAGGCACGGAGATGCAGGGAAAATCTGTGACAAATCGCAACATCTTTAAGGTAAAATATTCTGTCGATGTCAAAAGAGGGAATGTTTTCGAATTATGTTTTTTCCCTAACGAGAGAATTTTTCTTTGCTGGAAAGAGACCACAGCACTCTCAGCCCTGCCAGCTGTAAGCTCCAGAGGAAAGCCATTCCTGTGACATTTTCAGTCTCACAGTTTTCAAGGCTGCAAAGAACTGGACCAGAAACAATTTGGGTTTGTGATCAGTCATCTTTGTGAGCAGGAAATCCAAATGCCACACATTTCTGAAAACAGGTTCTGAGCCTCAGATTGCTGGCCGTTTCCAATCACACGTCAGAAAGTTGTCATCACGTGTCGAAAGGGATTCGTACCGATCCCGGATGGTGCTGACGGGGCTGGCAGCTCCGTTCTTCCACGCTCGGCCATCCGCTCCCCTGGCAGGTAGACACGCAGTGCGGCTCACTGCCTGAAAGGCTAAATCCCTCGTCTCGTCTCAGATCTGAAGCACGTCTCCCCAGCTGTTCGCCACCTTGTCGTCACACAGTTTCCAGATGTGTGCGCAGCGGTTCACTGTTGGCTGTGAGCCGCTACCCTCCTCACATCTCCGTCCACTGGCGTCTCCCTGCTTCCCCACAGACGTTTCCCAAGAGTCTTAGTTTACCTTCCTGGATTTTTGTAAACTAGGCCCAGAAGGGAGATTAAAGAAGAAAGTCCTTGGTCATTGCAAAGGCCGCGATGCCAAGGTTGATCTTTATGCTGTTTTTGCTGTTGTGTAAGAGCCCTCAGTTTCCAGGCCCTGAATTTAGAGGTTCTCAACATTTTCGGGTTTCTGAGACATTTCCGGCCCCCAGCGGGCCACTCGAGGAGTGATTTCTTTGTGGGGCTACCTGTACCAGCGTAGTGACTTTGATTTTGAACTGCAGGTGTCCGGACTCTGCAGAAATGGTTCATTTCATGAAAACGTAGGATGGAGACACAAATCGGATGGTGATTTTTAACTCTGCCACGATGGTGATGTCTGTTTCCCTCACCCAGCATGCATCAGGATCAGGGTTCTTGGAAATCAGATTCTAAAGAGGGGGTTGTTTGGAACCACGGGAGGAGATTGAAGGCCCTGGAGCTCCTGCGGCCCTTTCGCACCCAGGGTCTCCTCTGCCCGCTCAGCGGCACTGCAGCCCACCAGCCCCCAGGGCTCCGCCTCCCGGGGTTTCCCTGGTGTTTGCGCAGAGCCCTTTAAAGCCGGTCAGGCCGCCACCAACACTGTTTCCTCAGACAGTCGGGTGATAACATCGGAGACTGGAGCCTGCTTTCCTCGATCGGGTTGTAAGATACTCCCAAGCATGCACTCCAGTTCCTTACTTGGACTCTGGAAGGACCTCGAGCGAATCAGCATCGTGTTATCCTCTCATTGCTTGGGTGGGTCTCTTCTAAAGATGGTTTATCTCAAACCCCAGTTTTCACTTTCCCTCACTTCCGCTTCAGAGGACGCCGTTCCCCGACGGGGCTCGCCGTCTTCTTGCAACTGGAACGCCTCTACTTTCCGTAACCAAGGTCCTGGTTCCCTCTCCTCGCCTCCCAACCCCAGGATGGAAGCTTGCTGCATTGTTTAAAGACCCCATGGCTTGAAAGTGAATCTCTGGATTCTCTCTCGTAGGTCCTGGAGCAGCCCAAGGGTCAGGAAAGTGGGACAGAGCTCTTTTCTCCCCACGCCGTCCCTGTCTGGTCACTTTATTGCAGGATCCTTTGGTTTAGCAAGTTAAGGGCTCTGAAAACACCTAGTGCAATGCTTCACATATACCAGGGGAGTCATAAATATTAGTTGAGTCTATATGTGGCTGTATGAGTTTGCTTGGGGCTGTCACAACGAAGTACCACAGACCAGGCCACTTAAACAACAGACATTTTATTTTCTCACAGTCCTGGAAGCTGGAAGTCCAAGACCAAGGCTGGTTCCCTGAGGTCTTCTCCCCCTATCCTCACCTGGGCATCCGCTCTGCATGTCTGTGCCCCAACCTCCTCTCCTTATAAGACCACCAGTCGCACTGGGTTAGGGCCCACCCACACGACCTCATAACCACCTCTTTAAAGGCCCTTTTCCCAAATAGAGTCACATTCTGAGGTACTGGGGCTACGACTCCAACATGTGAATTTTGGGGACACAATTCAGCCTGTGACAGGGGTTGCTGATTTCAGACATAGGCATATCTAGAACTTTCCACAAAAGGACAAAAGATAACAAACCCAGAGGTGACCAGCTTGGCGTTTCTGGTCCTCCCGGGAATGAAGAGCCAGGTTACGCCTCGGTCAGAAGTCCAGTCAGTGGGCCCACTGGTTCCTCCTTTGCTCAAGGAGACCAGACTTAGCTGGATGCTACCTTCACCTGTAAAGTTAAACCCAACCTGCCTCAAGCAAAGCTAAGAAGAGGCAGCCTGCTTTCCAGAACTGACTGGTCCCCAGTGCAGGGAATCCTCGAGGGTGAACTGACCACCTGCCCGAGCAAATTTTCCCACTGCTTCTCAAGTGCCCGAGGCTCCCCTGAACCCCTAAACTGTATGAGGTTCTGGGAAAGAGGACGGGGCCAGGGCTCGGCAGGCCTGGGCTCCAGCACAATGGGCCAGCCGTGGGGCTCTGGGACCATCAGTCTACCTCGCGTCCACGACAGGTCAAATACGGGTTGAGCAGGAAGATACCTGTGAATGTTAACTGATATGCGTCCCCAAATTTCCTGTTCCCAAAGTGCCTGCCCCTTGTCCTGGTCGATTGTGCTTCAGGAGGGAGATAATTCTGCAAAGGGCGGACAACAAAATAGGACAATTATCGGCTCTTGAGTTGGAAGAAACCGTGATCCTAGGCAAAGATGAAATATTTAGGACACTGAATAGACCTCAGTTCTCCTGACCCCCCATGCCCATGTCCACCCACCTAAGAGTAGATGGATCCTGTATGCCAGGAGGTTGGGCAGGGGAGCTGGAGGGGGCTGGAGGTAGTAGATTCTAGAGGGTCCTGAGACGCTCCCCACAGCCCCGAGCCCAGTCTCTGGGTCACACCAGGAGCCAGCGTGATCCTAGAAAGGAGATCTGAGAAGTGAGTGTGTGCTGTTTAGGTGGCCTCGTGGGCTCTCCTGGTGTGGCCTGTGGACATCCCCCTTGGGGTGCGCAGGAGGTGGGCACTCCTCCTTTCCTTCCTTCCTTCCTTTTTCTTCCTGGCAAAGACAGGTTGGCCTGGTGTGGGGAAGAGGGAATTTTCAGACAGTACATACTGAGTTTTGATCCACAGTTGATCTCTTACCGTATTATTTTAAAACACTTTGTAGAGACTGCACTAGTGTCATTATTTTTCTAACGCCTTTCCTTATAATTCTATGCAATTATAGAACAATTAAGAATTGTTGTAATAATAATACTAGTTGTCTTGGGACAGTGGAACTGGGAAGATGAGGGAGGGGGTTGGAGGAGATTTGTCACTATAAATAATTGGGTACTTTCAAATTTTGAACAAAGTCCATGCATTACAACATACACTGGTCAGTCATTTGACTGTGTAACAAAGAGCCCCAGATCTTAGCGGCTGACAACAGTAGCGCTTTCTTTCTCACACTGAGTGCCCTGGACAGCTCTGCCTCAGGCTGCCGGCCAGCTGGGCTCTGGATCCCAGGCAGGCTGAAGTCTCTTGGAAGGGACGGTAGTTCTCTGGGGCGTGGGTTTGCGTGGTGTGTACTTGGCTCAAAGGCCAAACGAGTCCTATGCCTCGCAGCCCATCAGAAGAAGCAAGCCAAGCATGGGGGAGCTGGAGGGGCGCCCCCCACTCTCAGACTGCAGGTCACGTGGCAGAGAGATGGAGAGAGGGAGGGCGCTTGCCAAGCAAGCCTCCCATGCCACACCCAAAATAAAGAGTGGGAAAGGAATAAAGAGTAAAGAAGATTCAGTAAAGCAACTTCAATATTAAGAATAAATCACTGATGCTGACATTTCTGAGTTCTTGTCATGAGCCGGCATTACTAGCTGCGGTTACTTCATTGAGGAACACTTTGACCACCCGATTAACGACAGCCTCTGTGATGTTCTCACTATTTTAAAACGCGTGAGGCTAGGTGTTTAATGGAATTCAGGGCACAACTATGGTATCAATAGCTTATAAATGGATGTAAGGAAAAATACATCAGCAAGGTAGCTCATCCTTTTAACCTTTACCTTTGTTGATTTAAGATTTGGAATCAAGACATAGATGGAAACGATTCATGAAATTTCTCCGCTGATAGAGCATCATTCAGCGCATGTAGTCAATGGCGCATCTTTGTAACCTAACTGATGCGACGTGATGTCCTGATTGTGCAGCTTTTCAGACGAAGGAACCGTGCATGGAGAGGACTGTGGCCATCTCAGGCCCAGGCTGACTCAGCACGAGCACATGCAGAAAATGCACCTGGGAGACACCGACGCATTTAACTCCTCCCACTGAAGCTATTCCAGCTGCCTGGGGACCACGTGCGGCCACTGCCCTTCATCCTTCCCTTTCACAGCGCTCTTCCCGGCCCCCCAGGGTGCCAGAGTCCCCATCGCCTAGGATGCTACATGCACCTCTGCTTCCTTCTCCTTTGGAGGGGACTCACGGAAGCAGAGAGGGAGGGGCTGGGGGAGATGCTGCAGCCATGCAGGGTAAGTCCTAGAGACCTGCTGGCTGTGTGCTTTACAACACAGTGCCGTGCTCTTCTCAAAGTGTGTGAATACAAGTATGTAGATCCCCTGCTACGTGTTCTTCACGTACACCATACATGCCACACACTCACAGGCGTGCACGCACACACACACTGCACACACACACCACACACTTACCTACACACACACCACTCACATCACACATCCATGCACATACACACACACCACACATCCATAATTTTAGTGAAATCCAACTGATTCTTTTGCAGAGGAACAGAGCTAAATCCTACAACTTTCTGGAGCTGACGCATGAAACTCTCCATTCAGACTTTTGCACACTGTGGGAAAATTATAAAGTAGGCAAATTTTATTTTCACCCCAATCTCCACTTTAAATACACACCGCTGGGGCTCCCCAGGCCCCTCGCCGGCAGGCCCACATCCGTCTGCCCCCGGTTCTGCTCTGTGTCACGCCCGGTGAGCTGATAAACCCACGTGCGCACGGCGGCAGGGGGTCTCCCTGCCTAAGGCTCAAACTGTCCCCGGGAGAGTTAACACTCAGATCTGAACAGAGAGGGGCACGGAAGCGGGATTATCAGGGTGGATTTCTAAAGGAGGAGCGCTTTCCAAGTTATCTCAGGTTATACTAACCAGGCAGCCACCTGAGCGCCACCCGGGCCCGAGCTCCTCCACCCTGAACATGCCCGGTGCGGGGCTGAGATGCCACTCAGGGCAGAGCCTGGTCAGCGGCCGCAGGGTGAGTCCCTCGGCATCTGGAAGACTGCGGCCTGCAGGGGATCGTGCGGAGGTGCTGTGGGCCAGTGTAGATGTCCAAGCTGCAGGCCGGACAGCGATCGGGTCCCCAGTGGAGCTGGGGACTCCCATGGTCACAGGCTCCAGACGTGCTGCAGGGCAACTCCCGGCCGGGCCGGGCCTGATGCGGCTGGGCGGTCACTCCCGGTGCCCAGGCCCCGTCGGTACCTGGGGCTCCATCTCACAGGGCAGAGGCAGAAGAAGAAGAGTGTCTGGTGCAGGTGCCGTCAGACACAAGCTCACTAAGCACCGTGGACGCGAGCTCCCCCGTCAGCCTGCGGGTCACCTGTACGCGAACAAGTTCAGCGTCCACCGTGCGATGCAGGAGTCACCGTACACAGGTCCCTCCCGGCTGTCCTCTGACAGCTCTGCCCTCGTCCCACCTGAGTGCGCGAAAGCGTCCACGGGGGCTGCTGCGTGTCCATCGGTGCTGAGGGAGGGACGGGGCGGGTGCGCAGAGCGCTGCCTTTCCGGGCACCAGCACTGAATACCGCCCGTGGAGGAGATCTCGCCTGGTCCGCGGAGGGGCGGACAGCAACTCCCCGGATTGTCACGCGCGTCAAGTGTAGGGACCGCACTGCCCTCTGCTGTTTGCCGGGCGCGGTCCGCCTGCACCCAATGCCCTCCCTACACAACTCAGTCCGGCAGGACGTCTCCCTGCAGACACAGGAGCCTGGCTCCGAGAGCATCACGCCTTCTAGAAGACCCCTCAGAGTGTAGATTTTCGGTTTCTTCCTGACGGGAGAAAATCTGAGTGTAAGAGAAGGCTTTGGGGACTTCCCTGGTGGTCCAGTGGCTAAGACTGCGTGCTCCCAAGGCAGGCGGCCCAGGTTCGGATCCTGGTCAGGGAACTAGATCCCAGACACCACAACTAAAAGATCCCAAGTGCCACAACCAAGACCTGACGCAGCCAAATAGATACACAAATATTTTTTTAAAAAAAGGGCTTCCCCGGTGGCGCGGTGGTTGAGAGTCCGCCTGCCGATGCAGGGGACGCGGGTTCGTGCCCCGGTCCGGGAGGATCCCACATGCCGCGGAGCGGCTGGGCCCGTGAGCCATGGCCGCTGAGCCTGCGCGTCCGGAGCCTGTGCTCCGCAACGGGAGAGCCCACAACAGTGAGAGGCCCACGTACCGCAAGAAAAAAAAAAAAAAAGGCTTTGATGGACAGCCAGAAGAAAAGTGGGGAGAAATTTGCTTTGGGGCACATCTGGGCACCAAATATGCCCTCACCCTCTCCTGCCGGTGCAGCAAACACCTGCGCGCAGTAGGGCACACGCGTCACTCCTGGGGCCCGGGGGCCGGCATGGACCTGGACGGAAGGGAAAGGTTTTAGAGTCACGAGGAGCGTTGGGCCAGGGAATGGAGTCCCGTCCCCAGGAGCCCTCTGGACGCCTGCCCCTCATGGGGGCCACGGTCACGGTGCCAGGGGCTAACACAGGCCTTGGGGCTGGGAGAGCCTGGCTTCAAATCCCGCCCTGCTGTGCGGCCTGAGTCCTAGTTTTCACCTCTAAATGGGTGTGATGATACCACGCACGGCGCTCCTGGGAGATAAATAACATCGCTTGTGTGAGGGCCTGCACGCCAGGGACACGACGGTCTCGCTGTTGCAGTGACGGCTGTCTGGCCGCCCCTACGCCACTCCTGCAATTCAGGGCCACCTGTAGGGCTAAGACTGAGGCCTGGCCGGGCTCAGGTCTGATGGGCCGGTGGCCGGGCTGGGGCAGGCATGGCAGGGGGGTGGCAAGGAGAGCCTTATCTGTGGGGCATCTGCTGGGACCAGAGGGACCAGAGGGAGAGAGACAGAGGCAGCGCCACATCAGAGGCTCGTGCGGGGCCGGAGAGGTTGGCAGCTCTACGACCCAAGCACTGTTCTAATACCCTCATGTGTTTTAATGCATTTTGTCCTCCAAACACGTGGGCAGACGCTATTACCATCACCTGCTCACAGCGGCACAGCGGGGAGTTTCCTGGGGAAAACCCCTGTCTAGTGGGGCCCTGAGCCGGCCCAGAGCCCAAGGCTTGTGTCCAGCCCGCACCCTCAGCTCCCGGCTGCAGCCACAGAAGAGAGCCCGGGTAGCCGTCAGGGCCCCAGAGGCAGGGGCCTTGCCCGGCACTGTTAGACCAGAAACGATGGACCGGGCACAGCCTTATCCACTTCCCTGTCTGTATCCCATTCCATAAACATTCATCAAACTCTAGCTGGGTGTGAAGCCCGGGCGGGCCCCCCCACTTTAGCACCCTCCCCCTGGGCGGCCGCGCTCCCCAAGGTCCCTGGGAGATAATGAGATCACTTGCTCTTTCTAACTGTGACGCAGCAAGACTCAGAATTCACTTTGCTCTTCAATGAACGGCAGGAAGGGGCGGAGAGCGGGAGATGCAGCTGGACGATGACAAGCTTTACATTTTAAACGGGAAAACAAGACAAGAAAGGGCTCCCGTGTGTCAGGGGCATCACTCCTGGGCCTGCTGTGTGCACTGGGGGAAGCCGGGGAGGGAGGGCTTAGAAGCAGTCGCAGCCCCACGCGAGCCCGGCTCTGTCCATCTTCCCAGAACACTTCCTTCCCAGCCCACTGCCACTTCCCCCGGCTCCCCACTCCCTGAACCCTAGGCAGTGGGGAAGGGAGGGATCCAGGCTGGCGGAGACTCAGCGGTCCCCCCGCAAGCAGCCGTCCCAGCAAACTGCCCGGGAGGTAAAGGAATGTGGGCTCGGCCGCGGCTCAGGCGCTCTGCGCTGAGAGCCTCACGCAGGACACAGGAAAGACGCGTCTGGCCCTCGGGACTGGTCCTGGACCGCGGGTGCCGGGCCGCCGTGGCCTCTTCTCACACGTCACCCACGTGGCCTTGGGTCGGGGCCGCTCGGGCCAGCCTCTCTTCCCACCGGGCGAGACTCTCTGCAGAGAGAGTGGGTGACACGCCCCGTGCTGAGTGTCACTGGGCACAAGGTCGTGGCCACAGCTGTCTTGTGAGGCCAATGGCAGTGCCCAGAGACATCCCTGGGAACACTCCTCAGACCGCAATGGGGTGATGGGCCATCCTATTCGTGTTCATGGCAACACCCTGAGTGCACCTCGCACGTAGCCGCGACTGTTTGGTAGAAATCGGGACTGGGTGGAACTCTGACCATGTTTCCTGGAAAAAAATGCCATCTCTTTTCTGCAATCCTCCCACCAACTTGGAAGACCAATAGGGCCAAGCAGCTCTGGGCCGAGGACCTTCTGAGCGATATTCAGAGAATAAAGGTCTTTACTGAGAAGCAGGGACACAGAAGCGGAGCCTGGGAGGAGAGCTCAGTCCATCCCAGGTCTGTGCTGATGCCACATGTACCTCCTGTCGGTCACTTAACCTCGTGGCCTCCATTTCCCCATCTGCAGAGAGAGGCGATGCCCTGGGGATTGTTTGGAGACCCACAGAATGAGAACAAGACCCGAACAACAAATGTCTCTCCTGTGACCACACTTCAGCAGAGCTTTTGGATGCAAACCATGAGTTCTCGTGCCCCCAAAACACAGTGTCTGGCCAGTGACACAGACAATAGCTGCTCCCAGAATTCAGAAAGTGCAGCTGGCATGGCGGGCTCAGCTGCCCAGGTGAGGGCCAGTGTCCAGGCCGGGGCAGGGAGGGCTCTGGAGCTCGCAGTTTCGGGGCAAGTTCTGGTACAAGAGGATACCCTACAGCCCAGTCTTCATCACAAACCCTGGGCCTGCGCTTGGGTCATGATGTCCCATCTGCCACCAACAGCAGTGACACAGGGATTCTCCGCAAGAGGACAGTTAGAATGAGTGGCCCGGGGCTCCACACTGAAATATACATAAACATGGGCTTGCAGGGGTGGGATGGGATTGAGGCAGGGCAGGAACCCCACTGGGGAGGTCTCCAAACAGTCGTTGTTGGCCCGGTGAGGGAACAAACAGCCCTGAGGAGTTGGGCCTCCACCTGTCCGCCTTTGGAGAGTGACTGAGTCAGTGCAGACACCGTTTGTCATGTGGTAAAGGTTAATGGGAGTTTGCAAAAGGCATCCAAATGGCAGCATTTGGCCCCAGGAACATCCAAAGTTAGAGAAACTTTTGACCATCATAAAAAATAGCAGGAAAAACAAAACAAAACAGACACCCAGAGCCAGAAGCGATGTATTGTGTCTGCATGTGCGTTACTCAGGTTCTTATGCTGAGTGCAAATCTCTCTTAATCACTTAAACAACGTGCTGTCTGAGAACTGCAGGTTTCTTAGCAAATATGTTTGAAGAAACCATGTTAACACTACCCCAGGCACCAGGGCAGTGGGATGAGGGAGTGATGTAGATGTGACAGCCATCCTGACGGCAGACTGGGAAATTAAACATTTCCAGACGACTCTTTCCAGCAACTGTGCGCTAACCCAGCGCCATCACCAAGTGATTCAGGTAAACATACCTTCTTTTCCCTTTAAAAGCTCCAGAGAATAAATTTCAGAGAATCTGGGGTTTATCTAATCCAAACTACCTTATTTTATGCTTTGCTCAAGGTCCCACCACCAATGAGAGAAGCAAAGCTTCTAGCCCATATTTCTGGGTCCCGTCTCCTTGAAACACATACATTTTGTGCTTAGATTCAGAGCAATTGGAATAATCCCCTCGCAGTTCTGTTTGTAGCCTCCCAGAGCACATGAGTTCCCTGGTGGTTCCAACAAATCTCTGCATAGAGAGATAGAAGATAGATAGATAGGCAGATGGATAGATAGATAGATAGATAGGCAGATGGATAGACAGGCAGATGGATAGATAGATAGGCAGGTGGATAGATAGATAGGCAGATGGATAGATAGATAGGCAGATGGATAGATAGATAGATAGGCAGGTGGATAGATAGATAGGCAGATGGATAGGCAGATGGATAGACATACACTCACAAATATAGCCTATGTATCAATAAATGTATATAGGACAATATTAGTGTACATGTTTTGGTCTGTATCTGTGTGCCTGTACTTTATGAAAGACATGTTTTGGGGGAAGAATGCTAGTTTTAGCAAAACTCCCAAAGTTTTGTCAAAGTAAACAAGTTATCCATGGGTCAAAGTAGGAAATCCATTTTCACACCCTGGCTCTTCACCTCTGGTTTTCTACAGTTTCGATAATCACTACAGGTAACTAGCATTGAACACCCTCAAACTGAAGTGTTATGAAAAACAATTTCTCTTTCTCAGGGGTATTTATATTAACAGAAATGAATTACTTAAACCCAAGGAAACAGTGCCTATGGGAGAAGCGCCAATGTTAATACACATATTTTCTATCAAACAGTCCATCCATTCTTCAGCTCAACCAATACTGTATTTATTGAGTTATTGTTTTGTACCAGGAACTCTTCTAGGCATAGTAACAAAAGTTTCTGCCTTTATAGACGATTCATTCCAGATGCGTATCTTTTTTTAAAGCAGATTACAAAGCATTTTTACATTCATGGCTTTAGGAGAAACAGCAAATATGTGGGTATATTAGTCAACAATTGTCATAGTAATGCTGGGTAACAAGCCATCCCAAAACTCAGTGGTTTCCGAGAACAAACATTGTTTTTCACTCTCATGAGTGTCTAGGTCACCAGTGGCTCAATTGGTCTACACTGGGCTCAGCTGGTTGTCTGGGTAGCTTGGCTCCAAGCTGTGGGTTTAACTTCTTTCTGTCCCACATGCTATTCTGGGGCTGCAGCTGAAGGACAGCAGCTGACCGGGGTGTGTTCCTTTCATGCTAGACCTCGAGACAGTGGGGACCCCTGAAGCCTCCTCCTAAAGCCGGCACACTGACACCTCTGCCCACATCCCTGGCAGGCAAGCCCCATGGCCATGCCCAATACCAGTGGGCCGGGACACATAGTCAGACCCTCCTGGGAGGCCCTGCAAAGTCATGAGGTCTAAACCTCTTTTATAGGTGACAGAAGAATGGGGACTAATTATCCAACCTCCCACACCTGGAAAAGTGATAATGTCCCTATATCACAGAGGAGGAAACTGAGTCTCACAGAGGTGAGTGGTTTGTTCAAGCTCACATCATCATTCCTGTGACAACCAGGCCTCTTGGCTCCTAGGTCAGTGCTCTTTGGTTATTGCAGTCTTTCAGCTATGTAACCTGGGCCACTTTCATTCACTCCGAACGGGCTAGCCTATCCAGGCTTATGGATTCTAGAAGGCCGAGTCAGGTTGACAGAGCTCATGCCAACAGCACTGGCTTATTCCCATCTGTGGTCCCTCGGGACCCTGCCTGATGTATCTCGTGAGTCACTTAACTGCTAGGCATCTCAGAGGAGGGGCCACAGGGCCATGAACCGCAGGGTGGAAATACGGGTTTGCATATGGCACAGACCCACCTAAATCCCCAGGGCAGGATGGTAGTAAAAACAGAGAACCAAACCCTTCAACGTGCGCCTTCATTAAAAGGTACAAATTGGAAGCCAACAAAAGGTGTTTGAGGTGCTGATGCCTTAATACCCACATTGCTCTTCTTCTTGCTATAATCCTTTATGAAAGGATGGAGGCATCTATCAAGAGACATTAACCTTGAAACACGCAGCCTCGAGGAAGTTATTAACATGTTTGTCTCCCAAGGGCCATGTTGATACCCTGGTGTCCAGCCCCAAGGGGGAAAGGTGTTTCTGCCATTTGATGCTCTGCTTCCAGCCCTGAACTCCGCCTTTGTCTGCGTTCTCCTTTCTCATGATTGAGAGACAGGGTCGCAGGTCTCTGATCAGAGGACACTGTGGACATGGGGTGCCCACTCCCTGCCTGCGTGATTACACAGCTCTCCTGCAGGTCTCCCTTCCCCTCCCCTCCTTTCCTGCCGCTCCATCCTGTGTCTCTCCGGCTGAATTCTTCATACACGTCAAGGACATTTTCTGTTGTACTGCTCATGGTAAACAACCTCAAACATGCCTTTAAGTGTAAATACATTCCAGCTGATAGTAAGATCTGACCCATCCATTCCCCAGGTACATTTCCAGCTTCAGAGAGGAAGCCAAAAATACAACTTTGAAAACTGAAAACGCATCCTAAAGCACGTTGGGACCAGGTTACTTTGGAAGCAGTGAACTGCGGGTGAAGGTAGTGAGCAGGTGTGGTGCTCGAGAAGATGCCTCAGCTTCACTTCCTATGTGGCGTTAGCGGACCAACGCAGAACACGACGGTACTTTCTCAGTTCCCTGATTACACAGTTTCTTCTGGGCTCTGTACAAGCTGCCCTTGCACTTGACTTCGGATGTGCTAATTACTTGAAATAATTAGCTTCTTATATTTTTATGTTGTTTAAAGAAACCAGAAAGCTTTAATTATTCAAATTCCAACTCAATTGGCTTTTACGTTTGCCTTTCAGATGTGGCTATGCCCTGGTCTCATCATTTTAAGGAGAGTCATATGTTGTCTTTGGTGGGTTAGCAAATGTGCTGAGGTATAATTTTATTTTTTGCTGGAAGGTGTGCAATTATCTATGTGAATAGGATTGTGGTAAATGTAAGTGGAGCAGATAGGGCATTTTATGAGGACACATTCTTTGCCAAGGCCACTCAATGCATTTGTACAATTACGTACGTTATCAAATAATTGATTAATATATAGGGCATGATTATAGACTCAGATCAGTTGTGACTCCAAGAATGACTCCCCCCCCCCCCAAAAGGCAGAGGCTGCAGTGGGTAAACCTCAGGTCCAGTTGTTTCTCTTTCTAGAATCAATCGTATCATTTTGATGGTTATGAGAGTTGTTTTAAGGTTGGGAATTAGAAATCAAGCTATACTGCTACTCAGGCCCATTTCCTAAAGTAAACCACAGTTTATAGGTGTGGGCTGCGTGAGCTTTGACATTCAGATACAGTTAGGAACTGTAAATATTTGGAAAATGAATCGGCCTCTATTCCAAAGTAACCAAACCAATCTTTCCGTAAGTATTGAGAATGCTATGAGACAAAGAGCCCAAAATACCCCAAATTGATCAACAAGGACTCTAGGGATATCCCTTTCCTGAAAACAATTCTCAGCATTTCAAAGGCTGGGAAATCTTAGCCATGAGACCTGTAGCCTCAAGGTCTAGTTCCTAATCCCCTAACCTGGCTTATTCATGAAATGGAAAGAAGCCAAGTGCATAAATTCATGTGGTAGAGCCAGGTCTCATTCATTTTCTCTAAGAAGTAATTACACTAAGAATGAAAAAAACAGAAATTCTATAGCAGAATTTTCAAGAAAGATGTTGGTTTTAAAGCATGTTCGCGCCTCTTGGTGTGAGCTGCACTGGTGCTTTGCGTTTCACATGTGGAATAGGCGGAGGTGACTGCATATCAGTCCCCTGACTGATCACAAAGGCACCTGGTTTCCTCCTCGCTCCTTCTGGGAATACTCACTCAGGGGCAGGCCAGTGCCATGTCATGAAGATACCCAAGCGTCCCGATGGGGGGGCCCGTGTGTGAGGAATGGAAGCCATGTGAGGCATCATCTTGGAAGTGGACCCTCCAGCCCCTGTCGCACCTTCGGGTGAAGGGGCCCCGGCCGACACCTTGACTGCAACCTCAGTGGAGACTCTGAGCCACGCACCAACCCACTTCCAAATTCCTCACCCACCAACACTGAGACGGTAAGCGTTGATTTGTTTAAGCTGCAAAATTTGGGGTAATTTGTCACACAGCAGCAGGTGACTAATACAGAAAAGGGAGAGGTGTGCCTCGTCCCATCTTCCCTGACCCCGCGGGTGAGCACGAGGGTGTGGAAAAGAGTGAGTGTCAACTAATACATGCAGGTTTCTGATACTTTAGTTACTTGAAAATTGGCCAGAAAATAAGATGTTTCTTTCCCTTGGGTAGGTACGTATTACTTAATACATCTGTGAATCTTCTTCACTTTGTATTATTTTAGAAATTCCAGAACTGGATAGTGAGAGCCAGAGCTAGGGTAAACAGGCAGAGCTGCCACAATACACACAAGCACCGGGCACTTTTAGCACTGTCCACATTCCCATCTTCCTCACTGTGTCTTCCTTCAGATCTTGCCCAAAATTTCAGGAGTAGACCCTTTAACTAGAAGATAATGAAACCCATCAGGTTAAGATTTTTTTCTGTTAATAATTCTCTTCCTTAATATTTCTCAAATTTAAGTTTGTAATCCACTTCAAAGAGTCATCCAAAGAGGGCATGATTATTGAGGAGTTTTAAATAACTATCAAATACTTACATTTATCTAAAAAAGCTTTATAGCAATAATGATAGAAGTGTGCCTTTTTTTAATATTCTGGGGTTCTGACATATAGTGCTATTTTTTATTATTGAGTTATAGTTGGCATACAATATTATGTTAGTTTCAGATATAGTTCATAGTGATTTGACATTCACACACATTTTGAAATGCCCACCACAATAAATCTAGTAAATTTCTGTCCCCATACAAAGTTATTACAATGTTATTGGAGGTTTGTTCCTCTTAGTCTCCCTCACCTCCTTCACCCCCCACCCACCCCTCTGACAGCCACCCATTTGTTCTCGGCAACTTTGAGTCTGTTTTTATTTTGTTTGTTTGATTCTCAGATGCCACATATAAGTGAGACCATATGGTAGCTGTCTTTCTCTCTCTGACTTACTTCAATGAGCATAATTCTCTCTAGATCCACTCATGTTGTTGCAACTGGAAACATTTCACTTTTTACACTAGAGTAATAGTCCTGAGTAATATTTCATGTTTATGTCTGAGTAAAGTACCGGCATGGTCATTTTTCTCTAGTGTAGCAAGAAACTCACAAGTTTGTCCCTCGAGGGACTATTTATGACCTGGACGTTTTGCCTGCAATAGGGATACACTTCCACCAGAAGGCAGTGTTGTCCAAGCAGCTCTTTCCCTACAGGCTCTGTTACCAAAAAAGGGGACTCCCACTTTTCCCGTCCAACTTTACTTTTCAACAAGAACATAGTTCAAGCATTTGAAGTTACTTCTGATGCTACCAAGTTTCAAACAATGACAACATTTATCATCCAAACACTTTTCTGCTTTTCTTAGCAATGACCCCAGTAGACTCCCAGGTTGGTTATAAGAATCTGCTTCTGAATTAGTCTTTTTTTTTTTTCAGGTCAAATCTGGCTTTCTGGAACACAGCTTGAAACCCCACTTCAAAGATCAGCATACAGGTGGTAGTGATTGGAGGGGTCTCTGCACTGGACACTGAGCCTGGGGAAGCTTACTTGCTGACCTGTCTGAGCATGTCAGCCCTGGCAGTGGGGCAGCCTCAGGGAGTGGGCTTGCTGCTCGGTCCCCCTCCCCTGGATGAGGAAGGGGAAGCCCTCAGCAAGACCTCACCTCTGCCAAGCTGCCTCTATGCTTGTTGCAAAACTCAGTGAAGACAAGCCAACAGTTTACTTGTTTTAATGTAATGAGTGGAGAGCAAACTTCACTGCTACTCTATGGCAAAATATCAATAGCAAAGTAGGTAAGATTCTCTGCCTGAAAATACATTCTTATTTCTTGTTAAATATCTCTTTTAACTCCGGGAAATGGGAACTAATATAAACAGCACTGAGAAGTCAACAGTCTAGCATATGCTTTTCTACCGGCGGGCAGTTCCCTGAGCTGTGACCTCTGGAGAAGTTACTTAACTCCGCTGGTCCCTACAGAAGGGAAATTCTGATGATTAAATGGGATAGAGAAGTGTATAGAAAGCACCTGATGCTTAGTAGATTTTTATTAAAACTGCTATTTCCCTACTTTTGTTCTTTATGGTCTCAGTTTTCGTTTTTCGAAATTAGAATTTGAAAGTAGCTGGCATCTATAGCCTGCTGTAACATTCTATTTGGGTCTTTGGAAGAGATGAAGCTAATTAATGCTTTTGGTCTTGCAGATGTTTGAGAGAGAACCTCATCCTGAAGACTGAAGGAAAGGGATTGGTCTCCTCAGGGGTCTGAACGCAAGCCTGCCCCGGACATGATTCCAGGTCCCTTACATCTCCCAATAGAGGGCTGGACAGACCTCTCCTGCCATTTCTCCCTGAACCTTAAAATACTGTTTAACATGAAAAGTCCCCTCATCAGGAGTTTTCCAGGTGCCTGATTGGCAATTTGGGTGCTGTGTGGGCAGATGGAGAGAGGAGGGCGTACGTGCAGGTCCATCTCAGTCACGGGTTCCAGTGTGCAGTGGGTATCGTCCTGCAATCACTCCCTTTGATGTCAGGAGCTTAACTAGGGCGTAGCTTCCATAACATGATGCATGGGACCCTTAACCCCACGTCCCCCTGAGGCGTCCGCCCACCTTCCTCTGAAGCACAGTCTCCCCTCTCCAGCCTCCCAAGCTGACCTCTGCTCCTCCCTCATTCTTTTCTCTTGACAACCATCCTATCATCATATGGTCTCATCACAGCGCTTCTCAACCTGTGTGACATCGCCCCCTAGGGGACATTCTCAACACGTCATCGTGTTGTCTCCGTTATCACCAAGACAACTGACCCTCAGGGGCTGGCAGCAGGGTGCTAACCACCCTGAAAGGAAGGGGACCTTCCTGCAGGGGGCAAACCTACGTCTCATCACAGGAACACAGTCTAACGCTGCTTTGCTGTTAACAGCCGTCTTCAGGCCAAGTCTCAGCAAGCATTGAACTTACCTGGAACACACCCCTCTGACTTGCAGGCAGATCGCACTTGGCTTTGCTTGAAATTCTCAATAACTTGTGTTGATCGATTCACTCTAGGTTTCTTGGTGTCAGTCTGCATCTTCACTGCGTCCATGGGGATCCTAACATTAGTGAGCGGTTGGCCAGCAGCAGACACCATCGTTATCTTCTCAGCTGCGGCACCCAAGCACTCAGATACCAAAATACGTGTTATGTTATAAAATTACTGTATTCGTCAGGGTCCTGCAGAGGAACAGAACCAATTATATATATATACATACATAAAATACATATATTTATGAAAGGAATTGGTTCACGAGGTTATGGAGGCTGAGAAGCCCCCCACATGCCGTCTGCAAGCTGAGACCAGGAGAGCAGGTGGTGGGATTCAGTCTCGGTCTGAAAGCTTGAGAACCAGCAGAGCTGATGGTGTAAATCCCAGCCGGAGGGCAGGAGAAGATGAATGAGACAGTCCAGCGCATCAGTGAGGCAGGGAAAACGGGAGGATTCTCCTCCCTGCACCTTTTGTCCCACTGGGGCCTCAGCAGACTGGACGCTGCCCACCCACACTGGGCAGGGCGACCTGCTTCCCTGAGTCCACAGATTCAAACGCTCATCTCGCCCGGAAACACCCTCACACACGTCCAGAGTCCTGTCTCATCCGGCGCCCTGTGCCAATCAAGGTGACACAAAATTTACCATCACAATTGCTTTCTTTTTACTTCTCCTTCATATAAAGGTGAGGGCCTTATATTGCTTTTTATAAAGACTGTGCTATCTGTGAATTCCATTTGCAGATCATGAAGGAGCATCACACAGGTTCGCTGCAGCGGGGGAGGTGTGCTGTCTGATCAAATAAAACTGCGCTTATGAATAGTGGTTCTCGGGGTTACTGTTCCGGGCTGTGAGCATTTTTCATCACGGCTCTTGAAGACTGAAGTGCTTAAAGTTCTTCAGATAATCTATGTCTAGTGGGGAGATTTCAGAAGACATGACAAAGAAAGATTCAGGAATAAGTGGGGAATTTTCTGGTGCCCCTGAAATTACAGCTCACAGATGGCTTCTGGGCTCTGCCTTTCACAACAAAAATGCCATGTTAATGAGCTGAGCCCAGACTTACTAAGTCTGAAATAATGATTTTTGATCCAGGCACGGGATTAAAGCAGTGACCATCAGGCCCTGAGGGACTCGCCCCAGGCTCAGGCCCTTGGCAGGGGAGGGAATTGTGTGTCCCTAACCTCAGGCCGGAGGCTTCCTGGCTGTCCCTGGACCACAGCCAGCGGTAGGGGCCCTGCCGTTGGAGTCTCCTTTCTCTGGGTCCACGCTGCTAAGTGAGTGGACTCAGAGGCTAGCACGTGGCCTGCGGGGATTCTCCTTCACGTCCCACCACTGATGTCTCCATGCTGGCATGACCCTGCGGAGCCTCGTGCTGGATTCAAGCCCCAGGGAGACGCTGAAGTTGACCTGGGGGGTCCCGAAGCTGCTCACACCCCTCCCCTCCTCCCCCACGGCTTCCCGGGGACACAGCAAAGAGGGAGGGAAGCATGGCCTCCTCCTTCTGCAGCCCACAAAATCGGGAGACAAAGACCATCCCTGGGGCTCTGGCGAATACCCTGTTTCCTCCAGATTAACTGGGAGAGTAACACGGAGCAGTGGCTCGCTTTGCTTCAGTCAGTCAAGCAATCGCTCCCATTCTTTCCTTTTCTTTTCCAAGAAAAGCAAAGGAAAAGAATTGAAGGAAGGAAGGGTATATTGAAGGAAGGAAGAGAAACAGACATTTTCAAACCTACAACTGCAGCTTTCCAGGGTCCTCTTGGAGAGCTGAATGCTTCTGAGCCCTTGTACGTGCAGCGTGAAGGGAACCCTGGCCGCGAATCCCAAGATCAAAGGAAGGCCTTCCCGGCCGCCGCTGTGTTTCTTGAAAGCTGCCGCTTTGAAGATGTGCTGCAGCTGCTTATTGCTCACTTTCAGAAGGCGGCTTTATATTCTTTTCTCCTTCAGGTTTTTCTGCTAAGTTAGGAAAACTATCTTTTCATTTACTGCCACCTCCTGTTCTGCCCCGGCGGTTTTTAGGTGATGCCTCACCAAAGGCCCTGATGAGTGTGCGATGGGATGCCCGCTCCTGCGGGAGGGGCTGGATGGGGAGAGACAGGAGGCAGGCTTGTCTGGTGAGGTTCCTGGTCCCTAACTAAGAGTTAAGGATGGAGGAGACACCTGCCTTCCTTCCCGTCCATGGGCATCTTCTTTTTCATTCCTGAATTCTCCCCACTTTGTTGGGAGGCCCTGGGGTTTGGAAAAGTGTGAGAGAAAGTCCAGCTTGGACTCCGCTGAGCGAGGCTGGCGGCGGCCCTGACGGCCTGGCGGGGTTTTCTGAGCCCAGGACCTTTCCAGCTTCCCCACCTGGCAGGCGAGGCCACGCGCTGATTCTGGCCTGTGGGGAGGGGGCAGACGAGCCCTGTCTCCGGATGCTTCTGACTGAGGCGGGGCCTCTCTCCCTACTCCTCTGGCTGAATGGGGAGGACTGCAGGGACGGAAGGGTGGGAACACGGAGGGACCCAGCACAACCACGGAAAAGGTCACTCACCCACCCAATGTTTTCTAAGCAAAAATTAACTTTCTGAGATTAAGCTGCAGAATTGGGGGTTTATGTGTCGGGTCAGCTAGGACTATTCTGAGAAACACAGGCCTGTTACCCCACCTCCAAGCCCTGGTTCTCTTGTCTACACAGAGTGAGAAATAACACTGCCTGCCTTGCTGTGTTCATGCCAAGATGACAGGACATGAAATTTGGGGGTGTGCCTTGACCACCCCCAAATATTTGACAAACCAAATATTTATCAAGCATCTGTCTGGCCTCGGCAGACAGGCTCTCACCTCTCTGATTATCTTCGCTGCCTTTCTCTGAAACATCTCCATCCCTTTGCTCATTTGTGTGGCAGAAAAGTCCTCACAACTGCCCATGATACACAGTGAGGGCAGCGCCATGACTCTGCAGCGGGCTACGCCCTGTCTTCTGCCATCTGCCGTTGTCATTCTTGCCAAGTAACATTCCCTCCACCCCGCCAGCTTCATCTGGTCCACCAAGGGGATCAAAATCAGGACAGCGGGACAAACGTGTCTGTCTATCACACCGACACCTAATACCAAGAGGGCTCCAGTCCCACAATTGTCAGGATGACGGAGTCGCTCCCAGTAGGAACCAGGCTGGTATCACTCCCTAAGAGCTCACAATTATGTGCCTGGCAGCTGCACGCCCAGGCAGAAGTGCGCCGAGCACAGGCTCCAGGCAGGAAGCAGGGGCCCCGCCAGGGCCGGCGGAGTCCTGGTCCTGAGGTCAGCCCCGCAGCCTGTCTCTGGGTGCCGGCATGTCCCTAAGTCCCAGCCCTGGGGGCACCCACAGAGCAGGGCCCACCTTTTTAAAAACGTTAATTTCTTTTGCCCAGCTTGATTGGGGTGTAAGTGACAAATGAAACTTACATATGTAAGGTGTACTACGCGGTGTGTTGAGTAGGAATACGTGGGAACTGTCCAGCACACCAAGTTCACTGACACATCCACACCCCACATAGCCACTGGTGATGATGAGAACACTTAAATCTACCCTCTGAGCAAATTTCAAGTACGCAGAAACCTATTATTAACTACAGGCCCCATGCCGGCACCTGATCCCAGGACGTCCTTACCTATTAAGTGGAGGTTTGCGCCCTTCGACCGACATCTCCCCATTCCCTGCCCAGCCGCTGGTGACAACCGCCCTGCTCTGGCCTGGCAGCTGGACTGCTTTTGATGCAACACAGGTAAGACAGGCAGTGTTGTCCTTTCTGTGTCTGGCTCATTGCACCAGACACCCTCTGGTCCGTCCATGCAGATGACAGGAGTTCTTTCCTCGTCATGGCTGGATAATATTCCTCACATGGGGAGTGCAGAGCAGATGGAATTGGGGCCTGTTTCAGAGATCAGAGCAAAGAAGGAGCTGCAGGCGCCCCTTTCAAGTGGACTCTGAGATGCTCTGAGTCAGAAGAAGGTGATTAAAGGGCTGGGCCTGGGCGGGAAGCTCCTTCACCAAGGGCACCACCGGGCCCAACTAGGGTCCCCAGAAGCAGGGGCAAAATGGACCATAGGAAATGCAGCTCGTGCATTACACACCACCTGTGTCTCACACGCGTGCACACACACACACACACACACTCACGAGGCTCTCCCACAAGCCACCGCAGTGAACCAGGCACTGGCTGTCTGCTTCACATGACACCCCTACACTCACACCTCTGACCTCCGTGCACAGGGGCGGGGGAGCCCCGAGGCCAGTGGCCTGACACCGTCTCAGCGGAGTCACATCTGTTGCTGTTTTGTATCTGCCATCGGAGGTGATGACTCACCCGAGGAGCTGGCACGGGACAAAACCCCACTTCTTCTCCCCGATCAATGTGATTTCAAAACACACAGTCCCCAGACCCAACCGCTGGCCTGTGGCCCTCATCAGCCCTGAAATCTCAGACAGGACGGCCAAGGGGAAGGGCTGTCTGCCGGCCATCCATCCCCACGACGGACAGATCACGGGCTTCCTCACCTCGTGGGGCAAAAGCCATGCCCTGGAGGCCTTAGAAACCCCACTAATAATTCATCTGTCCTATGAGGGGAAAGAGAGTCTTGTGGGCTGCAGACCGGAATACCGGTGACTTGCTTCCCAGAAATGGCAGACTTGGGAGGTTTCCAAGGGGGGCAGCCAGCCGAGGGCAAGGGGTAGGGGGGAGACAGGACCAGCGTTTGGCGGAGCAAGTGAAGGGAGGTTGCGGGTCTGGGGCTTCCCCATGCAGAGATGGGGCTGAGGACGGCTACACAGTTTGCAAAGAGAAACTGTGTGTGTGTGAGAGTGTGTACACACATGTATGTGCACGTGTGTGTGCATGCATGTGTGTGTACACGTCGATGAAAAAAAATACACAGCATGAGAGTTGTGAGTTAGGGTTTATTTGGGGCAAAATGTGGACTGTAGCCCAGGAGACAGCACTTCAGACAGCTCTGAGGAACTGCTCCAAAGAGGTAGCGGGGAAGGTCAGCGTATGTGGGATTTTGGTGAAGGGGGGTGCAGGCAACCAAGCACACATTTTGCAGAAGGTTTCTGCTGGTCACTCCTTGCAGGGGGTGTTGAAGGTCAGCGGTCACAGCAGCTTGTGATTTAATCATTGTAGAGGCAGACGGCAAGTACCTATGCTCAGTCGGCATGTGCACGTATGCACGTGTGTGTCCTTCCCTTCCCGCAGTTCCTGCCCTCAGGGGTCAGGGATTGTCACCTGTGACAGCTGACCCCTTCGGGCATGTGAGGAACAAAGCGGTGGTCCTGACCCTCGGCTGCCAAGCCACAGAGCAGCCCTCCCTCGTCCAGGTGTGTGAAGGCAGGAGGCCACACCTGGAGATGCTCCCTCGTCCAGGTGTGTGAAGGCAGGAGGCCACACCGGGAGATGCTCCCTCGTCCAGGTGTGTGAAGGCAGGAGGCCACACCGGGAGATGCTTCCTTGCCAGGCTGGCTGGGGCGGCTTTGGCTCTGATCTTGCACCAGGTTCTGGAGACTGCAAGGACCCACATGCAACCAGAACCTTTGGAGTGTGATGCAGGACAAAGATTTCTTCTGACTTGACATTTCAAAGACTCAGACGTGCGCTTTGCAAACCCTCCTTTGATCTGGTGGCGCGGACTCAGGCACCACCATCTTTCTATCTTTAATAGAAAGATCTATTAAAAAGAAATAACAAGCCCGAAATGGAGTCACTTGTTCCCCCCAGGACAGCAACTTCTGCTGATTTCTGTTCATTGCAGTTTCAAGCTCTCCCAGAAACGGGACCTTTAAAGAGACTGCCCACAATGCCTGACCAGCACCGGTGAGGTCACTGGTGTGATTAGACCCCTGCCTTCCCTTCCCCCAGAAGAAGGTGGCCTGGCCTGGAACAGCTCCTTTCCTCCTCTTGTGACATCTTCCTGCCCCCTCACCCTGCCCCCCTGTAAAACCCTTTCTCTTGGGTCCTTCCTCAGAGCTCCCTTCTTGTTGCTCTAAGGGCTGCTACCAGATACGCAAATCACTGAATAAAGCCAATTGGACCTTCGCATTACTCAGTCTACTTTTGTATTTTAACAGATCAGAGCCATTGGCTCTCCAACCTCCCAGCCAAAGCATCCGCGTGTGTGTGGCGACAGCGGGTCCCCTGGCTGCAGGCGCGGTATATCTTTCCACTGCCCACGTTCCCACGTCCCACACGGGGGCCCTTCCCTTCTCAGTCACACGTCAGCTACAGGTCTGCGTGGGAAATGATGATTCCCATCACGTCTTGTAAAATCTCCTTGGGTGACAGTTGATATTTCCTGAAATGATGGTCTTACCAGAGCTGCAACCGTCGAGAGAAGGGCTGGGATCCAGGCTCCGCTACCTCCCTCCCTGCTTCGGGCACCTCCCCAGCCTCAGGCTTTGTTTCTCATCCTCAAACCCAACAGCAAAACCGCCAAGCAGAGGGCCTTGCTGCGCTCGGTAAGGATGTGATGAAACGTCTGTGAAGTACGCTCCCCCTAAGCTCATGCTGTCAGTGAAAATTGCTTGGTCAGGACCCTTCCCTTAGCACCTGGAGGAAGCATCTCTCAGTGGAGAGAGAAGTGAGTTCCCCGTACACGCTGCCCCCAGACCCAGCCGATGATCCCAGCACGGTGTCCACGATAGGCCAGGCCCCAGTTCTCAACCACAGAGGACGCTGAGAGCGTGGCACAGGGGTCCTTGGGGCAGGCCCCGGGCACAGCCTGCCTTGTTCAGGACGCTGCCCTTGGAGGCACTTGGGGTCTCTCTCCCCACTTCTCACTGCACTGCTGGCGATCCTGCTGAAGCACTGCGAGGCGTCTCTGGCGCCCCCGTTAGGCCGCGTCAGCCTGTTACCCGGCCTCCTGGGACAGCTGCCGGCCTGGGGGAGCCTCGGCCCCTGTGGAGGCAGCTGGCTGCTTCAGGGACCTTGGGCTCTGCTGGCTTTCTGTCTGTCTTCCTGCCTGTCTGTCTAATGGGGTGTGGCCTCTTCACATCCCTCCGTTCTCCAGGCGGTTCTCAAGGTTGCCCAGAGAATGCAGGTCAGTCTCCAAGTACGAGCCCCCAGACATGGACTTTCCTGACACCTGGTGGCCACTCGCCACCTCCCAGGGCACCTCAGGTCTCACCCATCTTAGGGTCACTGCAGAGGCTGCAAATTAGGCTGACTTGAGAGAGAGGAACAGGAGAAAAAGAAACAGAAGTTACTAAGGCGTGCGTGGCGTGTCTACACCGAGAACTCAGGGATGAGGAACTCAGGGTGGTGGGAACCCACAGCTCACACAGCCTCCCCGCAAAAGAACAACAGACTTGGAGAGAAGGGACAGGCCAGAGGACAGGGACCTCGAGCTTCCAGACGCAGCGAAAGATGGGACGGCAAATGCATGGGGCGCTGACGGGAGGTGAGGGTGTCTCAGGGAGGGGCGGAGGCTGTCACGCAGGTTCCTCAGTGCCACCTCCGGGCTGAGAAGAGTCTAGAGTCATCTCATAATTAAGAATAGCCTGGCCCTTACTGATGGGGGTGGGGGAGAGTTTTTCTTGTATTTACTTTTTCTCAATGCTTTCAGCTCAGAATCCTCCCTGTGCTAGAGCGGCATATCTGGGGTGACAACCCCCCACCCCTCCAGAAGCCAGCCCCAAGGGGCAGTGCAGCCAAGGGGCTCTGGGGCCTGGCTCTTCACCACCTGGATGAGGTGACTTTCCCGTGCGTCTGCACAAATGTGGTCAGAGTCCCAGCCTGTGTCAGTCACCTGAGCGGGCAAAGCCCCCCAGGCCGGCTGGTTTCTCCTCAATCACTCCTCTGCCACAGCCCGGAGCCCAGACGGGACGTATCGCCGTTGGGTCAATCTCTCTGCCTTTGTTTCTGTTCCACTCGGAGCGGATGCCCTGTTCCTCCCGAAGGACAGGCTCTGGTATCCCAAGAATGAGTCTTTCCTTCGATTTGGATCTGAGCTGAATTCCCTGGAATTAGGGAAAAAGCAACAAGGATGGGCTCCGGGCCATTGAGATTAGAATTTAAGAATAGTATCCGCTGCAGGAAGATAAAAACTTTTTCCTAAAAACTTTTGCCAGCCATTCTCTAGCGATCACTCTCGAGGTGAAATGCTCGAGGTTTTGTGACCCAACCTTTATCCCCCTTTCAGGTAGATGTTGCACTCTGAAAAATGTTGGGTTTAGCAATACAGCAAAATCGGAAAACAATGTAATTGTTCTTTTGTATACACTGGTTTGTTTGGATTTTTATAAATTCACCTGCTAAGTATGTTATTGTTGCAGGAAGGGGGACCCCTTCCAGGGCCCGAGAGTGGGCTCTTGTCTAACACCCGGAAATGAATTGTCCACGGAGACACACGTGCTGACAAAGCAGGAGACTTTATTGGGAAGGGGCGCCCTGGTAGAGAGCAGCAGGGTAAGCAGTCTCAGGTTTTATGGTGATGGGATTAGTTTCCAGGTTGTCTCTGGCCGATCATTCTGACTCAGGATCCTTCCTGGTGGCACGCACATCACTCAGTCAAGATGGATTCCAGCCAGGAGGATTCTGGGAGGCTGGTAGGACATACGGACTGAAGTCTCCTCTCTCCTTTTGACCTTTCCCAAATTCTTCCGGTTGGTGGTAGCTTGTTAGTTCCAAGTTCCTTACCTCCTGTTGTAAGATAACCCATGCAACTGGTTACTACGGTGCCTGGCCAGGGTGGGTGGTTTCTGTCAGTGGTTCCACTAACATTATGACTCAGCATTTCCTACAAGCTCACGTGGGGACATCTTAAGAGAGAGAGGGAGTTCCTCAGGGCCCCTCCACGGAGGGGGCACACCTGTTACTTTTCTCTAGAAGGACAGAGAAAACTTTCTTTCTGCACGACACATCGCGATTTTACCTTTCTCTGAAGATTTTCTTTCAGACGCAATATACAGACACAGTGCACAGAATGTATTGTGAATGAAGAATGCTGCTGCCATATCAGCCGTCCCCGAAGGTGCACCCTGAGGGTACTCAGGATGGGAAAGAACAGAATGCCGGCCCCAGGGAGCTAAGGCACATATCAATGTAAGGTAGATAGCTAGTGGGAAGCAGCCGCATAGCACAGGGAGATCAGCTCAGTGCTTTGTGACCACCTAGAGGGGTGGGATAGGGAGGGTGGGAGGGAGGGAGACGCAAGAGGGAAGAGATATGGGAACATATGTATATGGATAACTGATTCACTTTGTTATAAAGCAGAAACTAACACACCATTGTAAAGCAATTATACTCCAATAAAGATGTAAAAAAAAAAAAAAAGACTGACTTCAATGACCCAGACACTTGCATCTTCCCATACACAGAAAAGCGCTAAATTCATTAACGTGAGATGTCTGATTTTCTTTAATTAGCAGTACTCTTTTGATGTTCTGACTACCTGGCTTCTGTTGCACGTATCCTGGCTCCCCCCTCACCTCTTGGGAGCAGTCCCTCAGAGCCATTGGAGAAGCTGTCTTCCAGACTAAAGTCCTCAGAAAGTCCAGCAAATAAAACGTAATTCTCAACTTTTAGGTTGTGCATTTTTTTCAGTGGACAGCATTATACTGTTTAGACTTTTGGTCCATGGTTAATGTTCTATTACATGTGAGTGACCATTTTAGATTCTGGGCTTCCAGGAATCAGAAAGCATACTTTCTCCTTGATTCTGTTCCAAGTATGACCGTAGGAAGGATCCAATACTTACAACACTTCTGCAGAAAATATTTATATAGTTTGCCTCAGGCGGGGCACTACCACAGGAAAATCGGGGGTCAAAGAATTTAGTGAGCACCAATTGTGTGCTCTGCAAGGTGCCAGAGAGCAAAGCAGCCAGACCCTTGTCCTTGGAGAGTGAAAGAGCGTGCAGTGTGTGAAGGGCTTGGAACACCCTGCTCTGTGGTTCAAAGTAATGTGACCGAGCAGGACCCGATGGGGCCTTCCTGGAACAGGCCCCTCCCCCAGGTCCTCTTCATCAGCTCCGCTCTGAAGTACCCAGATCATAGTATCTGATGCACCTTTCCCGAGTTGTTTTACAGATGCTAAAACCTCCACCAAATGGAAGAAATTAACTACCTGACGACCATGGGCACGTAGCCCCCAGCCCTACTGGCACCTAAGGATTGATCATGTGGACCCCTGTGACCCCGCCCTGTGACCTCACCATCAACCAATCAGAACTGTGCACGAGCTGATCACACACCCTGGGAGCCCCCTGCTCCCTCAGCTGGCCTTTGAAAATGCTTTCCTGAAATGCATCGGGGAGTTCGGGTGTTTTGAGCACCAGCTGTCTGGACTCCTTGCTCGGCGCCTGCAGTAAACGCTGCACTTTCCTTCCCCACAGCCCGGGGCCAGTGGCTTGGCTTTACCGTGCGGGCAAGTGGACCCAAGTTTGGCTCAGTTACACGATGCCAGTTGAAATCGAATCTGAATTATCTGGGAAAATAAGACTATATGAAATACCTAGACGACAATGCCAGGCGATCCATAATTTACTGTGAGACAGTGTAACAAAATACGTTCTCAAGGAAATCCAGGAAAGCAACTGCCACGGTGAGCTCAAGAAGACGTTTGCTTTCCACAAATCGCAGAGCCCCCAGCTCACCGTCAGCTCACATCACTGACCTTTATTGATAGCTGTCAGCATCAGGTTTCACGGCCCAAGCTCATCTTTCAAGCTGCCCACTCATATGTAAATGAGATGTTCAAAAGCGAGAACCAGGTCCTACAATCAGCAAAAGGAACCCCATCCCCGCCTTGTGTAGCAGACTCATCACCCAGCCTAACCCTGCGTGGGCTGCTGTAAGCCCAGGTGGGTTCCCTTTCAGAGGTCTGTAGAGGCTGGGGGATATAGGTGCACCCTTGCTTCTGGGGAAAAGAAAGTGCTTTACGGGGGAAGTGCTAATATTGAGGGGGAAAAAGTTGTCCTCTACCCTTCTAGGTTCTGGCTGGTCTAAGAATTAAACTGACATGAGACGGATTAACAGGAGAAAATCAAACAAAAGTTTAATAACGTGTATACATGGGAGACCCCCCCAGGAAAACTGAGTAACTTTTCACAATGGCCAAAACCCTCACCTTAAATACCATAAAGATAAAAGAGGATGTTGAGATGGGGAGAGTCAGTTATGGGAAGTCACCAGGAAAAGTGCAGTAGATAAAGACGATTGTGACACAGATTTAAGTCTTGCCGTCTCCACTGATAAAGAGTTTCTAGAGATATGGTCACCTTCCTCTTCCAGGTATAGAAAGGGAGACACCCTCACAAACCTACTCAGCTTCAGTTTTTTCCATGTGTGCTGTTTCTTATAAATAATCGCCTTAAAATAATTAATACTCCAAAGGGGCATATTTCAGGGTGACCCCTTCTGCTCCCTACCCTAGCTTCATTGCAACAGCACCCCGAGTTCTGTCTTCAGAGAAGGCAGGAGGCACCCTGTGCCTGAGTTTTTGTTTCAAAGGGCTTCATGTGTTTGCCAGCTAAAAATTGGCTCTTGCCATCTGCCTCTATAAAGACTAAGTTGCAAACTGCTACGGCCACTGACCTACAGCAACCTGAAAGGAGCTCAGGGTGGAGAGCAGGGATGAGACGCTCTGTGCTCTGGGAAAAGCTGGCAGAACAGGCCTTCGGGTAGTTAGATATTTTCAGGAGAAGATTTTAGGAGCCCAATTCTGGCATCTCCCGGTATCTAGAAAAGCAGTAAAATCATGAGCCGTGACATCTGCTCCTCGTGACCGGCAGCCGGCCTCTGCCGCCACGTGTGCCTGATACACATGCCCCCTTCTCTAAAATCGTACATAACGCTGACCTTCCCCTGGGCTCTTTGCAGCAGTTCCTCAGAGTTATCTGAGATGCTGTCTCCCGGGCCATAGTCCGTGTTTTGCCCCAAATGAAACTTAACTCACGACTCTTACATTGTGCTTTTTTTCAGTTGACGTGTTCAACAAGGAATGTGGGCAGTTTGGGGCAGTTTTGGTCCTGCTGTTTCAAATGACAAATTAAAAAACATTATTGACATCCCAGTCTTTAAGGGATTCAAAGAAAGCCTGAGGCAGGCTGAGTCAGGACACCTTGAGCGACCTCCCTTGTGGAGCCCACAGCTGGGCTCACACCGGCTCCAGAGGGACAGTGCAGGGCTCTGAGGACCAGGGGACCTGGACCCTCTCCCAGGCCCAGCTCCCAGGCAGCAGATGGATGGGCTGGCAGGGCCTTCCTGTGCCCTCGTGGACTCAGGACTAGAGCCAAGGCTGGAATTTGCAGGGTGTAGGGGAGGAAAATTTACCACCCCAGAATGTGTCTCTGTGCAACGACAATTATTTTAGGCACCTTATTTATTTTTTATTTTTGGCTACGTTGGGTCTACGTTGCTACGCACGGGCTTTCTCTAGTTGCAGCGAGCAGGGGCTACTCATCATTGAGGTGCGTGGGCTTCTCCTTGGGGTGGCTTCTCTTGTTGCGGAGCATGGGCTCCAGGCGCACGGGCTTCAGTAGTTGTGGCTCGCAGGCTCTAGAGCGCAGACTCAGTAGTTGCGGTGCACGGGCTTAGTTGCTCCGTGGCACATGGGATCTTCCCGGACCAGGGCTCGAACCCGTGTCCCCTGCCTTGGAAGGCGGACTTTTAACCACTGCGCAACCAGGGAAGTCCTAGCACCTTATTTTTAAGAAACAGAAGACTCAAGAAGTTTCTCTTTTTACCTCCTCCTTTAGCTACCTAAAGAATTTAGATTAAAGGGCCAGTTCTTGGACGAGATTTCCATAGTTCACTATAGTATGAAGGTGTATAGACACGGAGGAACCTGTCTACAGGTTTTTGTTGGGGCAAAGAATAGTGGCTTTATTCAGGAAGCCAGCAGACGAAGAAGATGGTGGGCTCGTGCCCCAAAGAACCATCTTGCCTGAGTTAGAATTCAGGCTCTTTTTATACTAAAAGGGGAGGGAGTAAAGTCAAACACTTCCTGGTTCTGGGCAGCCTCCAGAGGGGATGTGTTCATTTCTTCTTCCCTGTAGTCATTCACAGGTGGGCTGGCCAGGATGTTTTTGTTAAAATTCCTCTCTGTGTCCCACTGTCTCTGCTGGCTCAGCAAACATTAATTTACCCAACATTTGCTTTTCCATCCCCACATGAATTGCTTTCCTCCCCTTTGAGGTCCCAAACCCCCAACATCCTCTTTTGTGTTTAGCTGAAAACGGTGTCAAGGTGAGGGCTTTGGCCATTTTGGTGACTTACTTAGTTTTCTTGGGTCTCTCTCATGTATACATGTCATTAAACTTTTGTGTAATTTTTCTCCTGCTGATCTGTCTCATGTCAATTTAGTTCTTAGATTCGCCAAAAGAACCTAAAAGGGTAGAGGACAATTTCTTCCCTGCCAGCAGTTGGCATAGGTGGCTGGATTCAACTTTACCAGCTGAACACTCCTTGCCCCAAGGCTGCTGCAGCTCAGAGAGCCTGGGACACCTGAGAAAAGCAGGCAGGAGGTAAGCATTTTTATTGTCAGTTAGTCTCCCAGATCTCTGCCTGCAGGGTCTGTTAGAAACAGAGTGGTAAGTGCCCTTTATATCTTTTCTAAAATTATATTAGCAGGAGAAAATACTTGTGCTAATTCCTTGGCTCAGTGACTTTGGGGAAATTTGGTAAATTACTCTCGGTTTGTGGAGAGTCACTCTTTTTCTTTGTTTTTTATGCGTTTGTCATAAGGAAGAAAACCATTGGTCTGATTAGTCTTCCTTTCATCTTGTTCTGAGTCTTGGGAGTGCAGGGGAGCACGAAGCAGAAGTGAGGAGCGCTCCCTCAACAGGAGCTGGAGAAAGACGGGGACAGAGAAGAGGCAGGAGCAGAGAAGAGGCAGGAGCAGGGAAGAGGCAGGAGCAGAGAAGAGGCAGGAGCAGAGAAGAGGCAGGAGCAGAGAACGACTTTCTCGCTTGGCTCCAGCTCAAAGCCTAGTTGGCGGTTTATGTTTGGCTTCTCTTAGCTGCTGGTTTCTAAACTTTGAGGTATTTTGTTACCACCTTTTTGCTCATTCCCATTGTTTCTTGACAGTCCCAGCTTGACCACATAGGGACAAGAAAACTCCCCTGCCCAACCTGGAGGAGGGGCTGGTGACAGAAGCTTGATGTCTACTCAAGAATGAGGAAGATGGGGCTTCCCTGGTGGCGCAGCGGTTGAGAGTCCGCCTGCCGATGCAGGGGACGCGGGTTCTGTGCCCCGGTCCGGGAGGATCCCACATGCCGGGGAGCGGCTGAAAAAAAAAGAATGAGGAAGAAGGTGGTCTTTCTCCCCTCCGCACTTTTCCTTTGATTGTAAAACTAGCCCACTAAGTTCTCAGGGACGGCACCCTCTTGCGCACCTGCTTGTGTGCTCACAAGCATCCTATTCTAATAAATCACTTCTTATCTGTCACTTCACCTCTCACTGAATTCTTTCTGCACTGAGACATAAAGAAACGGAGCTCCTTGGAGCCCCCAAAACACCTCCCAGAAGTTTCAGTTTCAGGCTTTGGTTTTGATTTGCTTGGGTAGGCTGCAAAAGTACTAAACCACCCCAGTCTAATGGACTTCTTGTTTAATAAATTTAACAGTTCCCCCAGGGTTTGGGGGAAGCATTTTGGAATCAGTGCCACTCTCAGTCACGATCAGGGTTAAGTTGTTCTTGTCTCATTGTGAAACTCGTAGGTTTTGATGTCAGGTCCATGGAAGAATTGTTTTGGTTGTTCAACTGGTTTCTGTTTCTCCAAGCACAGGGAGACCATCTGATGCACTGTTGGTGGCTGGGGACCCAATATCTAAGAACTTTGAGAGAACATAGTACACCCGGGAGACTACAGTGATGGTTATTAGGAGGATAATTCCAGGAGACTGGAGTATACTCCTTAGCCAGGACCCCATGGACCAAAGGAATTGGTATCAAATAAATCAAAGAATGCACCTGAGAGGGCATCAACCTCTTTTAACCAAGTGGCTTGTTTGTTAATTCCCTGTATTTGCTATAGCGGAGGTGCAGATCCAGGTACAGCAGGAGGTAACAACCATGGTGCAGATTCCTCCTTGTTCAGCTGAAACCTCTAGGTGGCATCTCGGGGGGCTCCAAGGAGCTCCAGTGCTTTACGTCTGAGCACAGAAAGAATTCAGCGAGAGGCAAAGTGATAGATAAGACGTGACTTTATTAGAATAGGACGCTTGTGAGGCTTACCAACAGACGAGCAAGGGGGTGCTGTGCCCTGAGAACTTCGTGGGCTACAGTTTTATAATCAAAGAAAAAGTGGGGAGGGGGAGGAGACCACCTTCTTCCTCATTCTTGAGTAGACTTCAAGCTTCCACCATCAGCTCCTCCTTCATGGTGGCTGGGGGAGTTTTCTTGTCCCTACGTGGTCAAGCCGGGACTGTCATGGTGCAAAGGAAATGAGCAAAAAGGTGACATATGCTAAAACTAGTAAATCATTTCAGGTTTCAGTATAATGTCAGCCTTTCCTTATATTTTTGTTTTTAATGTGCCCAGAGAAGCATGTCCTAGGAAGCATTAACTTACTGAGCTCCCTGGGACAGGATGTGGGTCTCAGGCCACCATTGTTGTATTGTCTGGGGGCATGTCTCATGCTTCTGTTGCATGGTTTTGTTGCTAAACAAGCCTGCTTGGTTTTGTGGTTAAGCAAACCCGCTTTCATGAGTGATCATTAACTTACAGGGGTATCCCACACTTTTTTTTTCTACTTACCATCGTCTAGTGGGATTAACTATTTAATTACCTGCTTTGTCCCTTTACTCTGTCCCTATCACAGCCAGTAAGTAATCTAGAGCAATTCTCTGACCTAAAGTCACCTTAGCGAGGAAGCCGAGGGGATTCTGTTGCACAGCTGTGACTTCAGTGGTAGACTCAGCGAATGTTACCAGAGTTAAGGAATATCCTCTCCCTGCGTACTAACAGAGAGGACAGCCAAGTAGCAAAACTGCTAGAGGAGTAAAGGTTTCCCTCTGGAGACGAGGATCTTGACCCATGATCTTGGGGGAGCTGTCCACCTCAAGATGTCCTCTGCTTCTGGGGGACCTCCCTGCTCAATTTTAATTTTAGATTTCCAGATGGTGGTATGCCATTCTGAGAGTCTGAAGGCGCCCTGTTTAATTGAGAGAAGTGGATCCAAGGTTTAAGTCCCTGATGTCTGTCTGCTCTCTGGGTGCTGAGGAGGACCTGGCGTGGTCCCTTCCAAGGACATTCAAGGGCACTTCTTGTTCCAGTTCAGTGATGTAATCTGAAAGTTATCAGAAACCTGTACTTGTCAGAGGCCTTTTCATGAATCTCTCTGAGAGGTACTTTTGGAAAAACATCAGAGTAAAGCAATAACTGTCTTTTGGTCTGTAAATGACAAAAAAAAAGACTTTTCAAAAATCACCATGGGGGCTTCCCTGGTGGCGCAGTGGTTGAGAGTCCGCCTGCCAATGCAGGGGACACGGGTTCGTGCCCCGGTCCGGGAAGATCCCACATGCCGCGGAGCGGCTGGGCCCGTGAGCCATGGCCGCTGAGCCTGCGCGTCCGGAGCCTGTGCTCCGCAACGGGAGAGGCCGCAACAGTGAGAGGCCCGCGTACCCCCAAAAAAAAAAAAAAAAAAAATCACCATGGTTAGAGATTTGATGAGAGTGCATTTGATAAGAAAAGTTAGTTATTTCCGTGCCATACAACAGTTTCAGATAATAACTGGACGATGGGGGTATTGACAAATTTCTATGAAGTTCAAACGGTTTCTGGATACCCATATTACTGAGAAATATTTATACACATGTAAACTAAGAAGGTTTATCATCAGTTCCTATTTCACATACCAGATTAACTTCATGTATCTTTTAAAGAAAATTTTTATTGAAATATAGTTGATTTACAATGTTGTGTTAGTTTCAGATGTATAGCAAAGTGATTCAGTTATAAATATATATATAAATATATACATTCTTTTTTAGATTCTCTTCCATTATAGGCTGTTACAAGACATTGAGTAGAGTTCCCTGTGCTCTACAGTAGGTCCTTGTTGATTATCTATTTCATATATAGTCGTGTGTGTGTGTTAACCCCAAACTCCTAACTTATCCCTCCCCCCATCCCCTTTTGTAACCATAAGTTTGTTTTCTATGTCTGTGAGTCAATTTCTATTTTGTAAATAAGTTCCTTTGTATCTATTGTGTTGGCCAAAAAGTTCTTTCGGGTTTTTCCATAACATATGGAAAACCCAAATGAACTTTTTGGCCAGCCCAATATTTTTCAGATTCCATATATAAGCTATGTCATATGATATTTGTCTTTTCTGTCTGGCTTATTTCCCTTAGTATGATCATTTCAGGGTACATCCATGTTCCTGCAAATGGCATTGTTCCATTCTTTTTATGGCTTTTCCACTGTATATATATATACCATATTTTATCCATTCATCTGTCTGTGGGCATTTAGGTTGCTTCCATGTCCTGGCTATTGTAAATAGTGCTGCAATGAACATTGGGGTGCATGTATCTTTTCAAATTATGTTTTTCTCTGGATATATGTCCAGGAGTCGATTGCTGGGTCGTATGGTAGTTCTATTTTTAGTTTTTTAAGGAACCTCCATACTGTTCTCCATAGGGGCTGTACCAATTTACATTCCCACCAACAGTGTAGGAGGGTTCCCTTTTCTCCACACCCTCTCCAGCATTTACTGTTTGTAGACTTTTTGATGATGGCCATTCTGACCGGTATGAAGTGGTACCTCATTGTAGTTTTGATTTGCGTTTCTCTAATAATTAGCGGTGGTGAGCATCTTTTCATGTGCTTTTTGGCCGTCTGTGTGTCTTCTTTGGAGAAATGTCTATTTAGGTCTTCCGCCCATTTTGACTGGGTTGTTTGGTTTTTGATATTGAGCTGCATGAGCTGCTTGTGTATTTTGGAGATTAATCCATGTTGGTGGCATCGTTTGCAAATATTTTCTCCCATTCTGTAGATTGTCTTTTAGTTTTGTTTAACTTCACGTATCTTTCAGCAGGGTCCCTCTGGGAAATTTCAAAGTTAGTTTGAGGTCAAAAAGATTCCATTCAAACTTTGATTTGGGGAAGTTGTCAAAAATGTCAACAGATTTGAACATTTGATCAAATAAGATCACAGATCATTATGAAATAATGCTTAATCGTCTATTGAAACAAAGTAACAATGGGAGATTTTAAAGGCAAATACAGAAGTTTACATAATTGTGAATAAAATTTAGCTCTTTTAATATTGAGAATACTCAGTTCTCCCAAGCAAAGACCTGATAAAGACACGAAACACAGGAAATTTTGGTAGGACACAAAATCTTATTTTCCAGGCAGATTACCCAAAAGGTAAAGAAAAACTTTTCACACTCTCTTATCAAGAGCAGAACAATAGTCTAAGAAAATTGTGCTCTTTTAACAAAAGAAAACTAAATTCTAATTTTGCACCAGATTGCACTTGTGTAGTTAATTAGAAGCCAGTCTGTGATTTGAAAGTTGAAACTCCAAGAGTATCTGAAGGCCAATAAAAGAAACTCAGAAACTGTACAGACTATGTGATATGCTGGGAAAGGCATGGCTTTGATGTGCGGAGCAGAGTCAGTTCCTCTACCTTAAATTTAAGGGCACAGCACTACCTGTGTCCATCACAGTGTCATTCTTACAAAATGAATAGTATAAAGTGTTTGGCAAAACATAAAGTGCTGCACAAACGAGAGTGACGACAGACTGTGACTGTTAAATGAATTCACGTACGTAGAGTTTTTATTACAGAGGATGGCGTGTGCTAAGTGTTCAGTGAAGGGAGAGGGCAATGTTCAATGAAAAACTCAATTACAGTTCACTGAATAGCATAACAGACACACCATTATAACAAATATGCCGGGAGAACAGAACGCATAGTACCTACTCTGGCTGGAAGGATTGGAGAAGACTTTGAGATGAGGTAATTTTTCTGCAAGGACTTAAATTCTAAAGGAAAGTTCACCAGGCAGAGAGAGGTGGGTAGGAGGGAAGGCAGGTAGGAAGGCACGACATGTGCTCAATAAAGACAAAGAGAAAGGAAGGGCAGCCAGCTAGTTCAGAGTATGGGCTTTACAGAGAGCAAAGTGGGGACAAGAGAGCAGTGTAGAGAAGAAAAATACCTTCTTAGGTTGTCTGCAGGGGCCCTGTAAATTAGGCTCACAAAAGGCAGATTAACAAGAGACAAATGACAGAAGTTTAAAGTTTAAGGTGTGCATTGCACTTACACGTGGGAGCACCTGGAGATGAGTAACTCACAGCAGTGGTTGGAACCTGAGGTCTCCAGACCCAACTTTATAGGGAGGGAAGGGCACTTATGGAAAAGTCAGTGACATTTTGAAAAAATAATGGGCCTCTAGGAAACTACATGAGAGATGATAGGATTTGCATTTGCTCTCAGAGCGATCTAGAGGCATTCCACATCTGGAGCTGCGTTACACTGCTTAGAAATCCTGGCTTAATGCAAGACAGAAGAGAGGAGACCAAAAGAAGCTCTTGAAAGCAGCCAGAGAGAAAACTCAGATCACCCCCGAATGAATGGCACTAGACTGATGTGAACTTCTGAACCACAGGCATCTAGAAGATCTTCAAAGTTCAAAGTGCTGACCTACAATTATATGCCCAGAATTAACCATCTTTAAAAATAACAGTGCCATAATTACAGTTTAAGATTAAAACAAACAAACAAAAAACTGGGAGGTTTTACCACCCAAGAAGAACTCACTAAAGGAAATTCTATATAATAAACTTCAAAAAAGAGAAAGTTATCCAGTAGAACGGTCTGACACATAAGAAGGAATAATGAGTAAAGACATTGTTGAGCATACAAATAAATGTAAATTAATATTGTCCATAGAAATTGAAGTTTAATTTGGGAGATTAAATTTAAAATAGCTAATATACTACAAAACAGCAACATATAAATTGGGAAGGATGCTCTTAAATTCTTATTATTCAAATGGAAGGGTTAAGACATTAATTCACTTAAGGTTAGTTACACGTGTAGTTAAAAGTCAAGGATCGCCATTAAAGGAGTAGAAAAAGAGTACTTAATCTCTAAAATAGAGAGAAAATGGAGCACGAAAACAAGTAGAAAGTCAACCGAATAAAAAGAAACTGTATAGGAGAACAAAAAGAGTAAAAAATTAGGACAAAGAGAAAACACAAATAATACTGACAAAAATAAGTTTAAATATTTCAATAGTCACAATATTATTGAACTAAATTTCAAGTGAATCGGTGAATTTTTCAGATTAGATTCTTTAAAAATTCAGCTATATCTTGAGACACACCTAAATTATAAGAATATGAAAAAGTTGCAAATAAAAGTATGGAAAAGTATATGTTAAGCAAATAGCAATCTTTAGAAATTTATCATTATTATATCCGTAACAAAAATTCTTTAGGACAAGTAAGAGCATTATTGAATAAATAGGGTCACTAAATAATTATAAAGGTTCAACTCAGGGACTTCCCTGGTGGCACAGTAGTTAAGAATCCGCCTGCCAGTGCAGGGGACACGGGTTTGAGCCCTGGTCCAGGAAGATCTCACATGCCGTGGAACAACTAAGCCACAACTACTGAGCCTGCACTCTAGAGCCTGCGAACCACAACTGTTGAGCCTGCATGCCGCAACTACTGAAGCCTACATGCCTAGAGCCTGTGCTCCGCAATAAGAGAAAGCCACCGCAATGAGAAGCCCACGCACCACAAGGAAGACTAGCCTCCACTCGCAGCAACTAGAGAAAGCCCGCGCACAGCAACGAAGACCCAATGCAGCCAAAAATAAAATAAAAAATCTTTTTTAAAAAAGAGTCAACTCAATAAGCAGATATAACAAATCTAAACTTATAAAGAAATAGGCTTTAGTAAGTAAAATAAGTCAGGCAGAGAAAGACAAATACCACATGATTTTACTTATACGTGGAATCTAAAAACAAAACAAATAAACATAACAGGAACAGTCATAGATACAGAGAACAAACAGGGCAGAGAGATTGGGGGAGGGAAAAAAATAGGTGAGAGAGGGAGATCCCTGGCAGTCCAGTGGTTAGAACTCAGCACTTCCACTGCGGGGAGCCCGGGTTCAATCCCTGGTCAGGGAACTAAGATCCTGCAAGCCATGGTACGGCCAATAATAATAATAATAATAATAATAAGTGAGAGAGATTAAGAGGGACAAAACTTCTAGGTATTAAAATAAATGAATCGTGTGTGAAATGTACAGTGTGGGGAGTATAGTCAATAATTATGTAATATCTTTGATTGGTGACAGATGGTAACAGACTTATAATGGTGATTATTTTGTAATATACAGAAATATCGAATTACTAAGTTGTGCACCAGGGATTAACATAGGGTTGTAGGTCAATATACTTCAAAAAACAAACAAACAAACAAAATCATAGAAAAAGAGATCAGATTTGTTGTTACCAGGGGTAAAGGATGGGAGGAAGGGGGAATTAAATGAAAGCAGTCAAAAAGTACAAACCGTTTTGAAAAAAAAAGGAAAAAAAGAAATAAAATAGGCTTTAGAATATTTAAAGCAAAACTGATGGCTCACCAAGGGAGTAACAGGTAAATTCACCATCATAGTGTGAGATTCAGTCTTATTTCTCTCAATTACTAACAGGTCAAGAAGACAAAAAATAATCAAAAACATAGATATTTTGAGAAGTGCACTAAACTAGATTCATCTAATAGAGAAAAAATATATAGATACCAGTCTGTACTAAAAAGTATACACATTGTTTCTTAAGCATCTGTGGTTTTGATTTGCATTTACCCTAGTGACCAATGACCTTGCCCATCTTTTTTTTTTTTTTTTTTTGCGGTACGCGTGTCCCTCACCGCTGTGGCCTCTCCCGCTGCGGAGCACAGGCTCCAGACGCGCAGGCTCAGCGGCCATGGCTCACGGGCCCAGCCGCTCCGCGGCACGCGGGATACTCCCGGACCGGGGCACAAACCCGTATCCCCCGCATCGGCAGGCGGACTCCCAACCACTGCGCCACCAGGGAAGCCCTGCCCATTAGCCGTTTGGATAAATGTCCTTTTTAAATAAATGTCTAGTTTTTAGTTTTATTGTCTTTTTATTGTTGAGCTGTAAGAGTCTTTATATATTCTTGATACTAGAACCTTATTAGATACATCATTTACAAGTATTTTCTCCCATTCTGTGTTCTTTTTCACTTTTAAAAAAAATCATACTTCATATATACACTAATATGTATAACATGGGTAACTAATAAGAACCTGCTGTTTAAAAATTAAATAAAATAAAATTCCAAGAAAAATAAAATCATACTTCAGTTCTTATCTTCTGAAGCCAGGATGCTGACCCAGGTCTGCACATCTGGGACTAGGAATGTTGGGAATTCTATCCTGGAACAGGGCGGGGGTCTTGTTTGGAAGCTTCACTGACCTAAATGTAAATCCAATTCCTTGTGAAATCAGTATCTAATTGATCTTTGAATAAAGCACAAAACGCCCTGTGTCGCAGAATCAATCAAAAATCGCCAGAATTTACTTCACTTGAGAGAAGAGCTATGAAGGCTGAGCCCTCTTTTGAAATGAGGTGGTGCCCATCCATTGTCTGAAAACCACTTCTAAACCCAGACCTGCACAGGGACTCCCGATTTTCCGGGGGTCGGTCTGGCTTCCGTCGCCCACTGCTGGCGGTGTCTCCGACGGCAGCCTGGCTAACGGTACCCTTCCCAGAACCGAGTATCCTGTGCTGAATCTATCAATAAATGAGTGGGCCGAGGGAAGGAGAGGGAGAGAGGATGCTACTGCTCTGTCTTCTCCCACCCCCTTGGAGCTTCTCCAGCACCACAGGTTCTGTTCTCCAGGGTGTGATGTGAAGGGTTTGATGTGCATCTACTTACAGACTCATTGCATGTAGGTATGCACGCGCCTGTATAGATGCGTGTCCATACGCATATATTCTTACATGCATACACACAGATGTAGACGATCCTTTTCATTAAAATGATTTCCTACCATTTTTCTTCAGAACCCACGCCATCGTTTTCAATAGAGGTCTTTACAAAATGTTCTCATTTAATCACACCAAGTCCTCTTCCAGTCTCTCTCTCTCTACATCTTGCCAACTACTTTTCCAAAGTAGTTCCCAGGTCAGCAGCCGCCAGTGCACCTGTAATTTACAAACAGCTCCTGCCACTTGCTGGAGCGACAATAGGTGTGACCACGTGATTCCCCAACATCCTATCGGAAGGAGTTATTTCCCCGCAACCAAAAGCAAACCAGGGAAACATCTCAGCGTTCCGAAGTTCTCCAAGACTGAGAAGCCGCGCTCTAGGATGGTGACTGGGACTTAAGGAGGTCACAGAACTAGGTCAAATTGACAGAGGATGGCATTATTTGGTTTGGGGACAAAATTCAAATTTTATAGATGTTTATATGTGTGGTGGACAGAAAGGCACAAAATTGTCTTTGGCAATTTACCAATGTAACGCTACATCGCTGTGCCTTTGCCTGTACAGAAAATATAATCGATCAAAAACTACAGCTTAGTCATCCCTTTTGCCCCATCGGGCGTCGTGGGCCCATGCGCATTTGGCCCTCGGCTGTCCAAATTATGGCCTCAGACTCCTTAGCTACTCAGCGCTCTGCCGGGTCTCGTTGGAGCTGCCTGCTCTGGTGTGCTGGGCTCACCGCGCCGGGCTGTGAGCTGCAGAACTGGAACTCTCAGTTGCCGTGGAGAGAAATCTGTCTAGGTTTTCATCTGGGGAGCTGAGCGGCTGTATCAGTGGCTTGAGGTTATTCTGCCCCTTTGTGGAGATGTGGGGCTGGGAACCGAATAGGACCGCCTCCCCAGACTTTCTATCAGATGACCTGCTTTATTTGGGGGATGACACATACCTCCCCTAAATTCGTTTGATTCTTCTCTTTGCTTCGCTATTTCCTGTTCGTCCGCTAGTACAGGAGCCCTCACCATCCCATCCGTGCGGAGCCCCAGCACCGGGAGTGGTACCTGGCATAGGTGGGCACCCAACAGGCCGCATGCAATGACTGTGGAAGCAGTTCTCTGTCTAAGGCAGCAGAGGGTCCATTGGAAAGGGAGAAGGTTATGCCTTCGGGAAAGGAAAGGTGTGCATGCGTGTGTGCACCTGTGTGCACAGCACGTGTGTGTGCGTCTGTGCACGCACGAGTGTGTTCTACCCCAGGAGCCGCCATCACCCCTCTGAGTACCACGGGGTGGGGGGCGGTGAAGATCGTCCCCTCTGACTCATTCCACTTTGCACGGCTGACGGGGCGAGTGAAAGGCGTGGTCGTTGTGGCCTGCTGGCCGCCTCCACCGGGTTCTGAAACCGCACTCCTTCGGATGGACTCAAACCCACAGTCTCTGCCTTAGGTAGGAGGGTCCTTGAACCCGGTCACACCTCAGCTGGGACTCGAACCCACAATCTTCTAACCGAAACCACACAACTCATCTCAGGCTCTACATGAAGCTCAGGTTCTTCATGTCCCAGCACAGAAGGAACTCAGCGAGAGGCAAAGTGATGGGCCAGAAGTAGATTTATTAATACAGGACGCTTGTGAGGGATATCAACGGGTAGGTGAGAGGGCTGTGCCCCGAGAACTTAGTGAGCTACTTTTTGTAACCAAAGGAAAAGTGGGGAGGGAGAGAAGACCGCCTGCTTCCTCTTCCTTTGTAAAGATGTTGCAGGAAAATGGGGCACGAGAGGACGGTCACGTCCCAGGTCTCAGGGGAGTCCCTGGGACGGGCCGCCAAGTGAGGGTCCTTGGCTTCAAGCAGGAAAGAACTCAAGATCAAGCCATAGTCAGGTGGAAGCAGGTTTACTGAGAGAGACACCCGTTCCGTAGATGGGATGTGGTCCCTCTGAAGAGGGTAGACCACCCTGAGGTGTGGGGTGCTTAGTTTCCACGAGCTGAGCAGTTTCACGGGCTAATGGGTGGGAAGGTTACTCCAACTCTTTGGGGGAGGGGCGGGGCTTTCCAGGAACTGGGCCACCGCCCACTTTTTGGCCTCCTGTGGTCGGCCTGGGAACTGTGATGGACCTGTGGGCGCGTCATTTAGCTGATGTGTTACCATGAGCGTCTGCTGAGGCTCCACTGGAAGTTGAATCTTCTGCCATCTTGGGCGTACTTAGTTCTAACCAGTTTATGTTGTCCTCAATGGCTATGTCGTTCTTTTAAGGTTGTGCCCTGCCCCTTCCCCTCCTGTCTCAGTTCAACAGAGGGCGTGCGACCTCACCAGATGCCGCAGGGCAGGGGGCTCTGCAGCTTCCCCTGGAAGGTTCTGGCTGCAGAGTTAAGCCTCTCAAATGTCCCAGGTGGAAATGGGTGCTCAGGACCCCAAGGGCAGAGAAGACCCAGAATCTTGAGCGGGCTGGGGGCTGATACCACGTGTGAGTGTTGTGAGGGTGGAAGTATAATAGCTGGACTGTTTCATGTCTTTTTGTGGCCCTGCTTCAGCTGAGTTTCCCTCAGGGTCTCTGCTGTCTCTGATAAGTGATGGGAATGAACTAAAGGGTGCTGACAGAGGGAGGGCTCGGCCCAGAAGAGCCCCCGCCCAGCTCCAGCGTCTTTGTCCCCGCCCCGTCTCAACGCAGAGGACAGCAGGCAAGGCTGCAGCTCCAAGGCTTTAGCCGCTTTGGAAGACTTGCTATGAGAAGACGCTTTCTCAAGCCAGAGTCATGCTAACGTAAATCGCTTTTCTTTTTTTTTTTCCTTAAAAACAAAGCACTGAGTACATTTATTTCCAAAGTGTAAGAATTCCTAACTGAGGCAGTAATGTGTTCCATGCCCTACCTATACATTTTTCATCTTTATGTAGGTGAGTTTAATTAACGTACAGGACAAATCTGAATTCATTCGGCACTGCTTTTATTAAGAAAGATGTCAGATTTAAATGTCAGGAGAGGTGATATTAATTTTCTTACATAAGTAATTTCTTTAAAAGAGCAACCCGTTGACGGGACTCCCTTAAATGAGGAGTAATTTTAGCTTCTTAGCAGGAAGTTTGCTGATTTTAAACGGGATTCTTTAGCTCTCAAACCCATGCGACACGGCTTCTGGTGAACTCGGGTAACAGAACAGTGACACCTAGTGGCTGGTAGAATCACGCCCCACGTCAGCTGTCCCCTGTTCTCTAGAACATTCCATCACTTTGCTATCCAATAAGTGATCATGAAAATTTAAGCAGGTCTACAAAATCATCTTTTGTCCTCAAAGTGATATGGTATTGACGTTAATATTGAGAGTGAAATGATTGTTGGTGTCTTTTGAGTCATTCATCCTCACCTCTTTGGCCACTTGAGGGTTGCCCTGGCCTGGGGTTCACGGCTCTGGGGACACATCACCGACGGTGCAGAAATTGACTGAAAGGTCAAGACACCTTCCAGGGTCCTGGAAATTCCCATGATCTTCCCATCCCAACCACGTGTTTGCAGGAGTGTGAGTCAGTGGGGACACCCTTGTCCCCACTGGGTCCCTTTGATTATGAGGAAAGTATCACATTACCGTCCTCATCACAGTAACCATTTGGGAGCAGTCCTGGTGGACGTTTCTTCTAAGAAGTATTTTGGGAGAGTGATGTCGCCAAGATGGTTTGACGTAGGTCGTTCCCGACTTCACTCCCCTCACAGGAAGGGCAACTAACAACATTCGAGCACAAGACAGCTCTGAGGGAACCCTAGGACTCTGGGCTGAGCCCACAGCGCCCCGACCCCAGGGACCAAGAGAGATCGCGTTGCCGGGTAGGAAAGCGGCCACAGGCTGACCGCATTACCCTCCCCCAGGCCGGCACAGCACCACGGGGAGAGGCCTCCCCGAGCCCCCGAGCCCCCCGATCCCCAGTGGGAAAAGAGAACCCATGGTGGGCAGAGCAACCTCCCCCTGCCCCCAGCATTGTGGGTCACTTTGCTGGGTGCAGATCTGCCTGCTTTAGATCCTCAAACAGGAGTTTTACTGACCTAAGAGCTCTATTTGCTCAGGTCCAGGCAAGGAGATGAGTCACAGCCCTGCCCTCTGTGCAGACTGATTTCCAGCCGCATCTGACCAGAAGGGCTGGCGAGGACTCCTGGAAGCTGTGTGGCCCAGCTGTGCTTGAGCTGAGAGGTAGGGGGAGCTCATGGTTTGCATAGCAAAGCCAGTGACTGTTTGATCAGAGAGCTTGGGATGCAGGTCAGCTTCAGTAGCTTGGGATGCAGGTCAGCTTCAGTTAAGGAAACACAGAGCTTCCCTGGCCGTAGAGCTGCTTCTCCCACCGTGCCTGGGCAGGAAATCTAACCCATAGCCCTGTTCATCACTGAATACAGCCTTCAGCCTGTCTGACCAGAGAACACACCCGGAGCACACGGGAGCCGCAAAACCCATTCAAAAGCCCCACGTACAGTGGGACTTGGACACAGAGCACAGCCTGTGGCTTCCCCTGTCTGAAGAGCAGAGCCAGTGGCCTCCCAGACCAGAAACTTCAGTGCACACTCAGACCTAACTTGGGTCCCCAAACAACATGCTATACAGACCCTGGGTCTTGTCCTGCCACCCTGCCAGGGAGGGAAGGTTTTTCATGGCCCCATCTACTAATGGATACAGTATCCAATTCTGACCAGGAAATCCAGGCAACTGTGGAGCCCGCTCTACGACCTCACTTGGGGAGGAAACACAAGTCCTATCCCACTGTTCTCAGCCAGTGACACCACACCCACAATCCCCATCCTCAGAGCTCGAACAGATGTCCAGAAATAGACCATGTCCAGAAATAGACCATAAGAGCAGGACTTTCCTCAAACTCTTTCAAAAAGTCAAAGAGGAGGAAACACTCCTAAACTCATTTTACAAGACCAGCATTATCCTGATACCTATACCAGAAAAGAAGACTACTAGAAAAGAAAACCATAAGCCAATATCCCTGATGAGCATAGATGCAAAAGTTCTCAATAAAATAATATCAAGCCAAATTCAGCAACACTTAAAAGGACCATTCACCATGATCAGCTGGGATTTATCCCTAGGACGCAAGGATGGATCAATATACCCAAATCAATGTGACACATCACATTCAAAGAATGCAAGAGAAGAATCATATGGTCATCTTAATAGGTGCGGAAAAAGCATTTGACAAAGTTGAACATCCATTCATGATAAAAACTCTTAACACATTAGGCATAGAAGGAACATATCCCAACATAATAAAGACCATATATGACAGGCTCACAGCTAACATCATACTCAATGGTGAAAGGTTGAAAGCTTTTCCTCTAAGATCAGGAACAAGACAAGACTACTCTTACCATTCTTATTCAACATAGTACTGGAAGTCCTAGCCAGGTCAATCAGGCGAGAAAAAGAAATAAAAGGCATCAAAATTGTAAAGAGAAAAGTAAAATTGTCCCTATTTGCAGGTGACATGATTTTATATATAGAAAATTCTAAAGACTCAACCAAAAAGTCAAATTAATGAATTAAGTGAAGTTGCAGGATACAAACATATAACATATAAAAATCAGTAGTGTTTCTATACAGTAACAACAAATTTTCTGAAAAAGAAATAAAGAAATTGATCTCACAATAGCATCAAAAACAATAAAATACTTGGGAACAAATTTAACTAAGAAGGCGAAGGATTTCTACTCTGACAACTACAAGACACTGATGAAAGAAATTAAAGACACCAATAAATGGAAAGGTGTTCTGTGTTCATGGATTGGAAGAATTAACATTGTTAAAATGTCAATACTATCAAAAGCTGCCTGTAGCTTCAACGCAATCTCCATCAAGATTCCAATGACATTTTTTATAGAAGTAGAAAAAACACTCCTAAAATTTATATGGAACCACAAAAGACCCCAAAGAAACCCTGAGAAAGAAGAACAAAGCAAGAGACATCACACTTCCTGATTTCAAGCTATATTATAAAGCTATAGTCATCAAAATAGTGTGGTACTGACATAATAACAGAAAATTAGACAATGGAACAGAATCAAGAGCCCAGGAATAAACCTAATCATATACAGTCAACTAATACTTGATAAAGGAATCAAGAATTCTCCATCGTTGGTGCTGGCACCATTGGATGTTCACATGTAAAAGAATGAAACAGGATCTATACTTTACACCACTCACAAAAATTAACTCAAAATGGATTAAAAACTTTAATGTAAGTTCTGAAGCTACAGGACTTCTAGAAGAAAACATAGGAACATTCTCACAGACGTGGACCTTGGCAATGATTTTTTGGATATGCCAGCTAAAGCACAAGCAATAAAATAAAAAATAAACAAGTGGGACTACATTAAACTAAAAAGCTTCTTCACAGGAAAAGAAATCATCAACAAAGTGAAAAGACAGCTTACAGAATGGGAAAAACATATTTGCAAATGATATATCTGATAAGGGGATAATATTCAAAATATATAAAGAACTCATATAACTCAATAGCAAAAAATAAATAAAATAACCCAATTAAAAAATGGGCAAAGGACCTGAACATTTCTTCAGAGAAGATATATGAAAGACCAACAGGTACATGGAAGATGTTCAACATTGCTAATTGTTAAGGAAATGCAAATTAAAACCACAGTGTGGTATCACCTCACACCTGTTAGAACTGCCATCATCAGAAAGACAGGAGATGCTGGCGAGAATATAGAGAAAAGGGAACCTTCACACACTGTCCGTGGGTATGTAGATTGGTGCAGCCACTATGGGAAACAGTATGGGGGCTTCTCAAAAAATTAAAAACAGAACTACCATTTGGTCTAGCAATTCCACTTCTGGGTATTTATACAAAGAAAATGAAAATACTAACTTAAAAAGATATCTGGGGGGCTTCCCTGGTGGTGCAGTGATTAAGAATCCGCCTGCCAATGCAGGGGACACGGGTTCGATCCCCGGTCCGGGAAGATCTCACATGCCGCGGAGCAACTAAGCCCGTGTGCCAAAACTACTGAAGCCCGCGCGCCTAGAGCCCGCGCTCTGCAACAAGAGAAGCCACCACGATGAGCCATCCACACGCACCGCAACGAAGAGTAGCCCCCCTTCGCCGCAACTAGAGAAAGCCCGTGCAGCTAGGAAGACCCGACGCAGCCAAAAAAGTAATTATTAACTAATTAATTAATTAATTAAAATAAAGATAAAAAGAGATCTGCACCCCCCAGGCTCATAGCAGCGTTATTTACAATAGCCAAGACATGGAAACAACATAAGTGTTTATCAATAGATGAATGAATAAAGTTGTGGTATACATATATATATATACACACAACATAATATTATTCCGTTTTTTATTATTGTAAAAAACGAGGAAATCCTGTGCTTTGCGACCACATGGATGGACCTTGAGGGCATTATACTAAATGAAGTTAAGTCAGGCAGAGAAAGAGAAATACTGTATGAGCTCACTTACATTGGGAATCTTTAAAAACAAACTCATAGATAAAGAGATCAAACTTATGGTTACCAGAGGTAGAGGGAGGAGGGAGGGGGGATTGGAGGAAGGTGGTCTAAAGGTACAAGCATCCATTTATAAGATAAATAAGTACTAGTTACATAGTGCATAACATGACTACAGTTGGCGCTTCCCTTTAATATGCAGGAATGTTATTAAGGGGGTAAATCCTAAGAGTTCTCATCACAAGGAAACTTTTTCTCCTTTTTTCTTTTCTCTTTTCTTTGTTTTTATTGGATCTCTAAGAGAAGATGGATGTTAGCTGAACCTATTGTGGTGGATCACCCCACAATACTGCACAGGTAAATCAAACCGTACGCCTTAAGCATATACAGTGATGTATGTCAATTATCTCTCAATAAAACTGGAGGGGAGAAAAGAAACATTTTGTCTTGCTAGAGAGCGAGGTCAACTGAAAACCACTTGTTCATCTAAAATATCCCTCTTAAAATAAAGGGGAAAAACAGAGAGGGAGACTGAAAAACCAAACATGATTAAAGCAATTATTTTAGTGATTGATTCCTGATTAGAAGAAGGACAGTTAGAGGGACGGGACAGGGGTGGAAGAGACCGGATGAAGACCTCCGACGTTCCTTTGCACAAGCTCAGAGCTCCTCAGGAGATACTGGTTGACTGTGGAAAGGGCTGGATCAGTGGCTACTGGGAGCTGCACACTGGAACCAGTTAGAAAATCCAGAAGATCGTCTGGTAACTTTGAACAGTGAGTAGCAGAAGAAAACCTCAGGAAGGTCTTCTGATATCAAAATGTAAGTCATCTGTAGGTAAAGACAGGTCAAAATTGAAGTAAGCTGGAGTGCCGCTGAAAAACAAAAAGGAACTCAGATAACTGATAACAAGACTGGTGAGAAAAGTGCATATGCTATGCTAATATGACATTTCTTTAAATATTGCCCCCACTGATAATTTCACTGAGAGTTAACGTCATCTTAGCTGATTTACATTCACTGGTGATTTCTATGTGCCAGAGCTCTTCCAAGGGCTTTCCCAATGGTTAGCTTCTTGAAATTTTGCAACCCTCCTTTTTCAAGAGGAGACTGAGGTTTGGAAAGTCACGCGATCCACCTGAGATGGTCCAGCTAAGATGTTACAGGATTAGGGTTAGAACTTCCAGATCTCATTCGTGTCCAGGGTTATCATCCCTTTTCCTAGACTGTGCTGCTCACATGTCTTTGTTAAGTGTGAAAATACATGTTTAGTCAATCCCCAAAACTCTTATTTTCCCCAAAATGTCTCATAGGAATAAGTTAAGCTGCAAGGGCAAGAACTGTATCGTGCTATTCAAATGGTAAAAGGTTTGCTTCCCTGAGCTGCGTCACCACCCCGTGTGACATTTACCTACACTGTAAGGTTTGCCTTATTGATCCCCACTAGATGAAAATAACTGATTTCACAGAACTTTGGAAACAATCCCCAAACTCCAAATTTTACCAACAATGGAATAAAGCAACTGAACTAACAATTGGAAAGACAAATGATTTCGCTTGCTTATTGGCTGTGAGATGTGGGGTATGTTTAAACTCTAGACTGGTCCTGTCCAATACGATAGCCACTGGCCACAGGTAGCTATTTAAATTTAAATTTTAATCAATTAAAATTAAGTGCAATTACGCATTCAGTTCGTCAGTTGCATTAGCCACGTTTCAAGCGCTCAAAAGCCACGTGTAACTAGTGGCTACTGTATTGCGTAGTGCAGAAAGTTCTCTTGGACAGCACTGCTCTAAACCTGCAATCCCAAACCTCCAAAGTCTTCTGAAGCTGTTTCTTGTCTGGTAATGGGTCTAAATTCTAATGATAAGTATCACAGCACTGTCGGAGGACAGCATGTAAAAGTGCTTTGCAAATTATAAAGTGTTATATAATTTTTTTTAATTATTGCAGTGTTGTAAAATCATAGTCTTGGACGTACTAATACTTTGGCCCTTGGATCTTCTAATCATGTTAACTCTTTTTCAGAAGATGAACTATAGATCTTGAAGCTGACATTTATACTTTGTTCTTTAAGACTGAAGTACATTCCAAGTTCTGCACCACTGATAATTTCTCTTAATGAGGAAGGTACCATTTATATGTATGTATGTGTGTGTGTGTATATACATGTAATACTATGTAATATATATAATTATATAATATATGCGATTATATAATATATATAATATGAAAATCACCACTTTCCTATAAGGACCATATCTATCAGAAATTAGTAGAAAAATGTTCCAGTCCATATGAGCTGATAAGAGTCCTAATTTTTGCCCAGTTAGAAAGTGATTACTGTGGGTTCCAGAGAAGGTGAATGAGTAACAGCCCCGGGTGCTTCAGTGACTGTCAAGTTCATTAACGCTCAGCAGCCTTAGTGACTGATACACGTCTAACTCAGACTCCAAGACAGAATGTGACTTCTAGGTACTGACTGCTTTTCCTGGGCCCTGATTGGTTTCTTTTAGGGAACTACAAATCTCCTGGTGCTTGAAGCTTTTAGGCAGCACGATGGAAAGAAGCCTGAAGAACGTTCTGGTGCTTTCCTTTGGATTTCTACTTCTTTTTATTGCCTACGGAGGTCTGCAGAGTCTGCAGGTAGGTGTATACAGTCGTCATGTGATCTTACCTTCTGAATGTCTCTGGGACTCCAAGAATTCCCGTGGCACAGACAGCGAGGAACGTGGGGCTTCACCCTCCAAAATCCTCTAAAACAAACAGAGATTTTTATGTGCAGCCCCAACTCCCAGTTCAGCAGGATGGTACAACTGCGGGTGTTTGACCCTCAGACAAGGAGAGCTGGTCTTGGGTTAGTGATAAAATCCACTTTGCCTTTGCGTGGGTAAAAGGAGACACAAGACGAATCACTGTGAATTTGTGGCCAGGGGCAGGAATGAGAATTCATCAGAGGTCCTGATACCACGTAGATTCCTGCTAGATCTTCCCCCGGGTAGTTCCATTTTAAGTCTGATCTTTAACTGTGAATGAAACCGCAAGGAAGCCCCAGGGCTGGTCAGGAAGCAGCCTGTCATCACGCCCTTGTGCTTTCTTCGCCAGCTTCGTGCTCTGTGGCCTGGGGGCTGCCGCACAGTGGAGCATCTGCAAGGTTTCTGATGACGAGTTAGTGTGGTCCTGGAAGGTCTGTCAGTCAGCGACAAGAAGTAGGTGCCTACTGTGTGCACAGAGCTGAACAAGAAAAGCATGTGCAGGGGGCTCAGAATCGGAGGTGCAGGACAAGAGAGGAGAGATTCAAATTTTCTGTCTTCATTTTTACAGTACAAACCCTTTGGACTTGTAGGTTGGCGAGGTAGCTCAGATTCAGCCCTGAATTCCAAGTGCATGTTTTCCTCCATGAACCCCTATTCAGTCTTTTTTCTGACTAGGGTCACAGAGAATGAAATTATAGCCCATGGTGATTCCCAGAATCAAGTTGAAGGGGAAGCACAGCCCTCTTTCTTGCCAGGATACTCCATGACTTTGTAGACATTGCTCAGAACGTTGTGATGTTGTAAAATGCTAATGTGTGTGAAACACCTGTTGTGTCATGCGGCCTTGAGCTCACGTTGAATGCAGTGTGTGCTTTCTGGAAGGAGAACGTAGCGAGACCATGGACCCATCAGTGACACTGTCCCTACAGAAGCTTGCCCCACCGGAGGAGGTCCTGCTGTCAGCAGGTGGGGCAGCTTCCCTGGGTTCGGGCGTGACTGATGGGATCCGAATTCTCAGGAAGCAGTTGTGATCTGACAGCTGCAGCTGAATGACGGCAAACTGGCCCCTTTGGAAGCCAGGGGAGGGAGTGGGGGGACCCTAGGAGCTGCCAGGAGTCCCTTCTCTCGGGCTATGGCTGTGGGACGCTGAGGCCACACACACGTGGAAGCCTCAGTCAGGAACTCTCGGAGTGGCGTCTGTGTGGAGAGAGCAGCGCAGCTGAGGGGGAGCCACACTGGAATCCACGCCTTCCCCAGGGTTCCTGGGCTGGGCACTGCTGTCACTGGTGTGGCCTCTTCCTCTCCAGAAGACCGGAGATGTTAGAGAACCAGCCCTCCCGCCCAGCCATGGAACTATCCCACCCGCCACTCACCGCTGCTCCGTCCCCGCCCTTATCTGGCCCTATTTCCTTGCCCACTGCTCCAGGACATGTAAACATGGTTTAACTCTGTCAGTCAGGACTGGCTTTGGAAACAGCAGGTAAGGACAGGGATGGATGTGGCCCTAGGGATGGCTGGATCCCAGCCACGTTGAAGGGACCTGCGGTCTCCATCACTTCCTTCTGCTTTCATCTGCTTGGCTTCTTTCTCAGGCCCCAGTGAGGCAGCAAAGGTGGTCGTAGGCATCCCCAGAGTGCCAGTCCCGGTCTGGATTCGGTCGTGCACTTGCCCAGGACGCAGACACGCATCTACACCGCCTTCCCCACAGCAGACGATCTCTTATTTATTATTCAGATCTCAGTGTACACGTCACACTTCCTTCTCCCCCTGCCCTGTGCCCTGGGTCCCAAGTCTGGGTGAGGCGCCTCTGTGTGCACGGCAGGTCCGCTGGCACACACCACACGGTGCCTGTGAGCTCCATGAGGCCAGGCCCTCGCCACCCCGTCCATCTCTGTATCCTCTGCCTCAGACAGCGCTCAGCACTGGATCCAGTGGATCCAGTCCATTCCCCAGTATGGCGTCTGGGGCTCCTGTTGGTCTAGTCTGGCCGGCTGTCCAGCCTCACCTCACCGGAAGAGCTCAACAGCTGCGGCCAAAGACCCCAAAGACCTCCTTGGGGCCTTTCCTCTCAGGACGGGGCCTCTGCAAACACATCCCCTAAACGTCCCTCCTCACCCACACCTCCCGACCTTTCCCTGGTCCCCTCCGCACCCTGCAGGTCTCGCGAGGCCTTGACTCCTTCCAGAAAGTCTTCTGACGCCTCTGGACTGGACTTCGTGCCCCCCCAGGAGCTCGGTCCCTGAGCTTCCCCCTGCAGGACTCACTGTCCCACTGCAAGTGACCTGTTGGAGGCATCCCTGGTCCTGGCAGTCCTGTCCATCGCCCGCTCCTGGGTGGTGGCTGGTGGCTGATATCTTTCCCTTTCGTATCCCAGGAGCCACACGTAAGCCTCTGCTGGTCAGTGCTTACGGCCGATCCGTCGATCGACTTGCCGAGTGAGCTGAGTGACCGTCCTCGTTGCTTACATACAGGTCACTCCCGTGGGCTTCTCCTCAGGCGTGGATTTTGCAGGCTGGCTCTCCTAACACATGGAGAGACAGGGATTCGAACATGGTCATTCACTTAAAAAAAAAAAGACATTTGGTTTCGAAATTTGGTTCCCACTTTGGAGATTGAAACCCGCCTTCCTTTCCAGCGGTGGGCAGCGGAACTCCATCATAAGTAACAAATGTACCTCGCCGCCGACTGGCAGCAGGGCTGTGGGTGGAAAGGAAATTCCAGAACAGAGCAGTGCTGCCAGCCTCTCATTAGCACACAAAGAGGCAAGGTCACTAATACGTGAGACCTTAATACGTGAGTATTAAGAAAACAGAGGGCCCCGGCGAAGCAGTCCCCACATTCCACACTCCTAGCAACTGGAGTTAGGAGCAGAGATTTCCAGATAACCCCACTTCAGGCAGACTGTTCAACTTTTGTCTTCCAACCAGACTTTAGAATTTTCATGGGACCAGATGTTCTTGTTCTGTTTCAATTAATCAGCAAACATGACTAAGCACCTGTTTGGGGCAAGGCACTGGGAGAGATTCAGAAAAAGCAGAACGTTCCGTGCGCTCAAGACCCTTGGAGACCCTTGGCATGCACTTGAAGGAAGGGCACCATCTGGAAAGAGGATGAAGGCAGTCAGAGTGTGTTGAGGAAAGGGAGAGGAAATCCTGGGGTGAGAACACAGCCTATGGGGTTTGGAGTCTCCAGGAGAACAGGAAAGGGATGGGCGGGGAGGGCTTCAGAGAGGCCCCCCACTGATGGGTGGGATCTTCTGTCGTCTTGCTGGGGGACCAGGCAGGAAGGAATGGTAATAGTCCAGGCGTTACAGTCCTGGCTTTGGGGTCATCTGGACTAATTAGCTGAGTGTATGATCCTACGCCGCGTGTTTCTTTCCCCCGTGGAGGTAGTAACGCCTGTCTCAGCCATAAAGGAGAAGGAGCATGACAGCTCGCATTCCGGTGTTTGCACTTTGCCGACGCTCTAAGGTGCTGGTTTGCTGAGTTTGGGGCTCTGGCGTCTGCAAGGGAAGAGACCCTGTGTGCGAAGTTTTCTTCTCTGGTGTCTGGTCAGTTGTGTGGGGCACAGCGGGGACCCCCTGCACAGTGACCACAGGGTCGGGCTGAGCTGGATGCCGAAGCGAAGGAAACACACGGACGGACCCTTGTGAAGGAAGGTCTGGCTGCGAAGGGAAGCACTAGTCTTCTTCCCCGCCCCCTCCTCTACCCCTTCTCTCCTCCCCTCCCCAGCCTCTACTCCCCCTCCCCTCCCCTCCCCTTCCCCTCCCCTCCCCCCCCCCTCCCCCTCCTCTCTCTCCCTCCACTCCTCCCCATCCCCCTTCCCTCCCCCTCCCCTCCCCCTCCTCCTCCCCTCCCCCTC
>NW_020837947.1:2149077-2153527 GCF_003676395.1 Aethalodelphis obliquidens
CCACCCCCTCCCCTCCCCCTCCTTTCCCTTTACAAGTGAAATAAATGGAGGAAGCAATTATGCTAATAGGTTTTTCTTTCGCAGCAAAAGCCGGAAGTCACGGCTGCCATTGCCTTGGCCTGAGCTGGCTCTGGTTACCTATTTGACCTTTTGTTCGCTTCACAGCACGCTATGCTAGGCACCAAGTGAGGAATGACAAAAACAAGAAAAGTGTGCATTGTGTCTACACAGCGTTAAGCTGGAGCTGCTGGCTCTGCCTCAGGCCTAGCGGGAACCTTGGTCTCCAAGGAGGCACCTGGCTGCCCTGGCCCCCGCCTTCTCAGGGATGAGGCAGGGGCTGCAGGAAGCAGGAGACGTGAGGGCCCCTCTGCCCCAGGCGGGGCACACTGGCTGCTTCCCCCGCGTCTCCACTTGCTGATTCCCCTTGACCAGAGTTCACCGCAGTCTCCTCCCCTCCCATCCCTCGGCTGGAGGACAGGCCGCCTGCCCAGGCAGCCTGTTGCTGGGGGTCTCCAGGACCTGGAGATGACCCAGACCACCTAGCCCTGGCAGCGGGGCCCCTGACTGGGCTGGCCTTGTCCCCGCAGAGCAGCCTGTACAGCGAGGAGGGCCTGGGGGTGGCGGCGCTCAGCACACTCTATGGCGGGATGCTGCTGTCCTCCATGTTCCTGCCACCCATCCTCATTAAGAAGCTCGGCTGCAAGTGGACCATCGTCATCGCCATGTGCTGCTACGTGACCTTCACCCTGGGCAACTTCTACGCCAGCTGGTACGCCCACATTCAGATGCTTCCCGACATTCCCCTCTCGGCTTCTGGGACAGGACGGTAGCGTGGCCTTCTTCCCATGTTTTCCCACCGAGATGTCTCTGTCCCCTCTGCTGGGCCCATGCTCCCCTGACTGACCATCCTGGCCTCTCCTGAGGCTTCCAGCTTCCCTCCTGGGCCAGGGCACTTTTATGGCCCAGCAACGAGGGGAGAATCTGCCTAAGATGCGGAGGGTGAATTTCAGGGGGACTGAGCAGAATGTGACCTGCGGACCAAACCCCACACCCTCACCCCATCACAGGGAGTGGACGCAGCAGGGCTGGAGCCAGTGCCCCAGGCCGGGCCTGAGCTCTACCTGCGCCCTGGGAAAGGGACCCTCGGGGACCAAGCTCTGAGGGCAAGGGCCACGTGCCCTCGTTGCCAGGCGTACACTTATCAAACATCTCTTTGAGGGACACCCCGCTGCCATCCAGGATGTATTGATAGGATGGCTTCACGTTATTCTTTTTCTTGTTACCGTAGAGTTCTCATACAGAATCCTCATGGAGGAGAGCGACAGCTAGACGGATAGGTAGACAGATAGATAAGTAGATAGATAGATAATAAATCGTTTCTAACGTACTGCCATTAGAAATACCTAGAACCCGCCCAGCCTTATTTGTAACCCCAGCTCATTGTAGCTACGTCCAAACACAAAGAAACTGCACTGGCACCGAATTTCACTCTTACAAATGATGCTGAACGAGAAAAGACACAGATTTTTGCGTTCATCTGAGGCTAAGGGGCGACTCTGTCCAGCAGAGCACCACCAATGACACGGCAGTGCTTCCCTGGGCCAGGCAAGGAGCTTCCTTCTCCCCGAACAGAGGGAAGAGCGGAGAGCCCGAGGCAGCCCATGCCCGCGTTTCGTTTCTCAGGTACACGCTGATCCCCACTTCCATCCTGCTGGGACTCGGAGCGGCCCCGCTGTGGTCCGCGCAGGGCACCTACCTCACCACCATGGGCAGCACGCACGCAGAGAAGACAGGAAAGCTTGGCAAAGACGTGGTCAGCCAGTATTTTGGCATCTTCTTCCTCATATACCAGTCAGCTGGTGGGTTTGGCAACCTGATCTCGTCTCTGGTGTTCGGCCAGACGCCCACTCAAGGTAACAGGAAGGAAGTGGTGACCATGGAGGGCCCCTGGTCCCTCTACACACGTCCTCATTCAGGACTTGAGCAGGTGGTCCCGTGAGGTCGCAAGGCATGGCTCTCAGGCTGCCTGTGCCTCAGAGTCAGCTGGCCCCCGGCTCTTCCCCAGGCAGTCTGGTCGGGTCTGAGGGTCCGTCTGGTCCACGGGTGCCCCAGCAATTCCAACCCTGGCCTCCCCTGAGCACAGGGGAGCCTGAGGTGCCCTGGGGAAACTTAGGGCCACCGCTCAACTGTGGAACTCGGGTTCACGGAGTCCTTTACTATCCTTCTAGACTAAGAACGGGTCCCATGGATTTATTTTGCCCCTGAATTGGTCCATTCACCAGCGTTTTCCTTGTTACACAAAGGACCACTTATCACTTAACAGATTTGAACGTTTGGTGACTGATGCTTTAATTCATCTGTCTGCCTGACCACAGACAGGGCTGCAAAGTGTGGCTCTGCCCTATGCCTGCACCCTTTGATGTCTGAGGACTTAGACCAAGGACAGAGGAAATAAATACCTTCAATTCTCACAGGAAATGTATTAATGGGGAAAAACGTTCTAACTCTCCTGCTCTTATCAGGATCATGTCTCTCTCTCTCTGCCCTGATCCTGTTAACCCATGTAAAGTCCCACGTTTGGGAAACTGTAATAAAAAATCCGTCTCCCCTTTTTGCTCATGTGATGTCATCCCTTGCTAAGTGCATCCACAGAAGGGAACCTTTACGGTGGACAGACACCAATCGTTACTCAGTATTGGAGAAACCGTCAGCAATCAGCCAACAGAAGCTGGGGTGAAGGTTCAGTCTCTGACATGACTGTGGTGAAGGAGCGAACGGGTTTACTTTTAAAGACATACAGACAAGTGAGCTTCAGTCTCTGCCGATCATAGGACACAGAATGTGAGGGCTGGAAGGCACTGAGAGAGCACTGCAAGTTCTCTCAGCCTTTCTAGGCTTCCAGCCTCCACACGACGAGCTGCGCATCTCACCGGCCAAGGGGATTTTGCAGCATTTTATGTGATAGAATCTGTTTGATGGAAACAATGAAACACTGAGTGTTCTTTCCTCCATGACATCCATCGTCTCTCTCCCGAGATTCTGATGTAGGTCTACTGAGGGTCACTGATCGTTCCAATTTTATTCTTTTAATGGAGAAGAAAGTAACATTCAGAGAAGGTATGCAATAACCTGCCGGAGGTCATGGGACTGGTTCCAGGTGAATCTGAGAGAGAACCCAGTGGGCCTGACACCCAGTCTGATGTACTCTAGTTCTTAATTAATTCCGAAAAGGGGACAAGGTTCAATTACGTCAAGAATGTAATATAACAAGTCACCGACATTTATTGCACATTGGTCCAGAGTGTCTTAAAATCAAGCACCCAGACACGTGCCCAATGGGAAAAGCATTCTGGGACACTGGGTCAAACGAGCCCTTGTCTCGTGACTCTGACCTATGGTGATGTCTTGTCCTCTGCGTGTCCAGGCTCCTTTTCCCTGGGCGTTTTCTTCCTTGGGTACCGTCTCCTGTCAAGTTACCCGTGTCCTCAAAGCACCTCTTTGCTTCCTCCTTCACAGGGGCCATCCCGGAGGAGCAGCTCCTGTCCTGCGGGGCCAGTGACTGCCTCATGGCCACGGCGTCCACCAACAGCACCAACCGTCCCTCCCAGGAGCTGATCTACACCCTGCTGGGCATCTACACAGGTACGTGCTCGGCACCAGGAACCCAGGCAAAGCAAGCCCATCGCCTTCCTGGGTTGAAAAGACCACCTGCTCAAGGTATGAATAGTCTCTTCACCTGCAAAAGCCCCACAAAACGCGTCCAGCTGGGTTGTACTCAGCCTTTTCCACGTGAAACCGAACGCAGCAGCCTCTGCTGGCCGAGGTCTCCTGTGGTGATAGAAGCACTTCGCGTCTGCACCGTCCAGGCCAGTAGCCATTACGTGCACTTACTTAAATTCTAATTATCGAAAGTAAAATTACCGTTCTGAGCTCACAGCAGCCACGTTCCAAGTGCTGAATGGCCACGCGGAGCGATGGCAGCCCCAGCAAGTGGACCACGGCCTTGGTGGGTTGTGGCTACTCGTGTTCTAAGTACGTCCAGGTGGATTTGGGAAGTCCCAAATCCCGGTGTTATCACCTTTTCCGAGGAGTACATTTGAACGGCTTCTGCTGAGAGGCTGGGTTTGGGAACGGGTCTCCCCAGCACCCGCCCTCGGGCATCGGCGAGGCCTTGGGGCTCCCCCTGCTGGTCACAGGGCAGCGGAAGGCACAGGACGTTGGAAGTTCATGAAAGATGGTTGCCCGAGGGAGTGAACCCCTATTGTTCTTATCCTTAGACGCTCATTTGAATGGAAAATGTTTATGTTAATAGCTTTCTAAATGACTTTGCTCTTACAGATGTATCACCACTTTGACGGGCGTACCCTTAGACTAGTTTTGTTGTTGTTACCATTTGAAGAAAATTTAAGGGTATTCTCTGTCATTCTTTTTTTTTTTTTTTTTTTTTTTT
>NW_020837947.1:2153627-2171507 GCF_003676395.1 Aethalodelphis obliquidens
TTTTTTTTTTTTGCGGTACGCGGGCCTCTCACTGTTGCGGCCTCTCCCGTTGCGGAGCACAGGCTCCGGACGCGCAGGCTCCGGACGCGCAGGCTCAGCGGCCATGGCTCACGGGCCCAGCCGCTCCGCGGCATGTGGGATCTTCCCGGACCGGGGCACGAACCCGTGTCCCCTGCATCGGCAGGCGGACTCTCAACCACTGCGCCACCAGGGAAGCCCTGTCATTCTTGAATTCTAGAATCTGTAAAGGTCTTGGACTGTGTCCTTAAAGATCAAGAGTCTGATAGGTATCGGATTTGGTGGGACTGAGTGCAGGACTCCACTGGGAATCAGAGGTCCAGAGGCCACGTGCATGGTCAGTTTGTCTTGCCTGTGAGATAAGTTGCCACCAACACGCCGGTCTCTTTCAAGGTTGCTTCCAAGTCAGAGGTGCCAAGTGAGCCCTTTATGCTACAAGGCAGAGCGAGCGCTGGCAGACGACGAGCAATGTGCTCGAACTCCTGTGGCCCAGAAACCAGCCAGACAAGACCCTGACTTTCAGTGACCTTAGAGTCCAGATGTGTCTTCAACTAACCAAGATTTGATAGGACGCGTGTTTTGAGCAAAGTTCCCAGTTGACATGTAGTTACATCTTCTGGGGAAGTTGCGTTCTAGGGCAGCTTTGATGGGGAGGTGGTACCCAAGCCAGGTGTTGAAGGGTGAGTAGGAGTTTACCAGGCAGAGAAGGGGACGTGAACAACACTGAAGGCGGAGAAGCCCCAGAGGGAGCCAGAGTGGCTGGAGGACAGGGGCCTGGAGGGGGCAGAGGAGCCAGAGACGGGCGTGACCAGCGGTGGCCTTGAATCTGGACGCGCACTTATTTGTCTTGTAGACAGATTCCCGTGTTAGTTTAGTGTGGGCGTGAGAAAAACTACGGACAGAGAAACCAGCGCAGGGGCGATACAGTGACCCAGAAGACGAAGGGGAGTGAGGACGGTGTGCAGAGCGAGGGAGGGGCGGCTCAAGACAGTTAGAGTGACAACTAGCAAGACTGGACACGGGATATGGGAGCGGATGGGCCGACATTCTGTTTGGGAAACGTTCAGCCTGACGTGAGGGCAGAACAGTGTGTCCCCTGGGCAGTTAGGGACCTTCCACAGAGGTCCTGGTTCACAGAGAATCCAGCCGCCTAAGTCCAGACGTTTATGTAAAGCAGGGACCTTGCAGACGTCATACGGGGAAACTCTCTTAGTATCTGGATCCTGGTTCGCAGGGCTTCACACCCTTCTTCCTTCAAGCAAGGCCATGTTACCACAAAGACAAAAGAAAATTATAAAAAACAGAACTAAAATAAGAAAGGAGAAAAACAGACCAAAGCAAAGAGAGCACCATCTCCCTGGAGTAATTTTCTAGGACTCCTGAGCTCTGCCCTCACGAGGCAGCGTATTAGCCCTACCACCAGCAATCGCCCAGTCCACGCCCCTGCAGATGGCCCTGGACCAAGGGACCCTCTGGACACGCGTCTGTGTCCTGGTGAACATGTGGCTTCTAGTCCTACCCCCGGCCACCACCGCTGCATCTGAGCCCCTGTCCCGGGGAAGCTGTGTCCCGGGGCTGCTCCGAGCTCAGGCCAGGGAAGGAGCTGTGGCAGGTGGTGGGTGTTCACAGCCAGCTGATGTGCCGGTTTGGAGGAGCGCCTGCGTGCGCTGACTTGCTTTGACAGTTAAGTGGGAATCGTGACCCCAGAGGACGTCAGTGCCATTGTGAAACGTCTGCGGACAAGAGTCCGGCCTCATAAACTTGGTCACAAGGTTGAGTTAGCATGAAATGGGGGAGGGGACCAATGCTTAGCCAGGAGGAAAAGCAGCTGAATTACAGAGACGAAGCTTAGCTGTAAAGTGGTGCTCCTCAGCGTGGAAATGTGTTTATTAACTACGGACTTCTCTGGGACGCGTGGGGGGACTGGTTTCACCATTTCTCGGGCAATTTGGAGGAGGGCTGACTTGGTGAGCCTCACCGTTTCAGTACGGCTCAGGCAGCTATGCCACAGTGAGGGGCGAGCCTGCTGCCTTGGGCGTCTGGGGCTACAAGAGATGGAAGAATAGCAGACAAGGTTGGGGACCAGTAAAGACACAGAGTGGCTCAAATCCTCTCTAAAGGGTGATGGGTCAAAGCCAGCAATGAGCGATAAAAACTGTTCTGAAGTGTCCCCGATCCCACCAGGGAGAGGAAAGACCACCACTGGTCCTGAATTCATCTGTGGGTCCCAAACCACGTGTATCATTATCATGGTAGATGGAAGAACAGTAGAGACATAAGAAATGACAAAGGGCCCTCAGCCTCCGTGACGGAGCAAAAAGGTGTCCACGTAAAGAACAGGAAGATTAAACAGACATTTGTTCTCCCTCGAGAGACAGGAAGGTGGGTTCGTGGCAGAGAAAGAGATCTCGTCATTACCTTCTGGAATCATGAAAGTACAGGATATCCCCTCAAGGGTGAAAGGAATAGTTGTCTTGAGTCATTTTTTGATAGATCCCCTGTTCACATGGTCCCAAATACAAATATTGTAAAAGGGAAAATGCCCCTCTCACCGCCACCCAGCTTTCCCGCAGCCGTAGACAGCCCACATAGTCTTTAATTCTTAGACACACCTACCGCACGTCTAAACAAATGTCTTTATGCCCCTCCTTATCCAAACCAAATGGGAGCACAGTAGACTCCCAGCTCTGCACCTGGCTTTTCCTTTCAGCCATTTGTCTTGGGGGGAAACGTCCCATCTCAGTATGCAAAGAGCTCCTTTCCTTTCTCCAAACGCATCATCCCACTGGGGTTGGGAGATACCCTAATACGTGCAGCTCCTGCCACAGGACGTTTGGATGAAGAGATTTGGGATGAACATGAAGAGAAGCCAATGGTAACTTTCCTGGCGGGACCCATAACCCTGAGAAGGGAGCCTAGCTGTTGGTAGAAATTACTTTGAGGATTCTGACGAGAGAAATGGCGCATGGTTAAGGGCCCTGAGGACCTCGGGGGTCTCTCCCCAGGTGTCTGTGTTTCCCATCACCTGCTCTGTGGGTGAGACAGCCCGACAGTCACAGAACCAGCACACGAGGATCGAGGCAACGTGTGTGGCCTCCGAGTCCACAACAGGGGTCAGGGGCTCAGCCTGCCTCCGTCACCTGAAATGTGGATCTGAAACCGACCCTCCGTTTCGAGAGGAGGAGGAAGTGAGGAGATGAGTCTGCGCGAGCGCGGTGCGGCTGGAGCCCGTCACAGCAGCCTGTCCCCCCCTCCCCTGTCCTTTCAGGCAGCGGCTTCCTGGCGGTCCTGCTCATCGCCCTGTTTCTGGAACCCATAAAAGACGCTCAGCAGGAAAGTGAGGGAGAGAAGCAAGCGTCACCGTTCTGGTCCACTTTGCTGTCGACGGCCAAGCTGTTCAGAGACAAGCGCCTCTGCCTCCTGGTCCTGCTGCCGCTGTACAGCGGGTTCCAGCAAGCCTTCCTGGCCGGCGACTACACGCGGGTAGGCGACGAGGCCGGCGGGGCCGGCACGGGGTCCGGGGCTGCGCTGGGTCCTTCCCGGCCTCAGGAGAGCCGCCGTGTGGTTAGGACATCAGCCCACCTGGGGACACCCCTCACTTGAGATGTGTTTTCAGGGAAAGGACCAAAGCTGCTCCGGAGTCATCGCAGGGACGCTTACTTGCCTGCATCTCACCCTGTGTCCTCATTTTAGAGTGAAAAATAGGGAAAACCAGGAAATCCACGAATAACACTGAAATTCCTTATTACCTAGTTTTTAAAAAATTTTTATTTTATATTGGAGTATAGTTGATTTACAATGTTGTGTTAGTTTCAGGTGCACAGCAAAGGGATCCAGTTAGACATGTACACGTAGCTGTTCTTTTTCAAATTCGTTGCCCATTTAGGTTATTACAGAATGTTGAGCAGAGCTGCCTGTGCTCTACAGGAGGGCCTTGTGGGTTTTCTATTTTAAATATAGCCGTGTGTACGTGTCGATCCCAGACTCCTAGTTTATCCCCCCACCTTTTCCCTTTGGTAACCATTTTTTTTCTAAGTCTTTGAGTTCGTTTTGTAAATAAGTTCAGAGGTATCATTTTTTTTTAATTCCACATATAAGCAACATCATATGATATTTGTCTTTCTCTGTCTGACTTACTTCACTTAGTATGATAATCTCTAGGTCCTTCCATGTTGCTGCAAATGGCATTATTTCATTCTTTTTTATGGCTGAGTAGTATTCCATTGTGTATCTGCACCACATCTTCTTTATCCATTCCTCTGTTGATGGACATCAGCAGGTTGCTTCCATGTTCCATCCCCACCCCAGCTCCCTCCCGGGAAGGCTTGCCAAATGGGCCAGATAAAAGGCAGGGTAAAAATCTGAATTTCAGATAAACCACCAATATCTCTCAGTATAAGTATGGTCCTGAGTATTTGGACACCCAAGAGTTTCTTTGGCAGCCCTACTCTTAGGACAGTCCTGTTGGGGTCTTGGAGTTTCAAAGAATGAAGACAGAATGACAAACAGTCCCCCCGCAATCCAGATGCAAGGGGCCTCCTAGCCGGTCTCCTGTCTGTCCCCAACCCTGCCCCCGAGTCGCGGCAGGAGCGCTTCTTCTCATCTCTATGGAGATTCCCTTCCTGTTCCTTCCATCTTCTTCTTTTCTATTAAGACTTTATTTTCTTAGAGCAGTTTTAGGTTCACAGCAAAACTGAGCGGAAAGGACAGAGAGTTCCCGCACACCCTCTGCCCCCACACGGGCACATCCTCGCCCGCTGCCCGCCTCCAGAGGGTCCGTTTGTTACAACTGAGGAACCTACCTGGATACATCGTCATCGCCCCGAGTCCACAGCCTACCTGAGGGCTCGTTCTTGGTGCTCTACATTCTCAGGGTTTGGACAGATGCATAATGACATGAAGCCATCATTATGGTATCGTTCAGAGGAGTTTCGAGGCCCTAAAAATCCCCTGAGTTCTGCCTGTTCATTCCCCGGCTCTGTCCTCACCCAGCTGTCTTATAGGCAGGATGGGAAATGACCCACACCAGCAAGAAGAGTTCAGATTCGCCCCTGTATAAATAACATACGGTACAGATACGCGGGGAGAAGTCTGCCAGGCGGCCATGCAGAGCGTTCCCTGTTAGTTCTTACCCAGAGGAGGGTTTTCCTTACAAGCACAGGCGTTCTCCACCCGGGAGCTGGAGGCCAGCTTCGCGGGCCAGCTTAGCGGGCCAGCGGTCACAGGGCAGAAAGCGTTTTAGCATGGGCTGTATTCCCGGATCAAAGTGAACCCCCAAACCGCAACTTCAGAGCTCAGCCCTGGAGCAGGCCTGAGGCAGCGCAGGTAACTGGTCTGTGCTTCTCTCCAGTCCTACATCACCTGCGCCCTGGGGATCCAGTTCGTGGGCTACGTGATGATCTGCTTCGCAGCCGTCAACGCACTGTGCTCCGTGCTGTACGGGAAGCTGGCCCAGTACACGGGCAGGATTGCTCTCTTCGCACTAGGTAGGTGGACCGTGGACGCACAGTGGACGCACTCCTGGGGCAGGTCTGGCTCCACTGCGGGCAATTAGAGCGTGTGTGATGAGGGCCAGGGTTGGGGTAAGGACGGGGTTTGGTGCAGGTACAGAAACGGGGCCCACACCCACAGTGGGGGCCAAGGGGTCAGGCAGGAGACAGGGAGCCTTCCAGAAGGAGGAGATCTGTGTTCACGTGGTGGATGAAGCTGGTCTTCTAAACGGGCATCACCTTCTATTTTTCTTGAGGGAACAAGAAGGATCGGAGACAGCGTGAATAAGGAGAGATGAGGGTGTTAAGGAGACAGCTACCTGGTGGCCCGGTCAAGGCCCAAAGGGTCTGTGGTGAGGGAGCAAGAGGGAGGGAGCACATTAACCATTGGTCAGTGCTCACTGGGGGCCAAGTAATTTGCTTTATATCGAGGAGAGAACAGAGAAGGAGAGTAACTTGCCCAAGGTCACACAGCCTCGGAGAACCCAGGCTGCACCTGCTGTTTCTGCTCCTTGGCAGTCCCTGAGGGTCATAAGCTGCTCTGTTCCCACACTCGAGGGACATCACAGCGTCTGCAGAATCACGAGGCCAGGGCTTAGGGCTCATCATGATAAAGTCAGGAGGAATGAGGACGTTCTCCCCCAGCCTCTCCCTCCTCGTCCTGTTTGGAAGCCCCAGCTCCCCGGCTGGGGCGCCCCTTCCCGTCCCCTCCTCATGCCCCCTACTCAGTGAGAAGCAGGGGTCCCACCACTCGCTCCTAATGAAGAAGCCCTTCTCTCTCCCATTCTGAAGCCCCATAATCTGGGGACCCCTCTGCCCAACAAGGCGACACTTTCCTCTAAGACACAGAGGTGTGTCACCCCCAGGCCCCCCACCCGATGATGTGCAGGCCAGAGGTGGATGGAATCGCACCCCTGCCAGGTGTGCCCTGCATTTCACCTTCAGTCTCCGTGTGCCACGTTAAACCCACCTGCAGAAATCAGTCTGGATTATTTTAGGAAACCATTCCCGCCTGGAAGCAAATGGTCAGAAGACTCGTCCTGTAGCAGAGTGTCTGAGAGAAGCCCCTTTCCCCGCTCACAGGTGCCGTGACCCACCTGTCTTGCATCATCGCCCTCCTGCTGTGGAAGCCTCACCCCCGCCAGCTGCCTTTGTTCTTCGTATTTCCGGGCCTCTGGGGCGCGGCCGACGCCGTCTGGCAGACACAGAACAATGGTGAGTGCCCGGCACAGAGCCATTCCTGCTCAGGTGGCCCCGCCTTGGCCAGTCATGGGGGGACACGTGGTGGGTGGAGGGCCCCCCAGGGGGGCGTGGTGACATGTGCAATAAGGGCAGTGGAGCGGGGACCACACAGGCGGGAGGGCTGCAGTTCCACACTGGGGATTTGCAGTGCTTTCTCTGAGCGTCTCCTCACATCCATGATGTCCATGAAGTGTGCGACTTTCTTTCCTGAAATGATGGTTCCTTCGTGGCTCCCCCTGGAAGAGCTGGTCTGAACAGAACAGCCGCTCTCAGCTGAGGTTGGGGACAGGCGGAAGCGCTTACAGGTTACCGGGACAACGTCCCTGCAGTGGCTCTAGGGCTTCGGGGGGGGGGGGGGGGGTGTCAGTTTTCGGGAGAACGGAGTTAAGGGCGGGAGGGTCAGCAGAGGCTTCACCGTGGGGGCCACGCCCGAGTGGGCTCCTGGCGGATAGCCCCCCAAGCAGCGGGGAGCCTGGGGGAGGCAGGGAGTTGGGGAGGCCGGGGGGCGGGGGGGGGAGCCGTCTCTGTCGCTTTAGCGCCGCAACAGGACTCCACAGGCTGGGGGGCTTGTAAACAGCAGACATTTACCGCTCAGAGCTCTGGGGCTGGACGTCCGGGGGAAGTCATCGCGGATTCGGCTTCTGGAGGGCTGGTTCACGGAGGCTCTCTCTTGCCGTGTCCTCACGTAGAGGCTGGGGCGAGGGGCCGACCTGGGGCCCCTTCGCAAGGGCACTGACCCCTCCCTGAGGGCCACACCCCACGACCTCGCCCCTCCCAGAGGCCGTCGCCTTGGGGTTTCAGACACTGAGAGGAGAGACTGGCTGGCCCGACGTAGGGCCGACGTACCGCTGAACGGTCCACTTTCACTCAGCACTGGTGGAAGCAGCAGCAAGGGTTTAGGGCGGGGGCTGGCAGGGTCACTGCTGCCGTGACTCAGGGGACGGTGCGGACCCACCGGGAGGTGGAGGGCAGGGGCGGGGCTGGGAAGGAGGCCGAGGGGCGGAGCTTCTGGACGCAGGGACTCAGTGGTCCCGGCTGGGCATCGAGATCCCCAGGCTGAAGGCGGCAGACGAGCCCACAGACCTGGACGCAGCAGCTGAGGGGCTTGGCTTGAGCTTGAACACGACACAGAGAGGACTCCGGCGGGGGGACCCAGCACTGAAAAGGGGCTGTTTGGGGCGCATATCACTTACGATTATTTCAGGCTGCGCCGCATGGCACGCGGGATCTTAGCTCCCCGGCCAGGGATTGAACCTGGGCTGCCGTAGTGAGAGTGCTGAGTCCTCACTACTGGACCGCCAGGGAAGTCCCTCTCGTAGGATTTTAGATTCAGACTGAAGGGCTGTGAGGGGAGGGGCCAGAAAAGGAGGCCCCTGGCCGGGAGGGGAGGGGTGCCCTTTCTTTGGAACGCGGGGGAAGGCAGGCAGAAGGAAGGATACGGGCCCTTTGTCACCACGGGGAAAGGAGTTAATTCACGCCTGAGACATGTGGCTTCCTAGAGAAGCCACAGCTGGCGACGACCTAACAGACGGTCTTCACCGCGAGCCGGCCGTCAGTCCTGCGAGGATTCGTTCGCTGATGTAGGCCAGCCGGGCGGCATCACCCTCAGCGCACCGCCCCCTGCAGAAGCGCGGCCACCGGCCCGGGCCTGGGGCGGAGCGGGACTCGGGCCCGGAGGTCCAGCCGCAGCCTCGGCTGACGCTGCAGAGAGGGCGGGTGAGAGGCGAGGCGGGCAGAGCCGCTGAGGGCAGGGGGGCCCCCGCCAGCGCAGGGGAACTGGAGAGCTGCCCTCAGGCCGCCGAGAGCGGTGTGCGTGGCCAGTGCTGTCCGGCACCCTCAGGGTCTCTGCACCCCGACACGGCGGCCACCAGACGTTCGACAAAGGCCTCGGAGGCCAGGCTGTGGACGTGAGGGACACGGGAGAGGCAGGCGGGGGGCATCAGGGGAAGAGGTCCCGGCAGCCCCGAGTGCGTGGGGAGCTGGACGGCCGGAGCCGGGCCTGGGCTGGAGGCCCAGGGTTCAGACTGTGGTGCAGGGAGCTCTTCCCTGGGCTGCAGTGGGTGGGAGTCCGGGCCGCCCACGGCGGGTGGGAAGGGAGTGGCCGCAGCCCGGGAGGAGACGTCCAGCCGAGGCCCAGGGAGGCCTCCTGTGGACGCAGGCTCCCCGCGTGTCAGGAGGCGCCCTGGGTTGGCGGGTTGGTGGCGTGTCCTGCCAGGGGATGAGCCGTAGCTGACTGGGTCTGGAGGGGAGACCACGGGAGAGAGGGGAGAAGGGGGCTGGCGGGCGGCCCATGGAGGACACGGAGGGTGGCTTGAGTTCTGTGTGACCTAATGGGACGAGGGCTGAGGGCGGGAACCCTTGGCCCTGAGTCTCCCGAACCACCTACGGCCCTGGCCCCGGGCGGGAGGGTGTCGGAGGCCCCAGGAGGTGAGCCATCTACACAGCCGGCATCCTGCAGATGCGTGAGCCCGGGGCCCCAGAGGTGAATCTGGCTCAGAAGAGAGCCTCTTCCTTTGGAAACACCACCCACCATTCAGCCCTTATCGGGGAAACACCCGGGACTGGAAACTGGGTCAGGCCAATCCACAAACAAGCCACAGGCCAGCGTTTCCAGGGACAGGAGGCCTGGCCGCTGTCCCTACACCCAAAGAGAACAGGTACACGTGACCTCACCCACGGTGGACTCAGTACTCCAGGACGGCCTCTCCTTACTATCTTATCTGTTGCTGGCTTATGAAACAGCTGAAAACATCACTGAACAAACCCCGTGCTGTTGGAACCAAGGGGTTTGGGTTTCACAATCTTGGCAGGAGGCTCTCCTGAAGTTCTGAACCAGGTGACAAAGGTGTGTGAGGCTCAGTGCCGTAATCTGGTGTGTTTGGACAAAGGTCAGCTGGTGGAAGCAATGACAAACTAGTCTCAGGCTGGGCTGCGATGTTGCTCAACAGAAGAAATACTTAATCGGTAGGGGAAAGGTACACAGACACCGCGCTAGCTTTTCTTGGCCGTGCAGACTTCTAAACGAGTGCAGGTCACAACTTCCCCCGTAGGAATCTTAGGCATTTTCCCCAGGGAGCATCAGGAGAGAACCGCTTTCAACATCCCAGAGGAGGTGTGAAAGACGCCCACTGTTTTACTGAACAGTCCAAATGCTTCTGCCGTCTTGCTTTCTAATTAGCTGACATCTCTGAGTTCCCTTGAATTTTTTTACAGTATTTACACATTAGAAGTCAGCAGCCACGCAATAGTCCATACAATAATTCCTTAGGTGTTTCAAATGATTGCAAACAAAATGTTTGGTTTTCTTTCTCCCTGAGATATAGGAGTAATTGCTTTAACTCTCCTTTTCTTTCCACGGACATGAGAGACCATCAGGCAGAGCCTGTCAAAATTGTGCAGAGTTACATGAGGTCCAGTGAATAACTTGGATAAAGACCTCCTTGAATAAGGAATGCTAATTTAAAATGAATTATTTCTGTCTTTTTGTTCAGATCAAAAGTAATTTGTTTCAAGGAAAAATCAGTTGCTGGGGAAGACTGTTGTTTTCGTGTACGACTTGAGAATTTCTTTCGGCGTCTATACTGGCGATCGTCTTGGTTAGGAGGGATGCTTTAATGACTGAGCTTGAGAATTTCTTCTGGCGTCTATACTGGCGATCGTCTTGGCTATAGGAGGGATGCTTTAATGACCGAGTTCCCTGCAGGCTGGCTCCACCAGGCTCTCTCGGGCTCACCACCCTGCAGCGTGGTCCATCCATACCGTCTCTGTATTTTCAAAAACTGGAAATTTTGTGTAGCTTTCGCCACCTCCCAAGATCAGCTCTCTCTCATTTTTGCTTTTTCAATAGCGAGTTGGATTTCTAATCCTAGTCTCCCTGAACGTGTCTCTCTTCTAAGAAGATCCGTGAGCCACATACTTTCCTGGTTAATGAGACTGGATACAAGTCAGTACAATTCAACCCTCCTTTTCAGTCATCACCTCTCAGTTTACAAACATTGTTACAGTTCTCCAGTTTAGAGGCAGATCAGGGGCGGGAAGCGTCCAAGCCCCCCCCCCCCCCCCCCCCCCACCCCGTCCTGCGGCAGAACCGTGCTTCTCGCTGCCCACGTTCCCACTGGGCTCCGGGGATCCCTCCGGCCGTTGGAGCCGGTGATCTGGGCGGCTTTCTGTTTATCCGCCCTGACAGTTCACGAAAGGTGGGCACCGTTGCCATGGCAACCCTTGCCCGCGCCAAGGCCTGCACTTGAGATTCAGAATGTCTGGCCTAAAAATACTCTTTTGCCCTGTCAGCCACCAAAGGGGCTGTTTTCAGGTTGATAAACTCAAAAAGCCTGTCTTCTCTTACATGTCCAGTTCATGTATCCTGTCTTTTCCAAACAAACAATACTCATTCACATCCTGTCATCCGACGACAGGGGTCAGCATCCGGTCACTTCCACCTCGTGCCTTTCCCAGGTCAGGCTGCAAGCAGGCTTTTCTCTTCCTTTTTCTTTTGGAATAATCTTAGATCAACAGGAAAGTTGCCAAGACGGTACAGAGCTCCCATATACTGTTCACTCTGTTTCCCTTAACTCGAACACCTTACAGAACTGCAGTACATTTGTCAAAACCAAGAAACTAATATTGGTACATAACGAAGCTTCAGACTTTACCCAAATTTCTCCAGGTTTCCCCCGCACCATCCTCTGTGTGCTCCCGGATCCCAGGCAGGCACCGCGTTACACGTAGCCAGCCATCTCCTTTGTCTGGTCTGTGCCAGTTTCTCATTTTTCTTTGTTTTTGATGACCTTGACTTTTGGAGAATACTGATCAGGTGTTTTGTAGACTGTCCCTTAATTTGGGTTCATCTGATGTTTTCTCATAATTAGGCGATAGAGCTAAGGGTCTGGGGGAGGAAGACCCCAGAGTGAAGCGCCTTTCTCGTCACATTGGTAGGGTTACAGGACAGCACAGGACTGGTCATGGATGCTGTGGACCTCGATCGCTGGTCAAGCCAGGGTCTGGCTCCTCCCACGCAGAGGGCTGCTCTTCCCTTCCACTGTCAGTGCTTTGGAAGCCAGTCACCAAGGCTACAATTCAGGAGGAAGTAATTACCCCTCACCTCCTGGGAGAGGCGTGTGTACGTGCATTAGGTATAGTTCTTCTAGGACGAACATTTGTCCCTTCTCCCCCATTTATTTGCTCAAAAGTTTGTCTACATCAGTATGGGCTCATGTATTTATGGTATCCTTTGGGTTACAATCCAATGCTATGTTACTTACTCCTTTGCTCTAATTGTTCCAACTTTGGCGACTGGGGTCTTTCCCGTTGGCACCTGTGTCCTTTCGACTCGCCCCCCCCCCTCCCCACCGCTACCTATTTTGGGTTTTTTTAGTACCTCCTCACTGTTAGGCACTCCAGAATAGTCTAGGCTCATCTGGTAACTCCTGTGCCAGCCCTAGGTTAGCCATTTCTCCAAGAAGCCTGGGTGTGTTTTATTGGAGAATGGTATTAGGAAGTAAGATCTGAGTGCTGGGTGTGCTCATTGCTACTGAGATGACGCCGTTTCTAGGCACTCTCAGTGGAGTGAGGAGATGGGCATAGGCTTACTGGCCCATATATATACACACACATCTATTTATTTCTGTATCTGCATATCTATCTATCTATATCTATCTATAAAATAAGGCTGAACTCACACTGACGTCCCAGCACACAGGCTCATTCTAGCACCGCCTTCTCACCCCCATCCCACTGCTGTTCTGTAACTTCTTTCTTTGACCGTGAGAAACCCAGTTTCCACTCTGTATACCACATTGCTTATTTGTTCAATCCTAGCTCACATGTAATTTCAGAATTGTTGAACTATTGCTTTGAGACTACTTCTCTTTTTCATGTCTTTCCCTTCTGCCCTCCGTGTCCTTAACGGTTGGAATTTGACACAATTAATGTGCTGCCTTCTTTACGTTTGGATTAAAATAGGAAACAGATCATTAGTAATTTCCCCAAAAGCCTGACTTTAATTATGACTAGTTCTGCCCTCTCCTCCTCAGGCTGGGCCATTTCCCAAATGGGGGCAAATGGAGTCCCCCAGACTCCCTTTCTCTGCGTTTTCTTAGACGGCAATTCCGGCTGCTGACATCAGCCTTCTGCCGGCCGTGATCCAGCCTCTCCTGGACACAGCCATCTGAGGAGGGGGCAAGGGAGGGGTCCTTCCCTCTTGTCCAGCTGTCACACGTCTTCTTCCGTCTCTGTCGTTCATCCAGAATCACAGCCAGCTTCCCACAGACTTCTGGGTTCCAGGTCCTCCCGGTGAGGGCCCCTCCTGCCTCCCAAACTGCTGAGCTGTTCTGCACGCAAGGCTGTGAGCTCACAGCCACTCAACCTCTCTTCCCTGCGGGTGGATCCCCTCACCAGGGTCACAGTTCAGAATCAGACTCACAGAATGGCGAGTTCTTCATTTGGCATTTAAGGCCCTGGGGGCCCAGAAAGTTTAAGTTTATGGGAAAACCTCAGGAAGCTGAGGATCCCACAGCCACTTAAAAGGCTGAACTGGACTTGAACCAGAACTTGCCCAGGAGAGAGTGGGCAGTGGGTCCCCTTATCCTGGAGCACAGTGGTCTATAATTGTTACGACCTAAACTTAACCTTGAAGTCGCCTAAAGATACCAACCTATAGACCAAAAACGTTGACTTAAAGCTAGAGTTGGCTGTGTTACTGGATTTTCAAAACGTCAGGGTGCATTTGTCAGGAACCACAACCCACTAAGGAAGCAGCTGGACCTTTTTGCCGGAGAACAGGACATAATCCACCACTTGTAGCCACGGTGTCTCACCTTGGATTTTCTTCTCTAGCATCTTGTTTTTAGGTCCTATTTTAGAGTCACCCTCAGAAGAAAGACAAGAGACCTTGAAGTAATCTCAGAAGTTAAGTCCCAGGGTGTGGTTATTAGGTTCTCTTTGGGCATTCACTTCCATTAGAGAGGGCGCTTTGCAGACTCCACACAAGCAGCACACCTCCTTCTGAATGTTCCAGACAGCCTCCAGTTTTCCCAAATCGGCATGTGTTGTTCAAAATGTGTATCTTATGCCATATCTTATATCTGCCTGATGGACCCCGCCCTGAGCGGTTCCTGCGCAGATGGACATCTGAGTAACCAAATGCCGAGGGGCGTCTCCTGGGCGCTGACATTTCCAGGCAGGGCTGCAGGAGACCTTGCTGCTGCCCTCAGACCTTTCCCCCCAGTGCTGGAGGGGCCCCTCCCCCCTACAAGCCTCCCCTCTCCTGTTCTAAACGCGGGGGAGAAGGGGAGGGGTAGAAGGAAAGGGGCAAAGTTAAAGGAACAGAATGAAAAATGAATATGTGCATGAAAGCTCCGCCGTCCGCTCTCCCCACCACAGCTGCCCGCCCTGTAGGCGGGACAGTTCTGAGGACACGCCCACCGCCCTGCGGACTGCGCTGCCTCTGGGAATGAAGGACTCCCGGTGCAGATTCCGTCTGGTCCCGCTGGGCTCGGGGCTGTCTGCCCATCCCCCCCGCTCTGGAGTCCACGCTTGACATTTTGGTTCACGCATTATCTGACCCACATGCAAAGGGGGTGCCTTGGCCCGTGCCGTGCTGTGTGTGGTCACGTGTCCTTTGTTACCTGGACTGCCTCGCCAGCGTGGGCTTTTGGGTTGTAAGGGGAAGGGGAGAAAAGGAAGGAGCAGCTCTCCCCCCAGGACTGCCCACCGTTTACTTGGGTTACTGTTTATCCTCTGAGAGGTGTGCTGCCCCACAGGGGTGTGCTGACCCGCAGGACGTGCTGACACTGCAGGACGTGCTGACACTGCAGGACGTGCTGACACTGCAGGACCGGGCTCAGCGTTTTGCCACTTCATGAGTCACCATCCACCCATGCGTCCACTCAGTCATTCAATAAGGATTTTCGCTGACACTGGGTTGCGCTGGAATTATCATTCCAGATAAGATGGGTTCCTGCCTCAGGGAACCCACGGCCTAGCAGAGGACAGGGGGACGCAGGGCAAGTCCATCAGCCAAAATGGTAGGCGTGGTGACCAGGCAGCTCCGGGCAGTGCAGCAGGACGTCGGCCGGGATGCTCAGGCAGTTCCCCCTGTTGAAAACTTTCCCTTCCTAAGTGTCCACCTTCCAGACACACTGCTGCCTCGCTCACGTCCTGGGGATGGGGTTGATTCCCGTTCGGCGAAACTTTACCACACTGCAAACAGGAACAGAAAATCATTTCCCTTCACCTAGAAGCATTATCAGACTGTACTAGTTTGCGAAGGCTGCCACGACAAAATACAGCAGAAATGGAGACTTGAGGTCTGAGATCCAGGTGCGGCAGGACTGTTCCCCTGAGGCCCCTCTCCTGGGCGTGTACTCGGCCACCTTCTCCCCGTGTCCTCATGTGGCCGTCCCTCTGTGCATGTCTGTGTCCTGACCTCCTCTTCTTATATGGACACCTCTTATATAGTCACACGGGATTAGGACCCACCCTGATGATCTCCTTTAACTTGATCACCTCTCTACAGGCCCAACTGCAAATACAGTCACACTCTGAGGTCCTGGGGGCCAGAACTAGCACATGTGGATTTGAGGGACACAGTTCAGCCCCTATCACAGACTCAGGTCATTTCTCTCCCAAACCTTCAGACAACCACCCAAGGGCAGAAAGAGAAAGACAAATACCGTATGCTAACACATATATATGGAATCTAAGAAAAAAAAATGTCATGAAGAACCTAGGGGTGAGACAGGAATAAAGACACAGACCTACTAGAGAATGGACTTGAGGATATGGGGAGGGGGAAGGGTGAGCTGTGACAGGGCAAGAGAGAGGCATGGACATATATACACTAACAAACGTAAGGTAGATAGCTAGTGGGAAGCAGCCGCATAGCACAGGGAGATCAGCTCAGTGCTTTGTGACCACCTAGAGGGGTGGGATAGGGAGAGTGGGAGGGAGACGCAAGAGGGAAGAGATATGGGAACATATGTATATGTATAACTGATTCACTTTGTTATAAAGCAGAAACTAACACACCTTTGTAAAGCAATTATACTCCAATGAAGATGTTAAAAAAAAAACCACCCAAGGGGGTTTGAGTCCCTTCATCAAGAACTCGGTGTGGGGCGGTCTCACTCGGAGGCTTCACCTGGCTGAACGCTCTTACCCCTAAAGTCTCCGGGAGGGGAAGGCAAGGCCCACACAGTGGTGATCCCCTTGCCCTTCGGCAGGCACCAAAAACCCCACGGTTGAATAACATGTACTGTGCACTTCCCCTAAGTGCAGGAATGAATGGCCTTCCCCCTTCTCGCCTTCACCTACGCGGGTCCCACCTGTCAGCCTTGCTTTTCTTACCTGCAAAGCTCGGGCTTGGGCCGCGCCCCCTACGGTGCTAACTTTCATCTGTTCTGTTTCTTGTATCTACGGTGGCTCTTCACTGCTCGAGAACATCACCTGACTTGCTGTCATCCACAGCGTGAAATAATTCCAATTTTTGCAAAGGAAGGTCCTGGTTTTATTGGGAACACTGGGCCGTGGGGAGTTGCGTATTTCCGGTAACGATCAGAGAGGTCGGTTTTACAGCCATATTTTCACCCGTCTCCCCCTGCAGCTCTTTTCGGGGTCCTGTTTGAGAAGAACAAGGAGGCCGCCTTTGCCAGTTACCGCCTGTGGGAAGCCCTGGGCTTCGTCATCGCGTTCGGATACAGCATGTTCCTGTGTGTCAGCATCAAACTCTACGTCCTCCTGGGCGTCCTGAGTCTGGCCATGGCGGCATATGGAACGGTCGAGTATCTGGGGTCCAAGAAGGTGGCCAGGCTGCGCACCGAAGAGCAGACAAAACCAGCTGAGGAAGGAGCAACACAGAGAGAAATGTGAAGCAACAAACCCCACGGTGGATGAACCCAGAGCGTATCAGCGGGAGAGTTTTACCTGAAGATGCCTCAGAGTTTATAGTTGATTCTTTACGACTACTTCAACATTTCATTTTTTACGTGATTTTTTTTTTCTATTTTATCAAATTTTTCAGTCCACCCTCTCATCCATAGAGATCCAGAGTATATGTGAAAGATATAAACTCAGGGTACAATCAGCCACTCGGAACTTGCCTAGAATCATGGGGGTAACAGCTGATGCTTGTTTTTGTTGTTGTTGTTAAGAACTGGAACGCTGCTTAAAAAATGCAGCCCAGGGCTTCGCTGGTGGCGCAGTGGTTGAGAGTCCGCCTGCCGATGCAGGGGACGCGGGTTCGTGCCCCGGTCCGGGAAGATCCCACATGCCGCGGAGCAGCAGGGCCCGTGAGCCATGGCCGCTGAGCCTGCACGTCCAGAGCCTGTGCTCCGCAGCGGGAGAGGCCACAGCAGCGAGAGGCCCGCGTACCGCAAAAAAAAAAAAAAATTGCAGCCCAACACCATCATTTTACAAACAGGTAAACTGAGGTCCAGACAAGTCAGTGACTACCTCTGAGAGTCAGTAAGTGACAAAGCCAGACTAGGGTTTATGTCTCTTGAAACTTATAGAGTATGAGTTTCTAAATAAATGCAATTACATTATGGACTTGACTCTTGTCCACATACTTTGGACACACACACACACACACGTCATCACATTACCCTGTTGTAGACCATTGGAGACAACAGACAAAAGTAATTTCCAGGGCTTCCCTGGTGGCACAGTGGTTAAGAATCCGCCTTCCAATGCAAGGGGCATGGGCTCGAGTCCTGGTCTGGGAAGATCTCACATGCCGCGGAGCAACTAAGCCCATGTGCCACAACTACTGAGCCTGTGCTCTAAAGCCCGCGAGCCACCACTACTGAGCCTGCGTGCCATAACTACTGAAGTTCGCGTGTCCAGAGCCCGTGCTCTGCAACAAGAGAAGCCACCGCAATGAGAAGCCCGCGCACCGCAACGAAGAGTAGCCCGCACTCGCCACAGCTAGAGAAAGCCTGCACACAGCAACAAAGACCCAATGCAAGTGAAAATAAATGATAGATAAATAAATTTTTTAACATCTTTATTGGAGTGTAATTGCTTTACAACGGTGTGTTAGTTTCTGCTTTATAACAAAGTGAATCAGTTACACATATACATATGTTCCCATATCTCTTCCCTCTTGCATCTCCCTCCCTCCCACCCTCCCTAT
>NW_020837947.1:2171607-2225141 GCF_003676395.1 Aethalodelphis obliquidens
CCCTCTAGGTGGTCACAAAGCACCGAGCTGATCTCCCTGTGCTATGCGGCTGCTTCCCACTGGCTATCTACCTTACGTTTGGTAGTGTATATATGTCCGTGCCACTCTCTCACTTTGTCCCAGCTTACCCTTCCCCCTCCCCATATCCTCAAGTCCATGCTCTAGTAGGTCTGTGTCTTTATTCCCGTCTTACCCTTAGGTTCTTCATGACCTTTTTTTTTCTTCTTAAATTCCATATATATGTGTTAGCATACGGTATTTGTTTTTCTCTCTGACTTACTTCACTCTGTATGACAGACTCTAGGTCCATCCACCTGACTACAAACAGCTCCATTTCGTTTCTTTTTATGGCCGAGTAATATTCCATTGTATATATGTGCCACATCTTCTTTATCTATTCATCTGTTGATGGACACTTAGGTTGCTTCCATGTCCTGGCTAAAATAAATTTTTTTAAAAAAAGATTGTGTAGAAGTAATCTCCAAAAGGATACGACATGTGAGGCTGATAACACGATGAGCCTGGAGGTGGGGCATGCCGGTCGCATGCCTTCTGCCCACTCACCAGCAGTACCTACGTCCCTCTGTCTTGCTCCTTCCTCACCATCTTTGACGGCTCGGGAACACCTGGTAACGCGGTCACGGCCCTTCTTTGAGCCCCGCTTTCTTTCTGAGGCATCCCAACCCTCTGGCACCTCTTGGACAGTGTTCCCTGTGTTTCCTCTTTTCTCCTTTCATGGACCTGTCAGTTAGACCGCTGTTTAAACACCACCCCCCTGTGGCCAGTGTTTCCGAGGTGCGTCCTTCAGCCCAGCCCAGCGCCCTCCAGGAGGCCACCTGGCCGCTCTCAGCGGCACTCTTGCCTCTGGGGCTTTGCTCACCTGCCTCGCCGACCTTGAACGCTCTCCTGCCCTCAGCCCCTACCCATTGAGCTTGTCTGGGCTATGCTCGTGGCCCATGAACACACACTTTCTGACCTCGGTCTTTTGTATGAGCATCTCCCCCTGCTGGACCTCAAGCCTCCCAGTGTCCACTACGTAATACTAGTGGGTGCCTAATGGAGGTTTGTTGAGTGAAGAAAATGTAGCAATAATTCAAAGAAGGATGAACCCATCCTTGGCCTGTCCACGAGCTTCCAGCCAAAGCCTGGCCCTTCCTCAGTCGTTCGTTCACTCACTCACTCAGTACCACCCGAGCCCCAGATGCCCCGGATGCCAAGCTGAGCCAGTCCACACGCTGTCCTTCCTTTCTGCAGCTTCAGCCAAGTGAGAAGACAGGTGTTAATCAAATAAATAAACATTTCGGCTGCTGTGAGTAGACCCGTGAGGCCTCTCAGATGCCACCTGCCCCCGCTGGGATTCGCCCAGGACCCCCAGCTCCGGGACTGGCCACGCTCTGCACACCCCGCCGTCCAGGCAGGGCCGTCCTGTCCGTGTGGCACCCTCTTGCCCCACCCGTCCGTCAGACAGCTCAGATGCTGTGCTTCCCCTCCGTCCTCCGGCCGGTCTCCTCAAGGCCACAAACACACACAGCCGCTCCCCCTCACATCCTGCCTGCCTTTCACGGCTCCCAACTTCCAGTCCTTTCTGCCGGCGCCAGACCCTCCCCTCCGCCCAGGACCGACCCCCTCCATCCCACAGCCCAGCTCCTTCTGAGGGTTCTCAAGTTCACGGTCTGAACGGACCACGACTATAGTCTTCTTAACACCACTGAGGCTTTACGTTCTCGAAATCTCATAGCACCATTTCCCCTTTTCTGCCAGTCTTGCTGGCCACCTTGCTCTGTGTCTGTTTGCAGGAGGCCTGACCCCTTTGCATTCCCCCAATGCGGAGCTCAAGTCATTTCACAGCGAGTCAAAGCTCAGTGAGCATCTCTGCAGAAGGCCCTCGACGAGGGCTGGATAGCACGGACCACCCGCCAACCTGCAGCGCTGCGGCTCTGTACATAAGCCACGTGGGCCCTGCCTGCAGATCGGGCTGACCACGGCCTGGTTCGGAGCTGGGCTGTGGGTGCTCGCTCAGCTCAGAGCATCTGCACCTGAGGTGCCCTGCCTTACGCAGGAATCCCTCAGACCTTGGCCCCGAGACACAGTGGCGCCAGGAGTATGCCCTGGGCTGAGGGATGCACAGTGTCCAACAGTGTCCCAGCGTCAGAGCCCGGAGACAGGCCCCCCCCAGGCAGTCCTGGCTTTCCTTGATTTATTTTAATGTTTCGGAGGCCGGGGAGGCGCCCTTGGCGACTGACAGCCCTGGTGGGACCTGACGCAGGGCTGCGTGCCATTGAGCACCGGCCTGCGCCCCGAGGATGGGCTGACCTGGCTTAGAAGGCAGCAGCGAGACACTCGGTACCCTTGCTGGGAGTGCTCAGTCCTCCTGAGCCTGGGTGCTGGTGCTGGGGGCACTCTGCCTGCAGAGATCCAGCAGACACCCAGCAATGAGGGGGATGTGGGCAGAGAGGCCCGGACTTGAATGTCCGGCCCAAGGCTGCCCCGTCTCCCAGTTCCAGGCAGAGAAGCCAAGCGGAGGGCATCTCCGCGTGGCCCTGAGGCAGATCCCGCTGCCTGAAGAGCGCACTTGAGGCCGAGGCGTCACCAGGCTCTGAACAGATGGCTGAGCACCTTGTTCTGATTGCTGCTGCTGCTGCTGCTGCCCAAAGAAAACTCTGCCAGGAGCCCAAGCCCCTCCGGGGACGGGAGGGCGTCAGGTCCAGCTGGACGCAGGCCTGGGCGTCTGAAGGGCCGCCGCCAGGGCTGCCGAAGCCTCCCAGCTGGATAACACTTTGCCCCCTGCCAACCGGCTGCAGGGCCGGCACGCTAGCCCTCCTGGAAGGTTGCCTACGGCATTCGGGCCGTTTCTTTCCTCTTCATCCTTTGAACTTGGGCGTGTGCCCAGGTGCCCTGGAACGACGGGGCCGAGAGGCAGAGTCCTCGGGGCTCTTGTCTCCACCTGGGCAGGAGCGGGTGGGGAGGGTGAACGGTGGGGCCCCTGCATCATGTCAGCGTTGCTCTGGGAAGGCTGAATGGTGGCAGAAAGCAAGTGATTTAATCTTGCTCTTACTGTTCCATTTGCAAAATGGGACTCTTCCTGCTTCATAAGGAATCATTAAGACAGTGTGTGGGCTTCCCTGGTGGCGCAGTGGTTGAGAGTCCGCCTGCCGATGCAGGGGACGCGGGTTCGTGCCCCGGTCCGGGAAGATCCCACATGCCGTGGAGCGGCTGGGCCCGTGAGCCATGGCCGCTGAGCCTGCGCGTCCGGAGCCTGTGCTCCGCAACGGGAGAGGCCACAACAGTGAGAGGCCCGCGTACCGCAAAAAAAAAAAAAAGTAAGACAGTGTGTTATTAAAAGGGGAAAGGGGCAGGGGAGATAAATTAGGAGTTAGGGATTAACATAGACTACTATATATAAAATAAACAACAAGGACCTATTGTAGAGCACAGGGAAATATACTCAATATTTTATAATAAGCTATAAGGAAAAAGAATCTGAAAAAGAGGAGAGAGAGAGAGAGAGAAAGAGAGAGAGAGGGAATATGTATATGTAAAAAAATAAAATGCTTCGAATTTTTTTTAAAAAGACAGTGTGTTATTATAAAACACTGTGAAGGGCTGTACACAGTGGAGTGAAGAGAATGAACGCCCCAGACCAAGGTTAAAATGCAATGGTTTCGTCTATCTCTGAACGCGGGTGGAGTTAGTACAAGCCTCGACTGGATTGGATCCAACAATCATAAATCTCTTGACCCACCTCCCAGGGCTCAAGAACAAAGGCATAATCTTACTACTTGCTCAGAGTAATTAATGAGGGCCAGGTTTTTAAAAATATAATGTATGAAAGTATATCACAATATATTGTTAAAAATTTCCTAAAAATTAAAGGTATATCTAAAATAAAATGTTAAATGTAGAAATAGCAAAGTTAAAAGCATATAATAATAAGGAGAAAGTGAGCATGGCAGTCATCTAGGCTTATGCTGCCGGACTCACGGTCATTGTCTAAAACGAGTGCTGAGTTTACTGGCAGCCCAGGCGATAAAAAAGAACACAGATGGCCTAACAATCATTATCTGATACCAGGAGGCTTGCCAGTGTTTCAAAAGAGAATAATTTTCTGGGTCCTGAGAGAATAGTTTCCGAGGTCCTAAGATGTAAAGGAGTATTCACGTGGGTCGCAGGTGAGGAATGTGGACGAGCCCCTGGATGCTGGCTATGTTCTGGCTGGTTGGTCCTGGTGACCACTGACAGCAGCTCAGGGACTTCTGCCGGACGGTGATTCCGTGGACAGGTAGGGCCAGGGGTGCTGCAGGGCCAGGAGGGCGGCTTTCAGTGAATAAGGTCAATCACTTCCCACTGAGCCCTCCAGGAGCCTGGAAAGTTCTACTCAAGGCCAGGCTTTGGGCCCTAGGTGACCCACACCCTCAGCCTCACCCAGAACGTACTAGCACCGCTCCAACGGGGTTTACGTAGTCAGGGAGTAAAGTACACAAGCCATTTTACTAGTCAGAGAGGAAGACAAAATAAATCACATAGAATGTGAGGGTTAAAAAGGACTAAGGGGGCTTCCCTGGTGGCGCAGTAGTTGAGAGTCTGCCTGCCGATGCAGGGGACACGGGTTCGTGCCCCGGTCCGGGAAGATCCCACATGCCGCAGAGCGGCTGGGCCCAGGAGCCATGGCCGCTGAGCCTGCGCACCCGGAGCCTGTGCTCCGCAACGGAAGAGGCCACAACAGTGAGAGGCCCGCGTACCGGGGGAAAAAAAAAAAAAAAAAGGACTAAGGTGTTTGGCACTCCTTTCCAGTTTCACGCTCACATCAAAGACGAGGATGGTGTTTCTTCCCGAGTCCCTTTCCAGGCCCGGGTCGCAGCTCTCCTCCGCATCCCTGAGCCCCCTCCAGCCCCCTCCAGACCTGCTCTCGGAACCTCCCCCTCCCCCAGCCGCACGGCCCTCTCCAGGCCTCCCTCCTGCCCATCACCTGTGTTCATCTCCCATTTCCCACCTCCCCACGCGCTTCCAACTGCCCCATCAAATTACCTCCACTCCGGCTCACGGGGCCCAAGCTTCCTGGTTTTCTCTTTCAAATACCAGAATTAAATATTTGACGTATCAATCTGATTGCCAAGTATGTCTCCAGGGCTTCGTCTCCGCTCAAGGGCAAGTCTCCCCCCTCCCGTGCCGTGGGGAGGTGAGGCTCTGCTGGCAGACCAGCTGGGACACATTCACGGTGGTGCTTCGTCTGCTGGCCTCCAGATGCTCGGCTAAGCGTCTGGGTAAAGCAGCCTGCTGGGGGGGGCGCGTCTCGTGAGCTGCAGGGGCGCCCCCAGCCCAGGCGACGCGGTGGCCCCCCACAGGGCCGTCACCACCACCTTGCTGGGCCCTTGACCAGCCATGAGCCTTCTGCGTGTGTTAGCTCATTTCATCCTCACGGTTGGGGGCAGTTTGAGTTTGTCTCTCCTGACCTCTGACCCAGGGGTCCAGCCTGGCGTGGAGCCCGGGCATCAGCATTTCTAAAAGCTCCCCGAGTGTTTGAAAGTGTAGCCAGTGTGAGGCTCCCCTGGTTTTAAAATCATGTTATTTCTCTGCTGCGGCAGCAGCGTGCTCCCCCCGGCCTCCAGCCACCCACTCCGGGGGCCAGGCCTCCCCTGCGGATCTCTGCCCCCCAACTCAGCCACGGGCAGACAACACTCGTGAGCTCCGGGGGGTCTGGGCCTCGGCTCTCGGCTCTCTCCCGCCAGGCCCCAGACACTCCTCTGCTTCCAGCATCACCTCCCTCGGTCGCCAGCCCCTGTGGGTTTTGCTTCTGCGAAAGCTTCCAGCCCCTCTCTCCTTGGTCTCTGGTGCTTCACGAGCCAACAACAATCTTCCAAAGTGCCAGAGTCACATGCTGCTTCCCCTGCCCACAAACCACCAGCCATGGTCCTTTTCTTCAGGGTGAAGTCCAGCGGCTTAGCCTGGTTTACAGGACCCTCCAGGATTCGGTCCTCTCTCATCCTTGTCCCCCGCCATCCCTTTTCTCCCCGAGATATAATACACACTTCCCCCAGTACAAGTCTATGTGTGTATTACTTATAATCATCTGTGCGTCTAAGCGGGTACTGCTGGCTTTACTAAAATGCCTTTCTTCCTCCACTGCTGGCCCACATTAGTGCTCAAAATTCCCCTTAGATGTCTTTCCTTAGGGGAAGTCTTTTAAAACTGCCCTAACCTCCCCCAGGCAGCAGCCTGGCTGGCTCAGGTGCCCTTCCATGGCTTCCCCAGAGGGTTCTGCCCTTTCTTCCTCGCCGGCCCTTGAGGCTCCTCCCGGGATAACAATCTGTCCCCTTGTCTGTCCCCTCCCCAGCGTGAGGGTGGGAACGTGGGCAGATACCACAGCTGGAGGAACCTGGGTCTGGAGCAGCAGTCGGTTAGTTTGTCCTTTCCTCCCGCCGGGGCTCAGCACCCTGGAGGGGCAGCAGGTGGGAGAGGAGTGCGTGTCCGGGGCCGTGGGGACCGGGCGGGCGGCGCCGCATCACCCGGGCAGCGGGACCGGGCACGACGGGTGTACGGCGCCCCCTGGCGGGTGGGGCGGGCGGAACAGGGCGCGCGGGCGGGCGGTCCTGGGCCGGTCATTCACCTGAGTTCCCCGGGCCATGCTCCAGCCACAGGTGATGCTCCTGGCCCACCTTCCTCTGGTTCAGTGGCCCGCTTGTTATTTCTGTTAGAACATCAGTCCGACTCTCAGTGCAACGCTCCTTCACCTCTTCTCCCCCAGTTCCCTACAAAAATAAAACAAAAAACCACAAGCCTCCCCACCAGGCTGCTTTGGGAGGGAAAGCCTCTTATCTAGGAATTCAAAAGCAGGTCATTCTCCTACGAGGCTCCGTCCATGTCCGCCCTCAGGATGTTTTCATACTGCATGGAGCAGCCCTTAATTAGAGACTAGTTCTTTCCTTCCAATCTCCAGTTCTGTGGGGTTTCTGTTTCCCTCCACCTACCGCCCTGGAATGTGATCAGGGACCCGAGTGGAGATTTTAACCTGTGGCCATGAGATCCACAAGGATTCACTGGTGGACACGCACAGGGAAACACGCATTCCATCGATGAAATTCTGAGGCGAGGGAAACGTCCTTAAAGAAAACCAGGCTTGGGAGGGTTCACATTTAATGTAGGTCTGTGGGAGGTTCCAGGGACGTGAGGAACCCCAGAGCCACCGTTTGAAGGTCTTTGCCCCCAGCCCCTCCCCTCTGCTGCTGTCTCCTCAGCCCCCTCGCTGTCCCACCTGCCCCTCCAGCTCTGCAGCTGAGTTTCCTACTCCCAGCCACTGCCAATCCAGAAAATAGGCAGAGGCCTACTGTGTGCTGGGTGATCACCACACAGGGTAAATAGGGTAAACAATGTCCGTGACAAACGTTACCAAAGGGAGAAAGCTTAACCCTGGTGCACCCCGTAGCTGGTGGGAGACATCCGACTGAATGCAAACCAAACGTCGAAGAGCCGAGGGCCTCCATCACTCCAGGCGGAGGGACGCCAAGGCCATGAGACTGACCAAGAGGGTCTCCAGGCGGAGGGACGCCAGGGCCATGAGACTGACCAAGAGGGTCTCCAGGCGGAGGGACGCCAGGGCCATGAGACTGACCAAGAGGGTCTCCAGGGACACAAATGGCTGTCACGTGCTCCACAAAGCAACTCTGAGGTGGCGTGGGCCCAGAGGAGGGTGCAGAATCCTGCCGGTGGGAAGGGACAAAGGGCAAGTAAGTGGGCTTTGAGAGCCGTGGGGCAGACATCTTTTGGGCAAAATTAAATGCTTTTTTATTCAGAAAAATCCAGAACGTACTGTGTTGCTCATTCTGTGCTGAGACTACAAATACTTATAATTCTTACAATACTTCCCAGCTTTAAGCGAGTTATATACCAGTGAGGAGGACCAATGAGGACACGCATCTGTAAAGAGCGACGTGATACACAATTCAATACAACGTGTACTTGAGCGGCAGCGGGGTCAGGGAAGAAGGAGAAACATCCCAAGGCGGCCAGGCGCAGGGAGAGGCCCAGCGCCTGGAAAGGGCAGCCAGGGATGTGGAACCGCAGCTCAGGCACAGCTGTGGACCGCCCACCGGTCCCATGCTGGGAGGGCCGCCCACCTCTCTCAGCCTCGGTTAGTGACTTCCCCACAGGTTCTCAGAAGTCCCCGGAGCCAGGCAACGGCCCCGGCCAGAGTCCTGCCCTTCCCCTTCCCGAGGGGCCTCTGCTCTATCCCATGTGGGCTGACTCTCCAGGAGACTTGCTGACTCTTCACTCTCTCAACTGATTTTCACCTCCGGCCTGGGAGGGGGACCTTATAGAAAGGAGCTATGTCATTTCCAGGAAAAGAGGTCATTTCAGAGAAGATGCTGGAAGCAGTCTCAGAGGTTGGAAGTCCCCGCCTGGGGCAGTGTGCGAGGGTCCTGGGCACCAGTCTGAGTTTACGGTTCATGTCAAGGAAATTTAGCAACCTCAGAATGTTCCTGGGATGTGAATAGCACGTGTTTCATGCCTAAGAAATCACCTTGAGCATCATTTATTGTTGCGGAAAAATTTTTAATCTTACAAAAGTAAAATTTCAGCAGAAGTTGAGTAATTGTACTTAAACTGCAACACGGTGTGCAAATGCACTTCCTAGTTAAAACAAAAAAGCCCTTTAATGTTTTTCTTCATTTTTTTTTCAGGACAGGTGTAAATGAACGGAGTTTCAAACTCAAAATGATGAAAATCCCCTACATAGACCTTCCTGAGTGGATACACAAGAGGAAGATGAGGACAGAAGTTAAGGTGACGGCACAGGACTTGTTTTCAAAGGTGTTCTTTTTAGTTTCATTGCTCCTGGAGAAATCAACTTATATCAAAATATGGCATTCCTTATATTTTTTGTGAAACTGAGAATTTGTAATTATTTATTCATTCAGTTGTTTATTCAAGAAATCAGTGGGGACTTCCCTGGTGGTGCAGTGGTTGAGAATCTGCCTGCCAATGCAGGGGACACGGGTTCGAGCCCTGGTCCGGGAAGATCCCAGATGCCGCGGAGCAGCTAAACCCATGCGCCACAACTACTGAGCCTGCACTCTAGAGCCCGTGAGCCACAACTGCTGAGCCCACGTGCCACAACTACTGAGCCCGCGCACCTACAGCCCGTGGTCCGCAACAAGAGAAGCCACCGCAATGAGAAGCCTGTGCGCCACAACAAAGAGTAGCCCCCACTCGCCGCAACTAGAAAAAGCCCACAAGCAGCAACGAAGACCCAACGTAGCCAAAAATTAATTAATTAACAAAAAAGAAATCAGTGGATCACTGCCACACACGCAGTCCCTCTCTGCCCCTAAGGGTGGAGCTGCGTCTGATCCACTGGGTGACACACCTGGGTCACCCAGTGGTGGTGAGTGAGCGGTGATGAGGGCAGTGCTATTTTCGAAGGCTGGTCCCCGAAGGCCCTCTTGACAAGTGACAGTTGAAGCGAGTTCTTGAAGGGAAGTGAGCGCAGGAGCATCTGTGTGTGGCGCGGAGACAGGCACGACGGCGCCTAGAGGTTGAAGAAGTTTCTGTGACTTTCTCTTGCAAGAATAAGTAAAAGTATCCAAGAGCATTTTCTAAATTAGATACTACCACGTACTCTCAGGTTACGAAAATTAAAACAATCTCATCTTGATGCAGAATTAGAAAGTTGAAAGTTCAGTGGAAGGGAATAAGTAGTAAAGAAATAAAGTCAAATATGTAGAATGTGATCAATTTGCTTTTGAATATTTTGTACTTTTGTTTAAAAATTTTCCTTCTGTCGCATCACAGGAAATCACAGACGCCCTTCTGTGGAGCTAGCACCAGTGAGTAGAGACGGTCTGTAGGGTACAGGCTCCCAGCGGGCGGTGTCGGCATGGGGTGTGGCCAGCTGAGTGCCCCCCGCTGTCCCGGCCAGGAACCCTGCAGGAGGCAGGTTTCAGCAGTGACCTTCATGCCGCTGTTGAAATTTCCATGCCGTAAATGAGACGATGGTCACTGGAAGCCGTGCCACGTCGGGGAAAGGCAGGGAGAAGGGACGTCACCTCCAGGGCTCTGCACTTGCTGGAGGAGACCTCACGTCTCGGGGGAAACTCACCGAAAGTGTCTTCACCAGGGAAACAGGCATGAGCAACCCCAGGACGCGGGCCCCCTTTCTCCCTTCAGACGGAGGATACACGCGGGAGCTCGAAATCTGGAAGACAGGCAAGCAGGACGTAGCTGCTAACGGTTTATGAGGTGGCCAGTAGCCTCCTGCCTTGACCACGTTTGGGAAGCAGTGGAATCTTAGTCCTTATTTATGCAGCAACGTCGTGGACCTGGAGATGCTCACACTAAGTGAAGTCCACCAGACCGAGAAGGACGAGTACCTCGCGATATGACTTATATGTGGGCTCTAAAACACGATCCAAATGAACTTATCTGTGAAACAGAAACAGACTCACAGATGTAGAGAACAGACTTGTGGTTGCCAAGTGGGGCGGGGGGATGGATTGGGAGTGTGGGGTCAGCAGATGCAAACTAGTATACATAGAATGGATAAACACGGTCTTACTGTACAGTACAGGGCAATATCCTGTGATAAAGCGCAATGGGAAAGAATATGAGAAAGAACACATATATGTATGACTGAATCCCTTTGCTGTAGAGCAGAAAATAACACAACATTGTAAATCAGTTGATTTACTTCAATACTTCAGTAAAATACTTTTTTTTTTTTTTTTTTTTTGCGGTACTCGGGCCTCTCACTGCTGTGGCCTCTCCCGTTGCAGAGCACAGGCTCCGGACGCGCAGGATCAGCGGCCATGGCTCACGGGCCCAGCCGCTCCGCGGCATGTGGGATCTTCCCAGAACGGGGCATGAACCCGTGTCCCCTGCATCGGCAGGCGGACTCTCAACCACTGCACCACCAGGGAAGCCCTACACATATATTTTTAAGCATAAACTGTGTCACACAACAACTATTTTTTGTGGCTTATGTGATCATTTTCCCAGATCAGAAGACACGATGCTGCAGGGTGGGTTCCCTGGCGGGTGGTGGGACTGCCCCCTGCCCACCCCCTCCTCAGCCTCCCCTGGTCAGCACTGTCTGCAGTTTCTTCTCTCTTCCTCTCTTTCTCAGCTCTTCTTTCCCCAGACATTGAGATGGGCCAACATCATTTCTCTGGCTGTGAGAGCTGTCGGAAAGGCATTTAGTGGACTTTAAACCCTTGTTTTCATGAGATCAGTCACAACATCTTAATCACATGTATTCTCTCTCTCTCCCTCTCTCTCCCTCTCTCTTTCTCTCTATCTCTGTCTCTGTGTGTGTCTCTCTTTCACCCAGAGGGTGTGATGCCCACCTGGACATAATTAACCACACTGCGAGGCTGTGGCTACCACACAGCGTACGCTGCCAGCCTTAGTCTCAGACTGATGCTTCCAAAGAAAATGGTTCCCTCTCATGTGTAAACTCACAGTTTAAAAACTTATTTTTAAAATTTACAGTTATTTCCTGATTATTAAAGTGATCTATTCTGTTATAGAATATATAGGAAGCTCTAAAGTAAAAAAAAAAAATCGTTTGTACTCCCATTACTTGGAGATAGCTACTTGCTAAAAATTTGGTAAATTTCCTCCCAGTACTTTCTATAAACAAGCAAGATTAGGTGCTGCTCTGCACAGTTGACAATGTGGATTTTTTTATCCATCTAATCTGTAACCTTAAACAACTTCTCATGTCATTGTGTTTTGAAATATTTAGAACATCGGCATCATAGACACGTCACAGGGATCTCCTGTCGCTCAGTCTTTGCTTATGTCACTAGCTATCACTTTATGAAAGACTCTAAGACATGGAACTTGTGTCCAAGGTACAGGAGGGCTTTGCGTGTGTTTGATTTTAATTTTTGCTGTTCGTTTTTAGTAAATAGGTGTAAAGTTGACAAAGAAGATCTTACGTTCCTTCGGTGTTCTTTCTAGATCTATCAGGCCAGGAATCTGGGGAAGAAAAATAATTTGAGGGGACCTGCCGAGGAGGCACTGAGAGTGGATTCTCCAAGGACGGGACCCTGCGTCCACAGACACCAGGCCCTACCCCCTGCCCCAGACTTGCAGCCCTGGGACCGTGTTGCGTCCCGGCAGAGCTGCAGCTCTGTTGTTCTGTCAGTGACCTGGTTTCGCTGGGCTCGCCCCAGGTCTCTTCAGCTCTGGGAACTTGTACTCGGCCCACCAAAGTGTGAGTTTCAGGGACAGGCCCTCCTTTTCCTGTTTCTTAGGCTTGTGGTTACAAAGAGCCGGCCGCTCCCCAAGCTGTGACACTGGACGGGCAGCCCCCTCGTGGGCGAGTGGGTGGTAGATTCCCACAGGGCTTGAAGGGGAGGGAAACTTTGAAAGAGAATCACAGTTTACTGACCAAGTATTCTTCATTTATTGACTTTGAACAAAAAGTGAAACCAACTGGAGTGAGAACAGAGAAGTTTCCTTAATAGGAAGAGTATTGAAGAAATAGAATGGTTTTTGAAAATGGAGTTTCTAAGGATAAAAAGATTGAACAAGAACCCTAAGGGAAAAGCTCGAATATTATAACTTTAAAAGAGAGGAAGTAAAGGACAATTCAGTCTTTCAGAAGGAAGGGAAATACACCGGGGTGCTGACAAAGACAAGCAGAATTTTCAAAAATTCTGTAACTTTGACTTTCTATCTTTAAAAAGGAAAATGTGTAATTATTAATGTTTATGTTACCTATTGAGCTAGAATATCTATAATTTAGAAAGTCTTTGGTGCACTGTGGACAGAAATCTGCAATCAAGGGGTAGCTTTTAACGTCTCTCAAGTTATCATTGTGTTGAGAGAAAGGATTTAATCCGTTTCTTCCCTGCGTTTGTGTAACTCCCGTCCCTGAAAAGACGAGTGAGTGCCAGCTTTTCTGGTGTTACCGTGCGTGTGCCACGGCATCCCTGGAGGTGAGACACGTGGTCCCCAGCCAGCCCTCACCTGGAACAAACACATCCTTTTGTGCCCCCAAGGAACCCTTTATAACAGGCATGCAGTTCATGGGAGGTGTCCCTAGAGGTACCAGTCGGGACGTTTCTGCAGCTCTGGACGCTTGGACGACTCTCCAAGTGCACCTCCTTAGGAAACACGAGGCAGGTGAACCTGCATGACGCAGAGATGGGGGGACGTGTGGGCTGGTGGCCCAGTTGGAAAGGAAAACCCTGATAAAATTAAAGCAAGAAGGACTACATGTCAAGTGACCCAAAATGTCATGTAAATCAATAGTCGTGGTGGGTTTCCTGAGACATGGACTTCTCATGCACACAGGAGTGAGGCTGCTGCCAGCAGGGAAGCAGTGGGCAGCGTGGTCAAGACCCTGGGCTCTGGTGCAAGCTGGGCTGGGGGGACCTTGCTCCTGCCGCTGACTGCCCTGTGACCTGGAGCAAGCGACCTAACCTCTCTGAGCTGCCACGCCTTCATCCATAAAATAGGGCTTTCCCAACGCAGCCAAAAATAAATAAATGCATTTATTTAAAAAAAAATAGAGCTTAAAATTGTACCTACTGCACCTCGTTGCAATAACACAGGAGAGCACATGACACGTGGAAAACATGCAGCGAAATAGTAATTCTTGCTGTTGAGACCCCTTAAAGCTTCCAAGTTAGGTCTCAGAAACAAAGGCATCGAAGCACCGTGGAATTGCAGCTGGGTGCGAAATTGTATTACTACATTGGGGAAAAAAAGTTTCGTTAAAAGTCTAAGCATCGGGCTTCCCTGGTGGCGCAGCGGTTGAGAGTCCGCCTGCCGATGCAGGGGACGCGGGTTCATGCCCCGGGCCGGGAAGATCCCACATGCCTCGGAGTGGCTGGGCCCGTGAGCAGCGGCCGCTGAGCCTGCGCGTCCGGAGCCTGTGCTCCACAACGGGAGAGGCCACAGCAGTGAGAGGCCCGCGTACCGCAAAAAAAAAAAAAAAGTCTAAGCATCGTTTTGTTAAAAGTCTAAGCATCAGACAGAGGTTAGTAATTACTGCAGCAAATGTATCTGGCAGCCGAGATGCCCCAGATACAGGGCACAGTGCTGTACCTGTAAGAGAACCTCAGCTACAAGGACCCCACAGGCAGCTATTGTCATATTCACCCCACATTGCTGCTAAGTGGAGAGACCAGGTAGAACCAGAGTCCGTTTGATTCCAAAGCCCGAACGAGGCTGAGCAGGGACTTCCCCGGGAGTCCAGCGGTTAGGACTCCGAGCTTCCACTGCAGGGCGCACGGGCTCCATCCCTGGTCAGGGAAGCCTCCTCAGCAGAAAATCAAATCTAACAAAACGAAAGGACAGGTGAAAATGGGCAACTACAAAATGGCCAGGCCCCCCCCACCCCATACCCTCTTCGAGGGGAATGCGGGACCAGATCTACCGGAAAACAATGCAGACTTGAGAACCATCTATTTGTTTCCATCATTATTTTAACTTTATAGACAGCAAGTCTTCCCAAACTTCTCAAGCCCCTTCAGTGACAGCTGTGGATGGAGAGCCGTGCTCACGCGGACACTCTCAGGACACTAGGGCTTCAGTTTAATGCCAGATGTGGGAAGTGAAACACAATTTCCCTGCTTTCAGGGCAAAACAAAACTGCAAGAGGTTTTTTCCCTCTGCCCCAATCCTCTTTCCACAGACAAATTTTAGTTTGCCTTTGACTTTATTCGATGCTGGTCAGTGTGCTTTCTGTCCGTCTGCGGGAAAGAGAACCTGCGTCCCTGTGCTCCGCTGCGTCAGGCTCGGCCGCGGCGGGGACTTGGCCACATGCTGCCACCCAACTGCTCGGTGGCGCACAGCTACGCGGCGGAGGTGAGCACGGCCTTGCTGCTGCTGCTGGAGTGTAGCCTGGGCACGCTGGGCAACGCCGTGGCGCTCTGGACCTTCTTCTTCCGTCTGAAGGTGTGGAAGCCCTACGCCGTCTACTTGTTCAACCTGGTCCTAGCAGACCTCCTGCTGGCTGCCTGCCTGCCCTTTCACGCCGCCTTCTACCTGCGGAAGAAGACCTGGGGCTTGGGACGTGCGTCTTGCCAAGGGATGCTCTTCCTGCGGTCCCTGTGCCGTGGGGCGGGTGTCGCCTTCCTCACGGCCGTGGCCCTGGACCGCTACCTCCGGGTGGTCCACTCGCGGCTCAAAGTCAACCTCCTGTCCGTGCGGGCGGCCTGGGGGATCTCGGTCCTGGTCTGGCTCGTGATGGCAGCCCTCACTCACCAAAGCGTGTTCCTCTCTGAGGCCGAGTGCCCCAGTTCTGAGCCCAGGACGGAGTCCTCCTTCAGCCTCGTCTGGCAGGAAGCCCTCTCCTTCCTCCAGTTTATCCTCGCCTTCGGCCTCATCCTGTTCTGCAGCGCCGGCATCATCAGGACTCTCCAGAAGCGGCTCCGGGACCCACACAAGCAGCCCAAGCTGCAGAGGGCCCAGGCGCTGGTGGCCATGGTCGGGGTGCTGTTCACGCTGTGCTTTCTGCCCAGCTTCCTGGCCCGCATCCTACTGGCCATCTTCCGAGGGGCGCTCAGCTGCGGGGTCCTGAGCTCCATGGTCCACGCCGCCGACCTGACCGGCAGCCTCACCTACCTGCAGGGCGTGCTGAACCCCGTGGTGTACTGCTTCTCGAACCCCGCCTTCAGACGCTCCTACCGCAAGCTCTTCTACACCCTCACCCTCAGGGCCCGAAAGCAGGAAGCAGAGGCTCCCGGCTGTGAGCTCAGAGATTCTTACTCCTGAGGATGGCCAGCTCCCCACCTCACGTCCACGACAGCTACCCGGGGGGCGCTGAGCAGTCATGATGGTTAGTTAAGATTCTGCACTACAAGCTTGAACGCAACTTCAGCACGTGTCACTGCTGTTTACCAGGATTTCCTTCAGCTATTTTGTGTTGCAGAGCAGTTCAGCAACATGAGCGAGCAGAGCCTTTACACAATTCCCATGCAGGTTCAATCACTAAATGACTACGACACAGTCATAGCTGGAAAAAGATGCTGTGGTGGACCGGTGACGCGGAAGGTGGTGGAAGGCGGCGTGGCAGACGCGGTCCTGACTCTGGTGTCGGCAAGTCACTTTATCCTTCTATGCTTGAATGCAAAAAATGCAAAAACTCTATGCTCTTTTTCTACCTACTGCACAGACTTGTGGCAACTGACATGGGGAAGTGGGGCTTTGGGTCTAAAAACAGGTTCCGCAGGGTGTAAGTCCTGAGCTCGGTTCTTCTTAGCTCACAACTGATGGTAAACTTGAGCTTCACCTGCACAGATTTTACACATTACCTCCAAGACAACACAGTCAGTGCCCTCGTTTATTATAAGGAATACTTTCCTACTAAACGTCTCAAAATTGCTTCTAGTACTTTTTTTTAAGTTTGAATGTCTGAATACTTTTGGAACTCAATCTGCTTCTCCTGCTCTAAAAAAAATCACTGTACTTTAAGCCTCCTGGGAGAAACACACAGTATGAGATACCAATTTGCATGTGAAATGGTGATTTCCACCCAATGGCAACTCCTGAGGACAGCAGCTAGGGACCAGCCCGGGTTCAACGCCACTGCAGGGAGGGTGGGCGCAGCCCCTGGACACCAACAAGGGCTGCATCTTTTCCTCTCACTCTTCTTAAATTATGTCCCGAATTTGTAGCTCATGCTGGTGACAAAGGATTTAGAAAGTCCGCTTCCTCTCTGCCTTCTCTCTCACTCTCTGTTCAAGGCGGTTGTGCTCTCCCCCAAAGGGACTCACCGGGGTCTGCGTGTAATACAGGGTCCCATGCAGCCCACACCAGGCAGCCTCACCTGGAGCTGCACCTGTACTGCCCCCAGGGAGAGACCTCTGCTTTTCCCAGGAGGTAGTCCTACGATAGCTGTAATAGTTAAGGTTAAAACTGCTGGCAGTAGGCAATAGAAAAGGGCAAATCCTCACCCTCTCCCGGAGCTGTTTGCCTCCCGGGTAGGTTCCTTTTACCAGAACCAGACTTGAAATGCGGTGTGACCCCCCACTATTGTGCTTCTGAAGGATGTAGACCCTGCTGACACCAGTATAATGTGCCCAGTGTCCGCAGGGGAGTGAGGGTCCCATCAGCAGCATTGTGCTATTTTCTCGGGTTTTATTTCCTCCTTAGTGAACAGAATTTCAAAGGGCTTAGAAGGGAAATGTGACCAGATGAGATGCAAAGAGGTCGAATAAAATTCTCTGATGGGAACATTCTAGGCTGTGTTTCTTCCCTTTCAAAGAAAAGAAATGTCTCCATTTTTCTTCCTTTGATCTTACTGCATATACAATTTTTAATGATCCTTTTAAAAAAATCCAACATTTAATATAAATATTTTCCATATTATGATAAATTCCCCGTAAGCATTACTGATGACCTAATCATCTTCCCAGAAGCTGTTTCTTAACCATTTTCCTGCTGATGACATTTAGATTCTTTACTCCCTACACAAGTAAATTCCACACCCTGAAAGCATGTACCCATTTACAGACATCAGGCGCCCTTAGGTGGGGCAAAGCCAGCTCATGTGGTTGTCTAGACAGGCCTGCTGGCAAACACTGGACACGAATGCTTCCCACGCACGGTCGGTCCTGCCTGGCTCCCTCCACGATGCTACGGCCAGCGGCTCTGCCTGGTGAAACGGGGAGGTCTCCTCACAGCATTACTGCCTCTCGGGCTCTTACTGACCTTCTTCTGGACTCGCTGTGGGGTCCAGGAGCTCCTGAAACCCCCCATGTCTCGGCTAACCCCGGGGTGGCCTGACTCGGTTGATCTGGGAGACATGGGTAGGTTCAAAGGCCCCTCATTAATCCCATTACTGTGCAGCCAGGGCTGAGAGTCCCTGGGTTACTGGCCACAGTCAGGGCCTTTGGGTCAGTATCCTGCTTGGTCACTTCCCTGCTTTGTGACCCGGGACAATTCACCGAACCACTCTGAGCTTTCCTCTTCCATAAAATGGGGATAATAACAACAGACCGTACGGGATTATTGTGGAGACCAAATAATACATAAAACTCTGTTGGGCACAGAGCCTGTACACGACCATATTCAGTGGGTGTTACTTTGCTGTTTCCAAGCGATAGGTTTATTCCCTGATCTTTGTTTATGTCTCCAACAGTCTGTGGGCCCTTTGCAGACACAGTTTTTCGCCAGTGCACCCTCAACACAGAGCCTCGTGGACTGGGTGTCAAGCAGTTCTGCTAGGTCAAAGCTTTATTACTATTCTTTCTTCCTAGTAATTCTTTTCTGCATATTTTCCAAGGATTCTGTGGAAAGGACGATGCTTTGTAGTGGAAGCTTCAGGACCCTCTGAACACCCATCTCTGAGGATGTTTTGGTCACCCTGTCCTGTCACTCCTGTCAAAGACACCAGCTCTGCACTCAGACAGTTGTCTTCTTTAAAGACGTAGAGTGACAAGGTTCTCGACTTCTCCAAATTATTTTCTCTGAGAAAAGGAAAAGACTCAAAATGAAAGTGTGATTAAAGAGTACACGATGGGCCTCAGAACCACAGCTATGTGCTCCCAGTAGCAGATTTTGGTTTCTTTTCCCGTGTGACTCGCTTCTTGTAAGACAGCAGGTACCCAGCCCTGGCTGCCAGGCTTGCAAATCTCAGAACTGTCTTAATCCCGACATATTCAGGAGCCCAGATCTTCGTGTGAGTGGTGCATTTCTCTCCCTATTCAGGTAATGCCATCCCTGTTTCAAAATCCTGGTCATCTACGCCTTTTTCTTTCCAAAATCCAGCAGAGGCCACTGAGCCCTCCCTGCACACACCCTGCAGGTGCCGGTGTGCTGTCCGGGACACTCCAGTCTCTGTCCTGGGAATCCCTACCCGCCACTCAGGTCCAGCCTCCGGGACCTACCTCTGACATGCCCCAGCCAGACCCCAGCATAGCGCCTGACTCAACCCAGCCCAAAGGCCTCCCGTGGGCCTCACGTCTGCTCTCCCCACCCAGTCAGCTCCTTGCACGGGGCTCGGCACACAGTAGACGCTTAATAAATCTGTGGAATAAACACATAAACAAATCGACCAGATTTAAAGCTAAAAAGTTCACTTTATCCACTATTTAATAGGTTTTTTTAAAAAAAAAATTCACTTTGAAACACTAGATCCAGAGGCAAACTTAAAATTGTATCGTAAGGAATCTTCTAGGGAAACACAATACAAAGGAAAATATAATTTGCACATTTAATGGAGAAAAGTTTTTCCTCTATATTTTCATAATAACTTCTGCCAAGAATTCAGGCAACGATTTTGATTTATCTAAGGGTCGGGATGGTGAACGGATACCGTGTTTGGCCGTGGCCTTGGCGGGAACTGGGAAATGCATCACGTGCCTCTCAGAGGCTTCCCGAGCACACCGCCCGTGCTCACGGGAACACCCCCTCCACAAACAACAGTCACCCTCAAAATGTCTCTTTTATAAAACTGGGGTAAAATGTACGATCTTACCCGTTTTTAAGCGTACAGTTCAGCGGCACTAAGTACCTTCACACCATTGTGCAACATCGACACCGTCCATCTCCAGAACGTTTTTATCGGCCCAAACTGACACTCTGTCCCCATTAAACACTAGCGCCCCTGCCCCTCCCCCAGCTCCTCCCTCACCCCCTCCTTCCTGTCCCTATGGATTTGACTCCTCCAGAAACTTCACATACGTAGAAGCAGACAGTACTTGGCTTTTTTCTTAATGATTATTTCACTGCACATGACGTCCTCGGATTTCGTCTATGCTGCAGCCTGTGTCAGTCTTTCCTTCCTTTGGAAGGCTGAATAATCATCCACTGCACAAGTGCACTGCGTTCCATTTATCCATGGGTGTCAGTGGACACGTGGGTTTCTTCCTCTTCTTGGCTCTCGTGGCTAACGCTGCTATGAACATGGGTGTGCAAATATCTCTTCAAGACCCTGGTTTCAGTTCTCTTGCGTCTATACGCAAAAGAGGAATACTGGGTCATATGATAATTCTAGCTTTAGTTGTTTGAGGACCCTCCACACTGCCTCCACAGCGGCTGCACCGGTTTCCACTCCCACCAACAGTGCAAGGGCTCCAATTTCTCCACACCCTCGCCAACACTCGTTGTTTTCTGGTTTTGTTTTTTCTTTGTTTGTTTGTTTGTTTGTTTTTTAGAGTAGCCATCCTAATGGACGTGAAGTAGAGAAATGCTTCTTTGAAAATCGGGAAATGCTTGATAACGTCAGAGACTAAGAAGAAGACATCCCTGTGCCCGGATCCCGGAGCACCAGACCCAGGCCCACCGTGAGTTCGTTTGTGGCCGCACTGTTCTCTAACCCACCGAGATCTCACACAGGGTCGTTTCTAAGGCTCTTTTTCACGGAAACCATAGGCCTGAGGACAAGTGCACCGGGGATGGTCAGAGAAGCCGTCCCCTGGTTGCAGGGTCGCGCCACTCCTCTCCCAAATCCCAGCCACAGACGCCGGACGTGCCCTCGGCTCTGAAGTCAGGACCAGACAGGCTGCCGTCCAGCTGGGAGTCCTTCGGCCTCGGCTGGAGCTCAGCCCTGCTGCTCTTTGGCCAAGGGACCTCAGGCACGTCACCTTGTGGAGGTCACGTCTTCATCTGAAAAGTGAGGGCGACGACCCTTTCCTGGAAGGATGGCTGGGAGGACGGCTGACCACCCAGGGCCATGTCCTGACCCGGCCACGCTCGATGTCACAGGGTCTTCAGTGAAAGGGCGCCTGCAGGACAGCAGTCTGTGGGCTGTGATCAGAAAAAAGGAGAACCGGGACGTGCGAGGCGCCGTCCCACTTCACACCCTTCCCCTCCTCCACCCGGCACGCACAGCCCAGTCTCTGCCCGCCTCTCTCTGCCGCACACGCCAGCCCGGCCCCGTGGCCTCTCCCTCTCATGCGGGGTTACAGACGCTCCTCCGTGGTCCGGGCTCTTTTATCTTCTCTTCCTCTGTAATCCGACAGGCTTTCCACTAATCGGGCAGGTGGTCTGAGGGTGTAGATGGTCTACACTCGCACACACAGGGCGTGCTGAGCCGAGTTTTGCCGGCCAGTACTGGACCCACTTCTATGCAGCCGTGTGCTGGTACCAGGCTGTCTGGGAAGAGACGACAGCCCTGACTTGCAGCAGTCGAGAGGTGTCAACCCTCCCATGTGGCTGACTCGAAGCTGTGACCGACTCACAGCAGCTTCCCGAGGGCTCCCCGAGGAGTCTGCAGCTGTGGCCCCCTCCCTCCCCCTGTCCTGGCCATCAGTCCCCGGGAATGATGTGCATCTCACTCCCGCACCTCAGGTCACCCGACAAGAAGACAAGGACAAAATGAAATGCGCTAAGAAGAGAAGAATCTCCTGCAGACCTCGGGGCGGGGGGAGAAGTTCCCACTAAGGGTTGGCAGGGGGGATGCGCGGGAGGGTGTAAGGCACCCGTGATCCCGTGCCAGCATTTAACCCCGTCAGCCCTGCTCGTTGTCCACCAAAAGTATCACGTGCCCCTTGTGGAGACTTCTGGAAACATCCTGCAAAGAGAGCTTGTCTTAAAGGCCACCAAAAGGCCAGTCAAACCCAGGCACCCAGAAGAAACCTAGTGGGATGCTTGGAAGTGTGAGCTGTAGTAAGCAGAGGATAACGGAAGGCAAGACCTCGGATTTCCGAAGAACTAACAGGAAGCAACGTGCTTCGGCAGATGGTACGTGAAGAGCTCGGGTATTCTCAGGCTAGAATTCCAGCTTCTCCACTTACGGCTTCCAACTGCCCCCCTAGAGCCGCATGGCCACGCTGTTTGCACGTCTGCAGCGAGGAGGTGATGCAAGTGTGTGCCCAGTGAGATTGGGGGGTCCTCTGAGATGCTCAGCGTGATAAAACCTCCTGGTCCCACACGTCTGGACACACTGAGCTCGGGGTCCTGGTTGGGTCAGGCTCAGTCCTCCTTTCCCTAAAGAGTGAATAAAACAGCATCACATCTACAGACAGAGGGAACTAAGATGATTTTTGGAGAATATCTTAAATGAAAACTTACAAATGCACGTGATAGTCACCAAAACTGCTACAAGATCTCCCTTTCACGTATTTTACTGGAAAAGTATATAATAACATGGAACTTTTTTCTTAAGTGTTCTAATCAAGAACAGCATCAGATGGGATGAAGTGAGAGAGTGGCATGGACATATATACACTACCAAACGTAAGGTAGATAACTAGTGGGAAGCAGCTGCGTGGCACAGGGAGATCAGCTCGGTGCTTTGTGACCACCTGGAGGGGTGGGATAGGGAAGTGGGGAGGGAGGGAGATGCAAGAGGAAAGAGATATGGGAACATATGTATATGGATAACTGATTCACTTTGTTATAAAGCAGAAACTAACACACCACCGTAAAGCAATTATACTCCAATAAAGATGTTTAAAAAAAAAGAATAACAGAGGGCGCCGACCTCCTTAGGGCCCCGCCTTCCTTTCTACACATCGGGGTGCTCTAGTGTCCGTCCTGGTGAGCCCTGGGGGCCGCACTTCCAGACAGCGCCCGCTCCCCGGACGCGGAGATGTCACCAGAAGTCATGCGGGAACAGGCACCTGAGTGTGCCAAAGGGCTGGGTGGAGCTGAGACCCCCCCCCCCGACCCCCCAGACCCCCCCTCCTCCCAGGGCCGCTCCTGGCCCCAGGCTGGGCTGTCAGGGAACACAATGGAATCTTCTACCCGAGGTCCAGCCCCTGACAAGCAGCACAGGATGCTTTCCACATTTTCATTCAAATGGGACGGTTTGCCCAATGGGCCACTTTGCACGGACCAGACAACTGTCTTCGTTCTGTGACATTTTACGTGACATCCTCAGCAGTTTCTTGATCCTGTAAAGGGAGATCACGGCAGGAGATTGTGTTCCAGAGGATTCCTGTTGATCCTAGACGCCCAGGCAGCCCTGGCAGACGGAGATTCAGAGAGGGGAGGACACAGATCTGTGTGCAGTGGATGGGGGGAGAGACAGGGAGGAAGGGACGGCGTTTCGGGCCCAGACCTCAGGGGCCCTGCACAGCCGCTGCCCCGGTCACCGGGCTGTGCACTGCGCCATCACTGCAGCAATCTGACGGTCCTGGGAGGTGGCTCTCCAGCCTGCTGCTGCGTCTGGATGGTTAAATTCTCCATCTCAGAATCCTTTAACAGCTGCCCAAGGGCTGCGTTCAGCCCACAGAAGGCTTTTGATTGACTCACAAGTTATTTTTACTGACTTTATATTATACGTAGTTAAAAAAAAACCCAAGAATCTACCTTTTTAAAAGTTCAGATTTTCAGCTCTTCTTGAAAAGTGGCAGATCCGCCAGCCCTGGGCGCACACTCCCCCGGCATCGGTGGGGTTGGAGCCCCACTCCTCAGGTGGGTTTCACCTACCAGTCCCTGCGCCTCGGCCGGTGTGTGTCCTTCCTGGTCCCAGCGAGCGTTGACGCCATCGTAGACCCTGAGCTACACCTCACGGAGTTTCAAACGCAGTTTTCAGTTTCCCCTCCTGGGTAAGTGTGATGTTTAATTGTCTGCGTCCGCTTGGCCAGACAGTGGTGCCCAGCGACTCATCAGACACAAGCCCAGCTGTTGCGAGAAGGTGCCTGTGGACGAGGTCAGTGTCGTGAGCAAAGGAGACCCCCCACATAACATGGTGGGCCTCGTCCAATCAGGAGAAGGCCTTAGAGACAGAGCCCCGAGGTTTCCCAGAGAAGGAGGAATTCTGCCCCCAGACCGAACACAGAAACCCACCGGAGCTTGCAGCCCTGTGAGCTGCAGCCTTGTCACCCTCACAGACATCGGAGTCAATTCCTCTAAAAAATCCCTGTATCTGCGCACACACCTGCTCGGTCCCTCGGGAAGGAGGGCTCTCCTCCACCTTCCCATTTAGCAGACGCAGCGATTTCAGTGGTGGCTACCAGTGCAGATCTTCAAAAGATTTGCTTTTATCACTTTATTTCTGTTTCCATCACCCCCAGTCTCTCTCACTCACATCTCTTCATGCTCTTAATTGCAGGCTTCACCTGGGCCTCTGTCCCCTTCTCATCCAGAGCGTCCTCCTGTCCTATGACGCCCTCGTTTCTCCCCCGACACGCTTCAGACCCCTCTGCCTCTGGCTTTTCTCTACAATCTTCTTGTGCCTGCACTGGAGACAGTCCAGAGTCCCCAGAGCTCGTGCATTTGGTTTCTGTTCAACATGAACCTGAACGGTTCTCGGTTAGATTCAGCCTATATCGGATCCGGCTGTATGTTTGTGCAGCCCTGTTCAACATGAATGTGCAGCACAGAAGGTAGGTTTGTTTCTGACCTCTGGACAAAAGCTCGAACTGCTCTGTTATCTATACATTCGTATGACACCTTTTTTCATTTAGCAAGAAAAAAGCGGCCAGGTCTCACCAAAATCCTAACCCCATCCAGCACCTGCATGAAATGCAGTCACCAGCTCTGAACTGCAGGTTTTTGTCAATTAAAACTCAACAAAGGTATATTTCATAATAGCAATTATTCCCAAATTAAAACTACAGGCAAAAGAAACCTTCTTTAATCCTGAACAGGAAACTGGGGAGTGAACACACTGGCCGTTCTAGAGAAAATAAATGTGTTTCAGGGAAATAATTCCTCCAGGCAGCCACGAGCTCGGCTCGGGGGAGACTCAAACGCATTGTTTTTGTTTCTAAACGTGAATTTCTACGTCGAGTGGGAGAAGTTCCCGAAGTCTTTAATGACTCACTTTTCTCATTTTCACTAGAACTCTGATGCAATCATACTTCTATGATTCTGAGACTCCAGTCCAGCTGCATAATAACAAGCCTGTTATTCTTATTAACAAGCCTGGGACTCTCCTGTGATTATATCATTTTACCCACAACACATTAAAAGCATTACAGCTTTAATCTACGGCTAAAACATTTAGTTTGATTCCCAACAGCAGCATCCTAAAATGTTAAGAGCTGGCTGCCTAGAAAAATGCATTAGCTGTTACTTTTGCCAATACAAAGGTAAACACCGTTAAGATAAAGGAAGAAAACAATAAAAACGCAGTAGCAAAATTACCTGGAAAGTTACCATAGTTACCTAGAGACCATGGTAACTTAGCAGTCGCAATACTTGAAAATTAAATTCCCAACCTGACATTTAAGGGGTGTGGATGTGTGTGTGTGATGGGAGGAGACTGAGAAAAGTGAACAGATTCACCAGCAGAGAGGCAGACAAAGGGACTCTGCGTCCTCAGTGGGCAAGTGATGGAAGGGGCGTCCAGTGGATCTGACCAGAGGACTCACAGGCTCTTTGCCCTTTCACACTGGACAGCAGCTTGAGTGTCTGCAGATGGGAAGGGGCTTCCTGGGCGCTGGTGACAGGCGGATGCTCCCCTCCTGGTCCTGCCCAGCTGCCTGGTAGCCATGGTGGCCGTCACCAGCCTGGAGAGACCTCTGGGCCGAAGTTCCTGGCGAGTGTCCGGCCGGTGTCTCTTCCTCAGGTGTGAGACATCGACAGATTCCTTCAGCCCCGAGGGTGGGCGCACAGGGTATGAAAGTCAGCAGGTGAGGGTGCAGGCAGCCCAGCTGTGACTTAACAGGAGGGTCGTCATAATTTCCACACAGAGGGCTCTGCGTCTGCTCCTCTGGGTCTGCTGTCCCACCTCCACACTCAGCTTGGGTCTCACGGGGCCTGCGACTTGCACCCTCTTGCCCAGACAAATCGGAACAGCAATGCTGGCATTTCAAGCGGGACCAAAGTATTTATGGAGAGCAAAGCTAGGAACCAAGTGCCGACGACAGGCCAGGCTTTCTAGGCACAGGGTACGGACTTGAAAAATGGTCCCCCGACCACAGGGCCGCCCCTGGGGACCTTCTGCCGTTTGAACAGAAGAATGTGTGCTTTTCACACAGCGCACTGGAATCAGAGCTGCAGCCCTGCCCCAGAGGTCAGGGAGAGTCGGGCAGAAAAGGTACTTGAGTATGAAAGTGTTAAGGTCTGTGTCTTCCTCTGTGTGTTAACTAGACAAACACGCTTTGGGTGTGGAACCACGTGCTAGACACTGGCCGTCACTGGTGAGACAGACACGATCCTGCCCTAACGCCGGCTCGTCTAGAGTTGGGCACAGACCCTAAGAAGTGAAATACATAGGACAGATGGAGGAAGGAAAGTGTGAGAGGCTAGGAGGCCACCAAGAGGATGCATGGGGACCCACCCGGGTCAGGGAGAGACGTCAGGAAGGCCTCACCAAGAAGGGCACCTTTCAAGGAAACCTGGTGGGATGAGCAAGTGTGATCCGTGCCCAAAGAGGACCATCCAGGTGGAGAGGACCGTGCCAAGGAGGGAAGGCATGGCCTTGGGCGGAAGGGGGCCAAGCTCTGGCTGGGACCCTGGGCGTGAGAGGGGCCTGCGGTGGGTAGGGGCAATGGGGTCCAGGATGTCAGGCCCAGCGGGGGGGCAGTCAGGATTGTCTTCTAACTGCAAGGTCAGTGACCGAAAGGGGTTAAGCAGGGAACGGAGACGATGCACTTTGGGTTTACAAATCCACTCGGGCTGCAGTGTGAAGGCAGAAGGGAGGGTGAGAAGACAGGCCATGGTGCTACTGCAATGGTCTGTGTGAAAGAAGCTGTGGTGGGTTGAGGGGCAGTGGGCCCCGCTATTCAGAGATGTGCTGGGAGACAGAGCCGGCGGGCCTGGAGATAGCCTGGAACGGGGGCTTTCCAGGGAATGGGCTTGGTAAACACGGTGGGCAGAGGCAACAGTCATCAAGAAGAGAAAGGCCGGGGCAAATCAGCTCTCTGGGAAAGACAGAGCACTTGTCAAGTTCAGTGTGGAATTCGAGGCCCGGTGGAGGTATCTGGCGGGCACCTCCAAGAGACAGGTCTGTCTGCGAGCCCAGAACCTTGGGGAAAGTTCCAGACTTGTCATCAGCAAGTGGCGGGCGAGGGTGGGGGGCGGAAATCCAGGGATGGGAGGCGGCCTGGGGGGGGGGCACGGGGGGAGGGAGAGAGTCCAGTCGGAGCAGCTCCGCGTCGCGGGGGCGGATAGAGCAGGAGGGGCCGCCACTGCAGCACAGAGGATGAGCCCCGGGAGAGAACGCCCCCGGCCAGGACACGTTTGGAGATGCTGCTGAGAGGCAGGTGGCCCCTGGGTCTGAGGAGATGGCCACCAAGGTCATGAACGTCTCCAGAACTGCCACCCCGCAGCCCCTGCTCCCCAGATGCGGTGGGTCAGTGGAGGGTCTCTGCGTGGTGGCAGAGACCTGACCTTGGAAGTCAGGTCTGCGGGTGACCGAGGACAGCTCGTTGGGAAAGCTTTCCCCAAAGGCGAGGCTGTCAGCAGCCTTTGATGGGGGTCTCCGGTGCGGCCACCCCTCCTCGCCCATCACTCACACCGGCAGACCAGATGCAGGGGCATCTCACCTGGAGCCCCTATGACTGCAGCCTGCGTCCAGCAGGGGGCGGCAGCGCCCCATCCAGGAGGCCAGTGGGCAGCACATCTCCGGTGAAGTAAGGACCCTTGTAAGGACCCCTTTACAGCGTCTCATAGATGCACTTGTTCACTACTAGCGTGGAGAGATGTGCTGGGCCATCGCCCACATGCTCGGTTCAGAAAAAGGACCCCCAGATGTCCTTTGTAAATTCAAATTCTTAAATTCAAGGAGCCAGTTAACCTTTCAAAATGAGGCAGAGAAATAAAACTTTCTCATTAAAATATTAACCCTGATTCCAAACACGGTACTTGGGCAATTCAGACTGACCAGGTTATCACGAAGGTGGGGAGGGAGGCCACTCCTGGGCAGAGGGGGCTGGACCGATCCCTCTTCTCAGAGACCCTGGCCAAGACCATCCCCGCTTCTTGTGCTCTGTTCTTTCTACTGCAACTTGAACGTTTCTTTAAAATTTGCAACCTTTGCTCTTTTTTTTGAAGTGAGTGGTACAGCTGCCCTTCCTTCCCTTGAAGTTCATTTTCCCACCGTCTCCCCTCCCCTCCCACAGAGTAACAGTCCATGGTGACAGAACTGTGGTGTATTCACTGTTATTACACGTGTGTGGACACATGGCCGCCCAGCGGGAGACATTTCTCCAACTTTCTTTCACCTTGCTGTAACCACACGACTAAGTTGAGGCCAATAGGTTGGGAGAAGTGATTCCCACAACTTTCAGATTGTGCCCTTAAAGGAAAGGCCCCCTGCCTCCCCCTTTTCCTCTTTCTGTAGCCTGGGGTGAAAATGTGAAAGAGGGAGTTACAGCAGCCCCCTTGCACCATGAAGACAGACTGAAGTCGAGGACAACGGCATCCCGCTAGTGTCCTGGATTGTCTACCTGGACTCTAACACAAGAGAGAAAGAAACCACGGGATTAGAAAAGATACAGCTCCTACTGCTAGCTCTCCTGTAGATTCTCCCAAATAAAACACCAGGAAAATTAGTATATTAGCACATGCAACTCGAGCAAGAACGTAAGAAAGCATCTGGCAATTCGCAGTGAGTGTGGCGGGTGTTCATATACTGAACCATAAAACGTGAAAATAAGTCACAGCTGCTCGTTCCGAGCTCTGCTTCCGCAGCCTCCCCGCGCGTAAAGTCCCTGAGCACAAAGACAGCGTATGTCCCTCTGGCTCCCACAGGGCAGTGAGCTCCACGTCCGAGGACCTGAACTCTGTGAGGACCGCAGCGATTCGAATGGCCTTCCCGCAGTTGTGAGGGAGGACACGGGCTGCTCCAGGAATCGGATGAGATAACAGAGGCCTCGGAAGTCTCGAGCCAGGAGTGCCCTGTTCGTATAAATGGGTGGGCGAAGGGGGTCCCACCCCCCCGGCACCGTCACAGCTGGCTTCTGCGGCCACAGCTGCTGCCCGCCACCCTGAGGCCCCCGAGAGAAGAGGGTGCTCTCGACATCAAGTACAGAAGTGGCCCAAGTTTGGGGAAATTCCCACTGCACTGAAGAGCTGGAGGGTGAAGCAGGGAGGCGGGAGAACCCCCGCCCCCAAGGGGGCATGGAGGGCGGCAGACCGGCCAGCAGAGATCCTCAGAGGAGGGCCATCCGCAGTGGGAGCGTCAGCGCTCAGTTACTGTGCGGGCTGACCAGGCAGGTGTGGCTGACCGGCACCACAGTGTCCGTTGTCATCCTCATTTTATGGGGATATGCACCTGAAAACTGAAAGCCTGAACTGGGAATGACTACCTGGAACCCACCTTACCAGAAATGGGGACACCACCCGGAAATGAATTATCACGTGTTGGAAATTAACTCGAATATGAAAAGCTGCTCTGCCTTTAGAAACCTAGTTGTTATGGGCTAGTTGGACTTGTGTCCCCCCAAATTAACACGTTGGTCCCTATTCCTCAGAACGGGACTGTATTTGGAGAGAGGGCCTTAAACAGTTGATAAGTTAAAACGATACCATCAGGGTGAGCCCTCATCCCATGTGACTGGTGTCCCTGTAAGAAGGGGAGGTCACACACTCCCCCCACAGAGGGACGACTGTGTGAGGACACAGGGAGAAGACGGCCGTCTGCAAGCCAAGGGGAGAGGGCTGGGGCGAAACCAGCCCTGCCCACACCGGGATCTCAGACGGGGAGATAGAAACGTCAGTTGTTTGAGCAGCCTGGTCTGTGATATTTTGTTACGGCAGCCCTCCCAAAGTGATACACCAGTAGGCCCTAAGCATACACACTGTATTCATTTAGACCAGATTCTGTGTCCTCATACCTCCCGAACGCCTGGAATTTGCACACACTATCAGAAATCTTAAAAGGATTTAAAAATATTGTACTTTCCTGGCTTCACTTCAAAGCTAGGCTATCTGTCCTCAGAAGCAAATCAACATACAATTTGCAAGATAATACCTCCGTGCCTGAATTTTCACCTTTGCTGAGATATACATACAGTAAAATCTCAGTTATCCAGAAATAATTGATCGAGACCGCGTCTCTACTACTTTGTAACAGGAACCAAGAAAAATTATCCTCTGGTCAGCACATAGATATGACTATACATAAACACACACACATGCATATGCAATAAATTACACATGTGCATATGATTAATGTATTAATAACAGCCTGGCAGGCACGAACCCATTGTCCCTATTAATACACAGTCCTGACAAGTGTAGACAGATGATCCCCAAACACTGTGGAACGATGTTTGCAAAGAGTCAGAGGAGGGACGAAAGGCACACACTTAAGGTCCAGCCAGAGCCTGACAGTGAGAGAAGATACGAGAAATAGATGAAAAGGAGACCCGGGAACCGTTAAAGAACAGTCCGGAGCCCTTTAGTGTAGGAGCAGAGACCCCGGCAGCCCCGGGTCCCCGGGGGCGTCGGCCTCTGCAGCACCAAACGGTTGTCGATGCACCTGTTCTGATGCCCAAGGCAGCACGAAGAAAGGATGCCATCAATGAAATAAAATATGTAGCCCATTTTAGAAACACCTTTATTCACTATGGCTGAAATCTGCAAAGGGTTATTGCATAAAGAAGCAAGTTTCACTCCTCTGGAGACGGAGATGCAGAAGACCTTGATCCCAGCTTCACCGAGTCAGCGTGATGTTTCTGTGCCGGTTTTGAAACACGCTTTCACACATCTCATCACTGCTCTGGTCAAACCGAAAGAAGCATCTGAGTAACGCCTCCTCTGCTTTGATTTCTGAAGTCACACGCTAACAGATTTGAAGGACGTGGGACCCCTGAACACCAGGGTCTCCCAGTCGGAGCCCTGAGACTGGAAGACAATTCCTATTTCACCCGCAGAACAGTTTTATTTTGCAAAGCCAAAACCATGTATTAAAAATACAGGCTTTGGATCTTAAGAGATCATGTTGAATTTCGTGTAGAGCTATAGCTGAAGCATGTAAAAACAAGAGCAAGTTTCAGATAACACATTAAATACACATCAGTATCTTTGCAGCTCATGTCAGGACTTTTCTAATAAGCATCGGTGGGTTTTTTTGTTTGCTTGTTTGGTTAGGTTTTGTTTTGTTTGGTCACACCTCAAGGCTTGTGGGATCTTAGTTTCCCGACCAGGGATCGAATCTGGGCCCTCAGCAGTGAAAGCACAGAGTGCTAACCACTGGACAGCCAGGGAATTCCCGTGTTTGTGTTTTTGTAAGATGGGTTGATGCTTTTCCACTTAGGTTCATATATTTACAAAGCACTTTCCAAACTTGAGTTCTATGAACTTTTAACGCAAAGAGATTTGTTAAAAACTGATTCCATAGTTAAGCTCAGACTTTAGGTAAAACCACTTTACTGCAGCAGAAGCCAACGTGATCCAAGCTCTCTGAGAAGCTAATTTGAAGCTCGTCACTGCCAGAGTCCCCTCCACACAGCTTTCTTCAACTCCATGATGGAAATGAACAAAAGTTCTTACATTATTGTCTCAGTAAAGTTTCCTGGTTCTTTTTTAAAAAGTACTCTATTTATTAAAAAAAAAAATTTAAACGACTAACTCTTTAAACTGCACTATAAGCTCCAATTTTATTGTGTTCTGTTAAACAAATAATTATTAAGCCCCTTCTGTATGCTAAGTGCATGCAGTCTAATGGATTTTTAGAGGAGAATTTCCAGTCACAGAGGGAAATGAAGCAAACTTACACTTCCTGACGGCCGGTTACAACCTCAACTGCCTTATCCACCGTGACAAGTGTCTCTAGTGCTCATGCAGCCACCTCTTCTGTCTCTGAGCTTGTTTTTCTTCTGCTTTTTTATGAGCTCATGCTTGAGAAATGAGAAAAAACTCACACTTTTTCACAGGGAAATGAGATAAAGCTCAAGTCAGCCCATTTTGCTATTATGACACCAACAGTAACCATCACGATGGAAAGACGTTTAACCTTCTGCCTAAAATGAGTTACACGAGGGCATTCGTTTGTTTTTTCCTTTTTCTTTTTTTTTTTTCGGTACGCGGGCCTCTCACTGTTGTGGCCTCTCCCGTTGCGCAGCACAGGCTCTGGACGCGCAGGCTCAGCGGCCATGGCTCACGGGCCCAGCCGCTCCGCGGCATGTGGGATCTTCCCGGACCGGGGCACGAACCCGCGTCCCCTGCATCGGCAGGTGGACGCTCAACCGCTGCGCCACCAGGGAAGCCCATCCGTTTTGGGTTTTTAAGCCGTGGGATGTTTTGCGACGACCAGAAGAAATTGTGGTCTAGGGCTGCTTCGTGAATATTCCTGAAAGTGTTCACGTTTGTCAGCAATTCATTTTCATTCAGCATTTCCCAAAGCCTGTTTTGCAGAATGCCAGCCAGCAGGGACGGGGGCACAGAGCATCCCCGTCAAATGAGTTTGGGGGATGCTGCCCGTCGGTGCCTGCTGGCACCCTGAGCGCGTGCAGCCCTGACCTTGCAGGAAAGACCCCCCTCGCTTTGGCTTCATGTCCACACGCCCCATGCGTTTTTGTCCTGCCTGTTAGCCCGTCCGCGCCGAGCCTGGGGGGCGTCACATGGTGAAGGAGGACGGGCTGTCGTTGTCCGCGGTCTCGCTGTTCTGCCGGGAGGTGAGGGTGTCCGAGTGCAGCCGGGAGCACGAGAAGCCCAGCGACTTCTGCCTCCTCTTCACGCACCACAGGTCCTTCGTGATCTTCAGAAAGTAGCTTCTAAACTTCTGACCGACGAAGGCATAGAGCACCGGGTTGAGGCAGCAGTGCAGGAAAGCCAGGACCTCGGTGACGTTCCTGGTGTAGCCCAGCAGCCTCTCGCTGCTGCACGAGCGGTCCGTCCTGCCCAGGTTGACGGCGGTCACGAGAAGCACCATGTTATGTGGGATCTGGCAAGCCAGAAAGACAAGGACCACGGCTATGATCACGCGGATGGCTCTGTGCCTTTTGGAATTCTGAGCTTGAATTAAGGTCTTGACAATAAACATGTAGCAAAATATCATAAACACCAGCGGGATGAAGAAGCCGAACAGGAGCTGCAGTCCCAGCACCAGCAGCTTCCACCGGACTGGCTCGGAGACGGTGTGGTACCTGGGCTCGCAGACGTCGCTGCCTTGCAGCTTGTATTTCTGGTTGAACATGAAGGTCGAGCTGGAGATGAAGATCGACACCACCCACACGACCAAACAGATCATCCTGTGGTGGGCCAAGGCTCTGGACCGGAGCCGGAAGGACTTGGTGGCCTGCACGATGGCGATGTAGCGGTCCAGGCTGATGCAGGTCAGGAGCAGCATCCCACAGTTAAAGTTGATGGCGTAGATGCCCCGGGTCAGTTTGCACATGACGTTGCTGAATATCCACTCGCCAGTAGCGTGGTTGACGGCCCAGAACGGGAGGGTAAGGACGAAGAGGATGTCTGCGACGGCCATGTTCAGGAGATAAACGTCTGTCATAGACTTGGCTTTCTTATAAAAAGCAAAGGTGACCACCACCAAAATATTGCCCAGGAGGCCAGAGACACATATCAAGGAGTAAGCGAGTGGCACAAATAGCCCAGAGAACTTTCTGACCTCCTGCAAGGAACATAGAAAGCTATCAACATCGAGTGAGTAATCTGAACTATTAGCCAACCCAAAATAATCCTCATTGGCATCGTAGATGTTGGTGGAATTCATGGGTTCCTGGAAAGTGAACAAAGGTAGAGTTAGCAGTAGTGTCATTTTCAAGGAGCACGATTGACCGAAATTATACTCCCAACCAAAATAAAAAAGATGCTCAAATTATACCTCAATAAAGATGTTAAAAAAAAAAAGTATAGTGACAACATCAAATGCTGGCGAGTACATAGAAAAATTATATCATGTCACTGGTGGGAAAATAAAATGGTTTAGCCACTCTGAAAAAAAAAAAAAAAAAAAAGATGCTCACCTCTCTCATGGTGGTGCTTGATCTGGGCAGAGTGTCCGGGCCTGGACTAGAAGGGGAGTGGATTTTCAACTCCTCTGGCTCACAGAGGAGAGAATAGGAGAGAAGTGAATCTAAGGAGGAAAGAAAGCAAAATGCATTACAGCTAAGTATTCTCAGAGAGCCAGAGGATTAAGGAAATAGATTTCTTCCCATTTCAACACCAAGAGTGCACAGCGCACTATTTTACACAGAAATATTCATTTAGAGCTGGTGTCAGCAACCTCCTTCTGTAAAAGGCCAGATGGTAAGTATTTTAGGATCTTCAGGTCCTGTCGTCTCTGACACAGCTACTCAGATCTGCGGGTGCAGTGTGAAGGCAGCTACAGACAGCTACACAAATGAGTGGGCGGACCAGACATGGTACTGTGATTTGCCCATCCCTGATCTAGAGCATAAAAAAGGGCGATATCAGCAAAACCACAGATCTGATCTGCAGAAAAACCTTCTGCAAAATTCAAATTAATTACATTCACAGGAGTCCACTGAACAAAACCTATAGAAGTGTAGATGTTGCTAGGATACTTATAATTTATAGTCCTAGCCTGAAAATATTATATGTAATATTAAAGGCTGGGTATATATTTATGGTTTTATATATATAATCCTGAAAATCCACAGATGCGTCCCATGGACAGTCTAGCTAACGACCACTAATCTACTGGGGCAAACACATCATACTCCTCAGAAACCAGAGTTTGGGAAGGAAGGTTCAGGTCAGCGTGGTTAGGGAAGGCTCTGTGGACAGGCCCACTCTGGGTCCTTGGAGAACAGGTCACCTGCAGGTGACCGCTCTGGCTGAAAAGGAATACTGAGCGCTGCGTGTTTGTGAAACGGTGTGACCAGCCTGGTCGGGTCAGCCTGACTACAGTCCAAACAACCTTGATGGACCATGTGACATGCTGGGAACGCCAAGAGGGGTGACACGGGGTCCAGGCTCAAGAAATTCACCAGGAGACTAAGAAAGGATGGAGCTGGAGTCTCAGCACGCAGGACTCTGAAATCTATCATTTGAAACAAACAGGAAGGAAGGAAGGATTCTTTGCTCTCCCCATCCTCACTCATCCTTCTTTGCTTGGTGGTGTTCATCATCCTGCTTTATTATCCAGCCACACTCCCGGCAAAATCCCTGTCCTGGAATCCTGATACTCCTGTGAAATGCACACTCACTCTCCTCCTTCAGCTCCCCCCATGCCATGTGGCCCAGCAACGTCAAGAAGACGAAGGAACAGCAGAAATGCGGGCCTCAGAGGCTCAGACAGGAAGGAGAAATGTGTCCCATAACCCATCTACCTGCGCCAAGTCAGTCCCCACCTCCAGAGTCAACACTGACATCTAGGGGAAGGATTCGGTGGATCACAGAGGTCACCCTGAAGGATTTTCTGAACATACTTCTTGTATCATTTGATTCTCCCACTGTTGCTTCCCAATCACAGATCAGGTGGCCTGAACCCACTCCTTCCCGGATGCCTGGACACTGAGTGTTCGCTGCCGCTCCGGTCCCTGCTGTGCACACAGGACTGCAGGGAGGCTGGGCTCCCCTCTGCACTTTTGCAATTGCCTGCAAGTGTAGAGTTCTAATGGGCACTTCAGAGCATGCAGAAGATGCATAATACAGAGCTTCTGTGCTGCGAAAGCATATTGAGGAAGTGGACCCGTCGATCAGATTATCCGATTAAACCTATCAATCAAAACTCAAGACTTGTGCTTCCAGCCATGATGGATTAACAGAGACCAAATGCATCTTACGCATTAAACAACCAAGAAAGCCTGTAAAATGCAGTAAATCACAGTTTACAGACATCACAGGACTATGGTCCCCGACAGGAGACCAGTGAAGTGGGCAATGGTCTGAGCTCTGCGAAGCCCCCAGCTCTCAAGGGGAGCAGTTCCCAAGTGCAGAGCAGGGGGGTAACCCAGAGAATGGCCCTCTTGCTGAGTTGAGGAGACTGGGACCAGAATTCAGGGAGAACGGGCGGCTGGGAGAGGAGGCCCTTCACACAGAAAAACGAGGAGACCAGCAGAGTGGTGTCCCTAACGGGAAGCGACACGCGACTGGGGGAAGAACCACCAGAAAGGATGGGCAGCGGGGCTCACAGTGTCCTCCCAGGCTGGAAATAGCTCTCCCATGGCCAGATCGCTGTTGCAACAGAAATCAGTCGATAGCCTCCCTCACGTTAAACTTTATTCTTTTAGCCCATCCAGCCACTCTCCCCCACATATATTTTTTTTTTTTTTTTTTTCTTCTTGCTTAACTGCCATTTGAAAATGATCGTTTTCTGGTTAGAATTGAACTATGCACCTGGTGTTTACTTCTTGGAGAAAACACTCCCTAACAACCCCTCCCTTTGTGAGCCTTCTTCATTCCAGAAAGAAGGTCATGGCACGATAGCCTCAAGGACCACCAGAGCCCATCCCGGGACCACCTGACACCAGCTTTGATGGTTCTGAAACTTTGCTGAAGTCAAGAAGAATGTGCCGCTTGACCCTTGTCTGCCGCCCGATTTCCCACCCGAGACTACAGAGCCTTTCCTCCTCTCAAGGGAGGGCACATCTTGAGGGCACAAGCCTGCTGTGGCCCCCTTTGCCTGGCAAAGCAATAAAAGCACTCTTTTCTACTTCACCCAAAACTCTGTCTCCGCATTTCTACTCGGCACCAGTAAAGACAGGCGGGGTTTCGGCATCAGTGGCAACCATGACCTTCCACATCCCAGGGCCCTGGGAGCGTCCTCAGGAGGGCGCCATCTTAGGAGTAACGGGGTTAAAATAATCTGACCTAAATGCTGCTCTGGACCTGCCGTCCAGAGCAAAGCCTGAGAGGAAGTCTCAAATGATCCATCTGATTCCAATAATACAACCACCTTCCAGAATAAAGCCCAAAATTATTTAAAGAAATAAACAAAATTCAGCCTTCAACATGTACAACTCATGTCAGGCACCCAAACAAAAATTTCCAAACCACAGTAGATTGAATGTTTGCAGCTCCCCAAAATGTGTGTGCTGAAGCTGAAGCCCCAGTGTGATGGCAGGTAGAGATGGGGCCTCCCCCCACAATGGGATTCGTGCCCTTACAAGAAGAGACACCACAGGGCTTGCTTCCCTTCTCTGCTCTGCACCCCGTGGGGACACAGTGAGAAGACTGCAGACCAGGAAGCAAGGTTTCATCAGACCTGGATCCTCTGGGGCCTTGATCTTGGATTTCCCAACCCCTAGAACCTGAGAACTAAAATGTTTGTTGTTTCAGCAACAAACAACAATTTGTGGTAATTTGTTAGAGTAGCTCAAACTGACTAAAGCACAGACATTTAAAATAACAGAAGAGTGTGAAAGAGAAAAATGACAGAGATGATAGAATTAGCACAAAAATTTGCGCCAACAGCTACTGTAAATATACTCCATGTGATCAAGAAGGTAGAGGAAGGCATAAACGTGACGAGGAGTGTCATGAAAGATATAAAAAGACCTAAGAAAGGTCCTATAGATGAAATACACAATATGTAAAATGAAAATACATTGATTGGGGCACTTCCCTGGCATTCCAGTGGTTAAGAATCCGCACTTCCACTGCAGGGGGCATGGGTTCGATCCCTGCTTGGGGAACTAAGATCCCACATGCCTCACGGTGCAGCAAAAAATAATAATAATAATAATAATAATAATACACTGATTAGGATTAACATCAGACTGGACACCAATGATGGACACAAATCAATTGTAATTCTATGCCCTGGCAACATTTGGAAATTGAAACTGAAAAAAAAATCGTAATAGCATCAGAAAACATGAAATGAAATACTTATGAATACATCCACCAAGATGTATACATATCCTGAAAACTACAAAACACTGCTGAGAGAAACTAAATCATCTAACTTAGTGGAAAGATATGTCATATGTAGATTAAACAATTCAATATTGTTAAAATGTCAGTTCTCTCCAAACTGATCTACAGATACAACAAAACCCAAATCAAAATTGTGGCAAGGGTTTTTGTAGAAATTGACAAGGTAAATCTAAAGTTTATTAAGAAATTCAAGGGATTTAGAATAGCCAAAACAACTTTGAAAAAGAGAACAAAATTGTAGGACTCACAATACCTGATTTCAAGACTTACTGTAAGCTACAGCAATTATGACAGTGTGGTATTGGCAAGAGGATAGATTCATAAATCAATAGAACAGCATAAATACAGATTTTTAACTAAACTACCAAGGTTTAGTGGGAAAAACAGTCTTTTCAGTAAATGGTGCCCGAACAACTGGATATTCATGTATAAAAGTTGATCCAAACCCCTTATATCACACCGTAGGCAAAAAAATAATTCAGAATAGCTTATAGAGCTGTATGTGAGAGCTAAAACCATAAAACATCTAGAAGAAGACATAGGAGAAAATCTTCACGCCCTTGGGAATGAAAGAGATTTCTTGTATAAATTGCTCAAGGCATGAACTGTTATAAAATTGATAAATTGTAACTGATCAGAATTTAAAACTTCTGCCCTTCGAAAGGCTTCAGAAAATGAAAAAGACCATTGCATGGGGAAAAAATTGTAAATTTATATCTGATCATTGTGGCCAGCATATTCAAAGAACCCTTACAACTCAATGTCAAGAAGACAAACAACTCAAGAAGAATCAGGCAAAAATTTTAAGTCGATTCCCCAAAGAAAATACATAGATGTATTTATAAGCACAAGAAAAGGCACTCCATGTCATTAATTATTAGGAAAATGCAAATTAAAACTGCAATAAGAAGTCGTTTCATGCTCACCAGACTGGCTAAAATCAGAAAGGCACACAAGACTGTGGAAGTCGATGTGGAGCCTCGCGTGCTCACCAAAGTGGTGGGGATGCAGCACAGAGACCCGCTCTGAGAAAACAAGTCAAAGTCTCTCATAAGTTAAACACACACTTACCACGTGAACCACAGGTGACCCCTGCGTGTTCACCCAGGAGAATGAAAATGAAAGACTTGTACTCAAAGGTTTATTCTTAACAGCCCCAAACTGGAAAGAACCCCAGTGCCCATCAGCTGGGGAACAGATGTGTAGATTGCTCCCCCTCCACACACTAGAACGCAGCCGGAAGATGAAGAGTGGCTACTGACGCCCGCTCCGCACACGTGAATTACAAAAGCATTTTTCTGGGTAAAGAATTCAAACATATAAGACCCATGTACTGCATTATTCCATTTATATGAAATTCTAGAAAAGGCAAAACAATAGTGGCAGGAACCAAGTCAGTGATTGCCGTGGGTGAGGGGTCGGAAGAAGAGACCGGCTGGGCCAGGCTCGGGGACTTTTTGTGGTGCGGGAGATGCTCCCTGTCAGGACGGTGACTGTTGTCAAAACCCACTGAAGGGTGTACTTCAAATTGGTGACGTTTATTGTTATAAATTATGCCTCAAAAAGCTAATAAAAATAACGTGCACACAGCTTCACACAAATGCGCTGATGCGGGGGACTTGTCCTCACTTGGGACTGAGCAGGTTGTGGAAGGTGTGTGGGAAGAAGGACTTTCAAGGACTCCAGAAGGAGGAAAAGGTACAGACTGAGGGAGGGGTGGGCTACAGGTACGTGGGAAGGGGGCTGGGAGCAGAGCAGGAGGGGATACCACGGAAGCAGGGACACAGGGCTGCCGTGGAGACCACGCTGCTGGGGAGCTGTGCAGGGACCGAGCCCAGACGGAGTCCAGACCTGGGGAGGCAACATGGGTGCTGGTGAGACGCAGCTGCAGGGTGCTGGGGTGTCAGGCCTTCATACCATATGGAGGTGGGGCTGGCAACGGTGGGAAAGGCAGCCCAGTTATAATGCGGTAAGGGATGACCCAGCATGCTTGGCCCAGCTGGAACCCCACTTAGGGGAGATACTTTTTAACCACACTGCGGTTGATAATGTTTTCTGAATTCAAATTGAATTCAGTTCAACCGATGTTTATGAGTATCTACTGAGGAGAAACACAGAGGATGAGGAGATGCACTGAACGTCAGCTCCAGCTTCAAGGAGCTGTCAGGTAAGCAAATCATTATAAAACTGTGCAATACTAGCAACAATAGTGGGGTGCACAGAAAAACAAGGGGTTCCCTCTGGTAAGGAGAAGGCCAGGGTCAGGAAAGTCTTTGTCCTGAGTGTCGGCAGGAGGGTCTAAGCTGGTACCACAAGAAACCAGATATTCAGGCCGTGCTGCCGGGGGGTGCGCTCCAAGCAGAGACCTTAGAAGTTCGGTCTGAATTATGTCTATTCCTGAGACGTTATTTTAATCTCCTTTGATTTACTCTTATTTCTGATTAGAATGGCAGAATAAATCACAATAACCCAAATTTGTACGTTCTGCATCTTTCGGGGATAGTGTTACGTAACGGTTGGGTGTCAACCATCTAGAAATCTGCATGATGACGAACATGATGCTTCTGTGGTTGAGAATCAGTGTTCTCAGAACAGGCTGCTCCCAGGTTGACACATACGTGAGGCACTCACAGTCACTGGAAGTAACTCACCCTGACCCAGGCCACCATGTTCATTACAAAAATCATGTGAGTCGTCTGGAGGAAATTGTGCTGGTGACAGATTGGCATCAGGGGCACCACAGCATGGAAAGAACCCTTCTTTTTTCCTCAAGTAAATTACCTCAAATCTCGAGCAGCAATAGTCAACTTTTTGGAGAAAGAATCTGCAGACTTTCTGTTATGAAAATTGTGATATTAAGACCTTTTAAAAATAGATATTTCGTACCTTCTCTAATGAACTGACAGTTAAATATATGTGTGGTAATTTGTTACGGAAGCAATAGAAAACTAAAATAATGCTCAATAAATGCAGCCTGTTAAAAGTAATGGGTGTTTTATTTTTAGGCCAAATTATTGCAAGGCTTAGAATGAGGTACGTGATAGTGTCATCAAGTCTACGCTGATCAGACTTACATAGTAATTTTGAGTTGAGCTACGGAAAAAATGACCAGCTGGAATCAACTGAAGCCAAGTGGCTATGATGGTGAAGACAGAACCCCATGTGCCAGAAGTGGAGATGTTCCACCTGAACGGAGGGAGGGCCAGGGAGCAATGAGGTCATCAACTACCCGCAAGGTTGTCATTTGAAAGAGGGTCTAGGCTTACCCGCCCCGCACAGGGTCAGAATGTGCCCAGTGAGTGGAGACGGTATCCACAGATTCGACCAAACATTAGAAAGAACACTTGAACCGTTTAGTAAGAATGACACGAGCTGCCTTGGGGGACGGCAAACTCTCTGGCAGGCACAGTGGTGCGTCCTTACAGAACACGAGGTGGGTGTGGCGTGGGTCAGACCTGCTGAATCAGAGTCTCTGGTGATGAGCTCTTTGGTGAGGAAAGGGTTGAACAGGTGCAGCTCTCCCTTCCAGCTGGAGACACGGGGGCAGGACTAACCTTGACCGGCCTCCTTGGAACCAAGCTAAGTGCATTTGCCTGTGGAGGCCCTGACGGAGAAGCTTTGAGGCAGACAACACCCTTGTTCCTGGATGTGGCATGGGGGCCGCTGGAGCCCCGTCCACGGGAGGGTGCGGGGCGCGGGAAAGAGGCAGCCTCCAACTGTGCGGTGAGCAGTCAAACCTGCAGAGCCCTGAGAGCAGTGTTTTCACGTGTGCTGCTCATAACATTTCATACTGATCTGAAACCAAAACCCACGTTTAGTAAGCTGTATCTGATGGTTCGGGGCCCCTCCAGGAAAGCGATGTCACCCTGTGCCTGTGCTTGCCTGTGTCTTCTGAGTCATCAGTAAAGTTGGGGGTGAGGTAAGCTCTGGAGTCCTGTGCATGTCTGCTGTGATCATGGACCATCTCCTTTCACACTGTCTCCGGGTTACTCTAATGCACGTTTGTGGGTGAGAACTGGGGCTTCACCTGGAATTCCAGCATCCAGCAACTTAGATCATTGGAATTTAGATCAGCATTTAAAAGTGAGTTCCTGGGAGATGCTCTGGGTACAAAGAACAGAGGGAGAGAGGGAGAAAGGAAGAGCAGGGGAAAGATTGCTCTGGGGTTGAGTGAGATTGGGCAACGCTACCACCTGCATCCTCCTCTTGGGTGTTTATGTCACGGTTTATTACCATGGCTCGGAGCCTTGCTGAGTAACCACACCTTCCCAACCTGCCCACCCACAGGAAGTTTAGAGTCGGTGTTCTTTGGAAAACACTTTGGAAAAAGCTGACCTAGAGGAGCTATCCCTTCCTTCCTTCCTTCCTTCCTTCCTTCCTTCCTTCCAAGACAAGTATAAATGCCAGGCCCACATGCCGGCCGGTGGCCAGCAGCTCCAGGCTCTGTCCAGCGCTGGCACTGCCTGGTGGTGAGGGATATCATTAAGGCGAACAGATCCCCTATCTTCAGGCAGGAAGCTGGTCTCCATGCCGGCCTCCAACTAGGAGTGTATCCACCACTCAGAAATTGCATGAAAGGAAAAGTACCCAGGCCTCACGCTAACTCCTGATGGATTCTTTTCTCATCGTGGACATACTTAGAATTCATCTATTATTAAAAGATATATCTTTTTTTTTTTTTTTTTTTTTTTTTTTGTGGTACGCAGGCCCCTCACTGCTGCGGCCCCTCCCGCCGCGGAGCACAGGCTCCGGACACGCAGGCCCAGCAGCCATGGCCCACGGGCCCAGCCGCTCCGCGGCACGCGGGACCCTCCCGGACCGGGGCACGAACCCGCGTCCCCTGCATGGGCAGGCAGACTCCCAACCACTGCACCACCAGGGAAGCCCCTAAAAGATATATCTTTGAATGGCTTTTCGTCCATTTATAGAGACACACAGTGATAAGTTGAACCTTCATATGACATTTGCATTTAAGATTTGAAACCACAAATATATTACTCTTTTAAATGAAAAGTAATGTGCTGAAGTCCCAAGATTCAACGTAGGCACATGGTGAGAGCGTCTGCCTCCCAACTGTCACATTTCAAAGATTTTGTTACGACCCAGGAAAAAAAAAAGTGTTACTTCAAGGAAAATTTAATGTTACTTAATTAGATGAACATTCTTAACATAGTGTTTTAAATGCTAATTTACTTTTTTTTTTTTTGCAGTTGAACACTGTGGCTTCCTAGTACCATTTTCATTAGGTACAATATGCAAAAGAAGGTATCTCAGAAACTAACAGCTAATTGACTACTTCATTCAAAAATGAAAAGAATAGGGCTTCCCTGGTGGCACAGTGGTTGAGAGTCTGCCTGCCAATGCAGGGGACATGGGTTCGAGCCCTAGTCCAGGAAGATCCCACATGCTGCAGAGCAGCTAAGCCCGTGAGCCACAACTACTGAGCCTGTGCTCTAGAGCCCACAAGCCAAAACTACTGAGTCCATGAGCCACAACTACTGAGTCTGAGAGCCACAACTACTGAAGCCCATGTGCTTGGATCCCATGCTCCACAAGAGAAGCCACCACAATGAGAAGCCCCTGCACCACAAGGAAGAGTAGCCTTCGCTCACTGCAAATAGAGAAAGCCCGTGTTCAGCAACGAAGACCCAACGCAGCCAAAAATAAATAAATAAAATAAATTAATTAAAACAAAAAAAAATTAAAAAAAAAAAACTCCAGGCAGTGCCCCTTCTCCCTACTCAGCTGCTCTCAAATCCACCAGAGGCCGCCCCCTGGGTCTCCACTTCACAGGAGCTACTCCTCTGCTCTGGTCTTTGAGGGCTTTGGAAGCCCTCTGGTCACGTGCAGAGGACCAGGGACAGGCAGAAAACAGTCTAGGTCATTAGCAGCCAGCGTCTTCACTGGTATCAGTTGACCAAGGACAGCCTCGCAGGGTCTGTCTGTCAATTACTGGTCTGCTCTCTGTTCGGACCAGGAGTGGGTGGCAGCAAAAAGGAAGTAAGATCCCCAAGAGAAGAGAAGAGGGGGCTGAAAAAGCAGAAGGGGGTGGGTGACAGACCAACTTCAACCTCTTTGTGCATTTGGCCAAGGGCAGAATCTACCCAACAAAATTAAATACAGGGAAAACATGAATAATTTTAACAAAATATTATCAGCAAGGAAACTGTTACATTTTTGATTTAAACAAATTTAATAACAAGTTTAATAGTTTGTTAAAGTTAAAGCAGAAGATTTTCAATCTGTGTTTATTTTCATAAATAGTGACGGTCCACAAGACAAGGGACAAGAACTAAATGTATATGTGTACATGTGTTGAGTACATGTATGCACATGCATACATGTGTGTGTAATGTGTATGCATGTGTGTGTCGCATTTTGTGTATGGGTGTATGTATGTATGTCGTGTTATGCATTGCATGCGTGTGATGTGTGTGATGTGTGTGCATGTATGTGTGTCGCATTGTGTGTATATGTATGTATGTCGTGTTATGCATTGTGTGCATGTGATGTGTGTGCATGTATATATGTTGTGTACACACATATAGTCAGTCATATGTAGGTATATTATATACGGGTGTATGCATTGCATGCGTGTATGCGTGTGTATGTTGGTTGAGTGTGTGGAAAGCGGGTGTGCACGCTTGAAATTAAGTTCTAACTACACCCTGGGCATTGGGATCACTGCTTTACATCTATTATCCCTTATAGCCTCACAAAAACCCTCTAAGGTAGACTTATACCCATTTATAGATGGGAAGACTGCAGTTCCTCTAGGGCTGTGAATTAGAGACCTAATTCACCTTGTCTCCAGCAGGTCTTTCTGAAGGACTATAAAATTCCCACAAGATCTTAAATAATATGTTTATTTTTAAACGATATGTATCTCAGAATCTCACAAACTACAGAAGTAAGTACTCAATAAATGTAGGTTCTCTTAATTCATTTGAACCATGGGTGTTTTAGCCTTTTTTAGATGAACATCGGTGGAGCTGAAACCCTAGTCTGGCTTCCTTCTGCTTTTGAATAAGAGTGGTTAAGAAAGAAGCCAGAGGGTTTTTTCCAGTGATTGGTATATAAGTTTGCATTTTTTTTCTTTTGGTTCCCTTTGCTTCTTTAAAAGCTCACTTTTACATTTTCTTTTTCATTACAGAAATTATATTTCATATCTCTAATCATTTCCAGAATTAGTGATTCATTAATTCAGACCTTGCATTTGTTTCTTTACTGATGTCTGCAATAGCTATTTTCTGCAACTCCACAGGCTTTGGATGGAACCTATGGCAGACTCTTTTAAAGACCACTGCGCATTCTTTTATGGTCATGAGACACTCACTCCACAATCACTGCGGCATTTGCGGCCATTATCAGAGTTTTTCCTGTATTTCACTGAGTCTCATAAAAATTTCCACCCAATCAATTTCTCTTAAATGACTGCCTGAAAAGCTCCTTCCCAGTCCATCTCCAGCTATTCGAGACCCTCACTCGTCATCTTTCGGTGCATAAATCACCTATTGCGTGGCCGCCAAAACATTATTCTAGCTCAGGTGTTAGCTCCGCAAACTCTTTACGTACTTATTTAAATAAAGAATTGCTCTCCAGACAGGTGCCCCCTGGACTTTTCCCCTATGAAGCAATGCCCGAACCATCGCCCAAGCTCCAGTTCGAGGCAATTAGAGTGAAATCACTTCCTGTACATTTAGAGGGAAAGCGAGCTTCTTGAACACACAGTACGATTCCTAAAACTATTAGGACACTGTATGTGCGAAAGTGAGAATGTTTCACTAAGTGTAAACACAGACAGCATGCCAGCATTCCGGAATTCTTAAGAGTAAAGCACTTGCATGTCTAATATTCCTTAGATGCGGGTATCAGAGAAGAAAATACACTTTTAAAAGGAGTCAAGGGGGCTTAGCGGGGCTCACCTTGAGAAACGCCGTGATCCAAAGTGCCCAGTTCGGTTACACGCCCCTCATGACACCCCAGGAACGCACAGCACCAGTGTGATTCTCTTAACCAGATGCACTTTCTAATGGTCATTAAGAAAAAAGCAGTGAGAGACCAGAATTAACCAAAAGCAAATTGCTGAATTACCACTTCCTATGTAAAAGGAACGCCTATTTGCCCAAATACAGATGGTTAACCATCTATATCCTGTAGGTTATAAAATAATCATATGACTCCCTGGAGCTGGTGGTAAAGTTGCTGAGAAGGGAGGGACCTGGGTGCTGTTATCTCCCAGAAGAAGGACTCTGAGTTGCCTTTCAAGGTGTGACAATGAATTTATGCTCAAACACTCACTCCGTCTCCTGGTCAGTTACCTCTGGGAGCAAGGGCACTTTGCGGGCTGCCTGGAAAGATTTAGAAGTATTTACAAAGGGCCGTGTGAGCACTGTGGTTAGTGTTGCAGCCTCTGGAGCCCCCTGCCTGTGTTCACCCCGAAAGCTGTGCACCGCAGGGAGGTACTGACCTTCTTCACCCCTCATTCCCTCCTCTGTACAATAAAGACCATGACGGGGCAGCCTCAGAGTGTCACGGAGGAGAGCAGCCTCAGTTCATGTGACGCTGGTAGGACAGTGCCTGGAGTGGGGTAGCTACTCAATAAACACTAGTTTTCTGGGGGGATAAAAAAACACAAGTATTACTATTGTATCATTTGGGATCAAAAACACCATGTGTGGTGATGGATATTAACTAGACTTATTGTTCATTTCATAATACATGTAAATATCCAATCATTATGTTGTACACTTGAAACCAATATAATGTCATATGTCAATTATCTCTCAATTAAAAAAAAGAAAAGCGTGAGATGCTAAAAAGCTGGGCACTCGATCTGTATGAGATGGCAGGTGACAGATCTAACAAGTGCCCTGTCATTAGGTATAGCAGTTGATGGAAGGAAAAGCAATTGATGAGTCATTTGGAGAACTCATTTTGGGGTACAAGCGATTTTTAAAAAAAAAGACAGAAAAATAAAAGAAAAAGAATTCTGGAATCATAAAAGTGTTCACCATGATGTAGTGTGTTGTTGTGATTCAAGTCTCAGGAAATAGGTTTTTTTATTTTTTTCTTATACATTTATTTATTTATTTTTGACTGCATTGGATCTTCGTCATTGCGCGTGGGCTTTCTCTGCTTGCGGTAAGCGGGGGCTACTCTTCGTTGTGGTGCGCAGGCTTCTCATTGTGGTGGCTTCTCTTGTTGCAGAGCACGGGCTCTAGGCACACGAGCTTCAGTAGTTGTGGTGCACGGGCTCAATAGTTGTGGCTTGCAGGCTCTAGAGTACAGGCTCAGTAGTTGTGGCTCACGGGCTCAGTTGCTCCATGGCATGTGGGATCTTCCCGGACCAGGCCTCGAACCTGTGTCCCCTGCATTGGCAGGTGGACTCTTAACCACTGTGCCACCAGGGAAGTCCCAGGAAATAGTTTTATAAAAAAATTTATAGCAAAGTTTTATAGCAAAGATCAATTAAAAGCAAGACCAGGTTAACTGACATGTTCCCTCCTCCTTTCTCTTTAGCTTCCTTTCTCTTCCTGAGTTGTGCAAGCTGCCCACGGCCCACCCTCTGCTTTGTCTTGACTAAGAGCTAGTCAGGGGTCTCTCCTTCCTCCAGACCCCAGAACGCGGCTTGTCCCCAAGTCTGAGCAACACTGAACATGGACCTGTCCCCTTGTCAGCTTCTCTGGGGAATCGTCAGCACAGCGGGACCCTCTTCGCGGCCATTGTGGGTCATTTCCCTGCAAAGTTTCCGCTCATCCCTGTCTCCTTCCCCAACCCTATAGAAGAAAAGCCTTCTTCTGTTTGACTTCGAGGTGCTTGCCAACCTCTGATCCCAGGGCACCGATGTCGCAACCGTCCCATTCCCTCCCTCACGATGATCCTTTTGAATGTCATTTGCTTCTTTCCAAGTCCTGACTTGTTTTTCTCTGATGGAGCTCACGATTCTGCATTGACACGGGTGTCCCATCCCCTCCTCTGTTTGAAAAGAGCCCTTCACGTGACATCCCTCGGGGTCCCTGATCCCTGGATGGAGAGCAAGGGAGTGTGTCCTTTCTGCCTTTCCCACTGCTGCCCCATCACATCCCCTGCTTCTCATCACCACCCACCACCTCCTCTGAGGTCCTGCTTCTTGCTTTGGGTGGAAGCTGCTGGAAGTGCTGCCTACCAGGCCCCAGGCTCCTGGCAGAGGAAAAAGCAGGCCACCTCAGGGGCTGGGGGCACGGGTGTCACGCACACACCGCACACACCTTTTCTGCCCGTTCCTTCTGAAATCCCCTTTGATGGTCTTGTTTAGCAAGAAGGTGGGAAGGTAAACCCTTTAGCAGCTCATTATCACCTTAGAACTGGCCTGCCTAAAGCAAGAAACACAGCTTTGACTTCGCTGAGGACCAAGACAGACAGTGAGCAGGATTCAGCATGTTGAGGAAGGCGACACTGTGAGGCCACACGACGGGCCAGGAGGCTTCATCACCGGAGCCGCACGCTTCGGCACCCATGCTGGCCCGCCTGTCAGAAGAGTGGGAGACACCCCCAGGAGGGACCCCTGCCCCTCACACGACTTCTCTGCCCCCAGAGGGAGGAGAATCCGTAGAGGGTTTGGCCCTGGCCTCCGAGCAGCTCCAGCCCTGGGCCTCTGGCCTTCCCACGCCGTGCACAAGGCTGCTCTTCTGTGGAACTCCAGGCCTGTGTGGTCCTCATCTGTCCTTCGCCCCAGCAGCCCTTCTGTACTTCAAAGTAAAATCCAAATTATATGTCATCCTTGGGAAGCTCAGACCCATTTTGTTTTCTCTCTCTAGAACGTGTCCCATGTTACAGATCCTGGGAGCTCTCACCTCATTTAAATAAAATCTGCTGCTCATTTGCATGACATTGTGAGGGATGTAAAGAGCAACAAGTACACAGTGCGGTGATGCACTTTACATAAATAGTTTCCAGTCTGAAAGTCTGACAGTAGGTGTGAAAAATTCATTCAAAACAAAGTCCAGGGACAGTTTGGTAAATAAACATCACGACCAAGTAGGAAGTGCTTCACACTTTGCGGTGAGGCTGCCTGTGACACTCCTGTGTAGGTCCGGGCTTCCTGGGGACCCCTCCTCTTAACTGCGGGCTTCACCCTGGGGTGTGGAAAGGCAGCTCGTCCAGCTGCAGGTCCCTGTTTAATTAGAAGGAAGGGGAGTCTTGGCCACACAAGCAGGGCAGAGAATACAAGTGGGTTCCCCTAAGAAGGAAGAATTTAAAAGGAAAAATAGGAACTTGAGAAGTGTGTGTCCATTATGAACAAACACATTTTTTCATTATAAGAGTTAAAGTGATTTTAGGCAAAAATTTCATAAAGTTTTTCAATCAAATGGACTTCCTCACAGATGATATAGAATGTTCCTTTAAGGGACAACAAGGTTTGTTTTTTTTTTTTTAATTCTTTCTTTCTTTATTTTAACTTTTTTATTTTATTTTTGGCTGTGTTGGGTCTTCGTTGCTGCACGCGGGCTTTCTCCAGTTGCAGCGGGGTGGGGGGGGCTACTCTTCATTACGGTGCGTGAGCTTCTCATTGTGGTGGCTTCTCTCATTGTGGAACATGGGCTCTAGGCACGCGGGCTCAGTAACTGTGGCGCACGGGCTTAGTGGCTCCGCGGCATGTGGGATCTTCCCGGACCAGGGCTCGAACCCACATCCCCTGCATTGGCAGGTGGATTCTTAACCACTGCGCCACCAGGGAAGACCCATAACAAGGATTTCACACATTTTCAACTTTGTGGATAATTTCCAAAGACGCATGACGCCCGGATCACCAGTATCTGCCGATGGGATTGTGGCGGATAAAGCCGATTGCCTTTGGCATTTCAGAGGACCTCGGCCCTCACTGATTAACAGCTCCGGTGTCTGATATTTGCCGGCCCCTGTGCAGGCCCAGCAGATGGTGGTTTGCAGTGTTTCTGAGGGACACGCTTGAGTCCTGGTTTGGTGGCTGGAGTGCTGGGATCTCGGGGACCTGGAAAATGAACGCAGCTGATGTCGGTGTTACCTGTATCTTAACAAGATGTGCACTTCGTGTGCTAGACAGCCTTTGGAGACCGCCAGCTTCAACGCCTTTTCTTCTAAAACGAGCACGTGGCTCCCGTATTTCCCTCTTCTTTGTCTGGACTGGCCTTGCTGACTGGCTTGACCAGTCGTCATGTCAGAAGCAGTGATCCGGGGTTCCTGAGGCTGGCTCACAGGAGCCCTGCAGCTCCCCATTGGGCTGTGCTTTCTTTGGAAGCCAGCCTCTGTGCTGGGCTGAGAAGCCCAGGCTCTGCAGAGAAGCCACGCGTGGGCAGCGTGCGCAGAGCTCCTGCTGAGACCCCAGACAACAGCCAGCCCCGTGGAGCCTTCCGACCACTCGGGTCCCAGCCACCCTCTGGGTGTAACGGCATGACAGGCCCCTCTGAGAACCGCTCAGCTGAGCCCCGCCAACCCCAGAGCCTCGAGAGGTAATAATAAATTGTTGTTCTGAGCCACCGCAGTTGGAGGTCGTTTGCTGAGCAGCAGTGAGTCACGGGAGCCCTTCTCTCCTCTTCAGCTCGAGCTCTCACCCTCTTCTGAAGTAACGAGATGTGTTACAAAGAACAACAATCAAAACAGAAACGGGCTTTCTTCGTTTAGAAACTATCCTCCCCAAGAAAGCCAACAGTGAGAAGAGATGCTGGAAGTGGGGGGATAAGACATGTAGGCCAGCGATGCTGTTGGAGAGATGAAGCCGGGCAACTCTAAGAACAGACTATCTCGTCCAGCAGCGGCTCAGGTCTGCGCCTTGGGGTGTGGCTTGGTAGATTTTCCTCCATCTAGAAATACGGAAATGCTATGCATCATGTTCCGCCAGCGAATTCCCCAGTAGGGACAGAAGCGCCTTTTACAGACGGAATCGTCAACCACGCTGACCCCTCGTATTCTGGAACCGACAAAGATTTCGGGTGGTACAGCCTTCGTGTTCGGGGCACGTGCTGTAGCTTTGGGCCTGCACGGTTTGACACTCTTTTTCACTCTACGCACTGAACGATCCAGCCCGAACGTTGTACTGCTAGAGAGCCAGGGGCACACCGATCTCCTTCGCCTGCTGCAAATTAAACCCTCAGATAGCTACCCTGTGCTCTGCACCACGTACAGAGGCGCTTTAAAGTATGTGATTTACTTCCTGCCTTTAAGGGACTTGCACAGTCGCCGAGGTGAGGCACAAACACATGACATTTCAGGCAGTGAGTTCAAGGCTGTGAGTGAGGTTTCACAGGACTGAGAATGCGGAGAGCTTGAGGAGGCATAGAGCACAGTGTCTGTGGGGACAGGCCAGATCTGAGCCAGGAGAGCTGACCCACTGGCCAAGTAGGGAGGGGGAGGGGGCGAGTCTCAGGGCAAAGGTGTGGTGGCAGGAAAGCACCGTCCTGGACCAGCCTGGGCAGCAGTGGAGGGGCTGGGCTGCAGTGGGAAGTCGAGGAAGGCTGGCCGAAGAGCTGGGACTTGGTCTCAGTGACAACGCAAAGACGTGGCAGTTTTGTGAGCTGTGGAGTGACAGGGAGCAAGTTCCCAGCACCGACGTGGACAGGAAACCGTCCAGAGGTAGGCAGCCCAGAGCCCAAGAGCGACTGGCAGGGCTGATGGCTCACAGCCAGGCGTCTCGCTGCTCCCCTCACCCTGCTCTGTTCATCTGCACGAGAAGCCTAGAGGGTGCTGGTGTTGTCAAACTGAAACTCAGAAATAGAGCAACTTCCTCAAGTTCACGCATCTCACAACTTGGAGAGCCAAGACGCAAAGCCATGTCATCCGACCCTGAAGTTTATGCGTTTCTGGGATAAATGTGAAGAAGAAATGATGTTTTGAAAAATCAGTAAAAAGCAAGAGGAAGAAGGAGTAAAAATGATGCCAGATTTTCCACCTCAACAGAAATAGGGAAATCAGAACTGGAAACTTATTTCTAAGTTTCTAACATAGTTCTAACCAGAGAAGGTATAGAAGCTGATGTAAGGGGAAGGAAATGAGATTCATTTAAGGTACATGGGGTTGAGGAGACTGAAGTACTGTGTAACTGCAGAGTCTTGACTTTAGATCTGGGTCAGCCACGGGCTGGCCACTTTTGAAATTAATTCCTGGGTGTCCGTCTCCTCATTAATAAAATGAAGCGGAGAGATTTGTGAAGGTTTCAGGTGAAGATTAGAGACACGGGAAGTGCAGATCTCCCGCGTGTTTGGTACGTACCCCCAGAGCTGACCTCTCCCCACTCCTTCCCCTCCCCTCCCCCTCCTCCCTCTCTGCCTCCAACCCCTCCCCCCGCCCCTCCCCCCTCTCATTCTGTCCTAAAGGGGCGCTCTAGCATGAGATGCAGGGAGAGTTATGCACAGGAGGTTGTAACTGAACTCAGAGATGCAGATGAAAGCTCTGGGAGCTTGCACTTAAGCACAGGAAACAGGAGAACAGATTGAAGTGAGGAAAAAAGACAGAAAAGAAGTGGCCAGAAGAATAGGTCCCTTGAAATCAGTACAGTGTTACTGGAGCAAAGGGAGAAAAGTGCTTGAAGAAAGACCTGCGGAGTAGAGACTCTGAGGACTGAAACTAACCTCTGGAGTTAATCACTCGTGTTTACGGTGCTCTTGGAAGATAAACTTTCAGTCTGAATGTTCAAGTGAAAGCTTTATGATAAGGATCTAAGACGATAGTGTGGCCTCAGGAAATAAAGACCACAGATGTAGAAAAAAAAATTTTTAATTGGCTGCGGTAAACAAGTCCCTACTGTATAGCACAGGGATCTATATTCAGTATCTTGTAATAAACCATAATAGAAAACAATATAAAAAAGGGTCTATACGTATAACTGAATCACTTTGCTGTACAGCAGAAACTAACACAACTTTGTAAATCACCTAGACTTCAATTTTAAAATGCATGAATAAAAAATCAAACGAAGACCAAAACCTGGCAGTAAGACGCAAAGAAGTAGAACGGCGTGAGGGGGGCAGCAGGCACAAGTGAGGCTTTCTTTTTTGAGCCCTGGGACTGAGCAGACACCACTGCTGACCCCACTCCACACCCCCGGCCCACGCCCGCTTTTAGCTGTGACTGTGGGAACAGAGACTGCCCCCTGCACAGACCCCATCTCAACACCCAAAGCGCTGGTCTTCTGACTCCAGGCTTTGCTCAGCCCTCAGGCACAGCCCGGGAGTACAGAGGAGCTGGTGTCCCCTGATGGACCAGCAGCGGGAGGGGAGTCAGCCCTCACACCACAGAGACGGGAGTTAACGTTTCATGCCAGCAGCAACCGCCCAGCCCCCCTCCTCGTGGGCTGCCAGGATTAGGGTGGCCAACCGTCCTGGTCTCCCAGAATGCGGAAGCCTCAGGGCTGAGACCACGGCTGTCCTGGACAGACCAGGATCTAACAGAAGTCACGGCACTGAGGACCGGGGGCGGGGAGCCCTTCTACTCAGCCATGGTGAGGGCAGAGCGTGATTAGGGAGATGAAGGGGCCTGGGACCAGCACACGCCAGGAAGGAGGGGGTCGGGAGGGGACCTCAGGGAAGATGCAGCCTTTGGTGTGTGAAGAAAGCCAGCAAGGAAAAGGAACGGCCTTATTCTCCACTGTGCCGAAAGGAGGATGTGGGCCAAAAGACAGGAGAGTGGAAGGAGGTGGATTCAGCCGGGAGGAAGGAGGGATTTTGAGACACCCAGGCTGCCCAGCCATGGAGGGGGTGCCCTCCTCCTGCTGATTTCCCCAGACATGCTGGGGAGAGAAAGGTTCTGTTAGATCGTGTGCCAGAGGAAAGGGGGTTAAACAGAAAAGATTAACCCGATCTAAAAAATGAAGCTCTGGGAGGTGGTGGAAGGAGGGAAAAGCTGGGAGGAAGGAGTGATGGGGTGTCGGGGAGACCGTGTGGAGGAGGGGTGTGGGGGAGGGTGTGGGGGAGGGGGGGGGG
>NW_020837947.1:2225241-2420824 GCF_003676395.1 Aethalodelphis obliquidens
TGGGGAGGGTTGGGGGAGGGGTGTGGGGGAGGGCATGGGGAGGGTGTGGGGGAGGGTGTGGGGCATGGGGGAGGGTGGGGGGGAGGGTGGGGGGAGGGGTCTGGGAAGAAATATATTGAAATGATAACTATGGTTGCTTGGTGGGGGGGCTAGAAATATAAGAAATATAATTTTGTTTCTAAATCTTTGTGCTCTCCATGTATTTAATAATGAGATACATTGGTTGTACAATGAAACAATCTCTGAGAACTGTAAAAAGACTAATTGTAGTAACTGTTGCCGATATCACTAATGTTCACTTCCGCAGAAATTACACCTTCTAGATATTTCCTGATAATCTTCATTGTCTCACTGCTCCCATATTCACCACTTTTTCCATCAGTTTCCAGAACAGTGAACATGCTATTTTGCTTCAAATCAGTTACAGTAAATGGTGAAAGGAATTGTTGGACACGACTGCCGGCTCAGAACAGGAAAACCAGAGTGAGATTATTACAATCAATGAAAGAGCTCTAAGTAGCATTAAAACTAACTTCCAGTGGGATTGGCTTTTCTCAGACTTAACTTTAAAATATCACAAAACTCTTCAACGAGGGCATGACTAATTTTATCAGGATAGACAGGATTAGATCACAGAGTGGGGACAGCAGAAAGGCCCCCTTTCCACCTGTTCTACCAAGTCAAGAAGGAGGACAGGAAGGGCACTGGGGCTGGTCCCCGGCAGACACCGCATAGGAGGCCAGCAAGTCCCTCCACCTCAGGTCTGGAGAGAGGACGCCCACCCCTGACCAGAGCACATGGGAGGAGTTATGCAAATCACTTCAGCCTATTTTACAGAATCTGAAAAGGCTAAAAGTGACAGAAAAGCCAAAGAAGACTAAGCTATTTTATTGCATTTTCATTTAATTTTACATACAAGACAGTGGCTTTTAGTTTCCTAAAACCTCTGTTTATCGGTCAGAAACAAATCTGAAAGGCACACCTCCTTTTACGTTGGGGACCTCCAATCCAACAATTCTGATGTTAGATAAACCCGCAAAGAAAATCTGTAGCCTCCCTCCTTGAACCCGTAAAGACATCACTGCCCCAGTTCCCGACGGTGCTCTCTGTGCATGGGAGGGAGCGCAGTCAAGCAAAGGGCCTGGGGCCTCCACTGATTCATTGCATTCCTCGTGACCCAGATTCAGGCCTCTGTTTTCATTCTGTCTAACGGGAACAGCCAGGCTGACTTATAAAGGTCCTACAGAAATGAGAAAGGACGAGGTCATGATAATGTGACAACAGCCCCGCTGCTTTCCTAGCCGTCACCTCAACAGCCACTAAGATGGTTGGGGAGAGAAACGTAACAACACAACAGCAGGAGCCGCCGCCTCCGAAACAGTAATGAGCCTTTGGATTGAGGATTTCTCTGCCTAGGCGGGGCGGAGGGGGGGGCCGGGGAGGGGTTCCGAGTGAGCAGACGGAGTGAGGGTCTGAATCCCCTCTCCAGACTCTGACCGAGCGGGCCTGCAGTTCTTAACACCCCTGGGGCCGTTGCTGCCCAGGAGGCCACTCGTGAGCAGGAAAGACCAGGGGCTGCGCTAACCTGTGGCTCATCCTCCCTTCACCCCCAGAATCTCAGGTGGTTGGTACGATGAGCAGGGAGACAGACAACAGGGAGGGTGAAGGCCTTACAACTCCATGCAGAAGGAGGCTGAGGGGGGAAGTGCAGAGGCCTGGCCACACCCCAGTCCTAGCGGCTCCTGCCAGGGGCTGAGGGCGAGCCCTGCTCTCTCTGCCGCCGGCCCTCCCCTGGGCCTGGGTGGCTGCACCTCCCCCTCGATGGCCTCGCTCACCATCTTAACACTTCCCCTCTATTTCACTCCTTACCTTCTGCTCAGACCGCCCCCTCCTTCACATCTTCATCCTTTCTTTGTTCCCTTTTCTCTTTTTTCATGCATCCAACTCCTCACTCTACTCCCCAAACAGAAGAAGTTGTGCAAAGTACAATGGAACGCATTTCACAGATATCGACCTTCTCTGACATGGAATCCTCTGTAGATCCTAAGACCTCGCCTGGCCATCAGGAAGAGCTCGCTGGATGCTGAGTGTACTTGACAGAGGAACTTGGCATTGTCTAGTTCACCTTGTCCTGGGGGAAGGTAATTCTGAATTAACTTTCAACTGAGGTTGATCGTCTGCCGTTTTAAGTATTTTAAAATGTGAGACCTGGTTGATGAAATTCTGGCTCAAATGCATCTTCTAATAAAATCGCCGTGGTCCAGCCCTGCCTCTGATGCCTTTGTTGTCACCACCGCAGACGTGAGCTTTTCTCCTCTGCAGGAAAGCACCAAATTCCAAGCAGAAGTCGCTCAAATACTGAGGGCTATTTGCTTGTGCGTTACATGGCCCCAGACTGAAATACATCGAGTCGTCCTCTCTGTATATTGGGGTGTTCCCATCCCACCCTGTCCTCTTTCCTGCCGCGTTCCTCCCGGCGCCTGACTCCAGGAGTGACCTTCCCGCTTGAAACTTTTTGCTTCTATAAGCTCTGGGCTGGGAAACCAAACAGCCCTACTTATCAGAACCTCACCTAAAATAAGAGTCGGTACATCTGAATGTGCACCTGAGGGTCTCCCCTGGGAGAGGGGATGGACTTTGTGGTATCTATTTTGGCTGCAAGAGTTTCCTCTTGTGTTCATTTCCTCTTTCTCAAGTTGTCTTCGAGGCTTGATGTTATTAGATAAGAGACCTCCAGGTAGGCGAGGGCTCAGAAGGATGAGGATGTTTAGTAAGAGAAGACATACTGCAAGATTAGAGCAAATGCCTCCAGTATTGTCATATTAATGGAATAACAGTATTTTTTTTGTTTTTTGTTTTGTTTTGTTTTGTTTTTAACATCTTTATTGGGGTATAATTGTTTTACAATGGTGTGTTAGTTTCTGCTTTATAACAAAGTGAATCAGTTATACATATACATATGTTCCCATATGTCTTCCCTCTTGCGTCTCCCTCCCTCCCACCCTCCCTATCCCACCCCTCCAGGCTGTCACAAAGCACCGAGCCAATATCCCTGTGCCATGCGGCTGCTTCCCACTAGCTATCTACCTTACTACGTTTGTTAGTGTGTATATGTCCATGACTCTCTCTCGCCCTGTCACAGCTCACCCTTCCCCCTCCCCATAACCTCAAGTCCGTTCTCTAGTAGGTCTGCGTCTTTATTCCTTCCTTACCCCTAGGTTCTTCATGACTTTTTTTTTTTCTTAAATTCCATATATATGTGTTAGCATACGGTATTTGTCTTTCTCTTTCTGACTTACTTCACTCTGTATGACAGACTCTAGGTCTATCCACCTCATTACAAATAGCTCAATTTCGTTTCTTTTTATGGCTGAGTAATATTCCATTGTATATATGTGCCACATCTTCTTTATCCATTCATCCGATGATGGGCACTTAGGTTGTTTCCATCTCCGGGCTATTGTAAATAGAGCTGCAATGAACATTTTGGTACATGACTCTTTTTGAATTTTGGTTTTCTCAGGGTATATGCCCAGGAGTGGGATTGCTGAGTCGTATGGTAGTCCTATTTTTAGTTTTTTAAGGAACCTCCATACTGTTCTCCATAGTGGCTGAACCAATTGACATTCCCACCAGCAGTGCAAGAGTGGTCCCTTTTCTCCACACCTCTCCAGCATTTATTGTTTCTAGATTTTTTGATGATGGCCATTCTGACTGGTGTGAGATGACACCTCACTGCAGTCTTGATTTGCATTTCTCTAATGATTAATGATGTTGAGCATTCTTTCATGTGTTTTTTGGCAGTCTGTATATCTTCTTTGGAGAAATGTCTGTTTAGGTCTTCTGCCCATTTTTGGATTGGGTTGCTTGTTTTTTTTGTTATTGAGCTGCATGAGCTGCTTGTAAATTTTGGAGATTAATCCTTTGTCAATTGCTTCATTTGCAAATATTTTCTCCCATTCTGAGGGTTGTCTTTTGGTCTTGTTTATGGTTTCCTTTGCTGTGCAAAAGCTTTGAAGTTTCATTAGGTCCCATTTGTTTATTTTTGTTTTTATTTCCATTCCTCTAGGAGGTGAGCCAAAAAGGATCTTGCTGTGATTTATGTCATAGAGTGTTCTGCCTATGTTTTCCTCTAAGAGTTTGATAGTTTCTGGCCTTACATTTAGGTCTTTAATCCATTTTGAGCTTATTTTTGTGTATGGTGTTAGGGAGTGATCTAATCTCATACTTTTACATGTACCTGTCCAGTTTTCCCAGCACCACTTATTGAAGAGGCTGTCCTTTCTCCACTGTACATTCCTGCCACCTTTATCAAAGATAAGGTGTCAGAATAACAGTATTTTTTAAATAGCATAAATACATGAACCCACAACACAGTGAAACTCATTGCCACTCATTTGTCACTTTCACTTGAAAGATGATTTTATCATGAGAACTTCTTCCCATGAATGCAGCCTCATCCGTTCTCCTGAACCAGACCCATGAGTAGGTCCACATGTGGATGTACGTCCACACGCGGATCTGTACCTTCTGCTGAGCTGGCTCCAGGCTGCCCCAGCCCTTCCTCCCATCCCATCCCCCATTTGTCAGCGCCCTGGGGCTCTCTTCTTCTGTGATGTGGGACTCGCCCCTGCCCTGTGCTCCTGACCTAGAGCACCGCCCTGCTCTCCAGGTCCATTCCTATCCCCCTTCACACAGTCGCTCACCTCCCCCCACCACCACCCCCGCCCCGCCATGCTTCATCCACACTTAGATCCACCAGCACCCCTCATTCTGTCCACGGGGGCACAGGGGTGCAGCCCAGCATGTTCACAAATGGTAAGTTAAGGAGACTGTCTGGTTTTGGCTTGTAGAGTGTGCGTTTCTTCTTCACAGTCATGGCTCACGTAAGTGATGGCGCCTTCAAAGGTGGTTGTGGTTTGTTCCTGCAGTCCTTTCACAAGTGCTAGTCACCATCAGCAGGGCAGAAGCGACCTGAAGGGGCTCGATTCCCCCCACATTACCCACGGATGGTGTAACTTCATCTCCCTAACCCTTTAACCACACCTGTTCTCAGGACTGCGGTTGGAATTACGTAACATAACATAACATAAGATTACTTAGAATAACACAGGTGATGTCTCTAGAACAGCGGCCAGCACATCACGGACTCAGCAAAAGTTAGTGTCTCCCCTTCTCTCCCCACGGTGCGGCTAAGTGGTCTAAGTGACAATCAATGCCTGGCTTGATAACATAAATGTTCGCAATTTTCTTTTATCTTCAAAGCATTAAACAGTCAAGACAACAGGGATACAATGTTTCCTAAATCCCAGGATGAAATAAAAACTCACCAGTAAAGAAGTAGCTTCTTGTTCCGCAAATGAACAGCCACAGGAGTTTTCTTTCTTGAGTGTCAGGTTTCTTTAATCTCTAGACTTCTCTCCGCCAGCGCAAGGCCACTGGCCTTCATACGGAGTAAAGCGGCTTGATGCTGCGGGCTCAGCGCCTGCGCCTCACGTGTGCCTGCGCTCGTGCTCTTACTTTGCCCACACTGGGTGGTGTGGTGAACGTCTCACCACAAGCTTCATTCTTCCAGCTACACCTCAGATCGTAGGAAGGTAAAAAATAAGATGGAGGAAGGAAGGCAAGCTGATGCAACTAGGTCACTTAATAATTTCAATTGTAGAGACAAGTTTTTTTCGCGTTTCAGAATTATTAGTCTGTGAAATACTTTTTAGTCTTCCTGGAAATTACAAATTAATCAGAATGATTATAAAGTTCTCTGAAAAGCTCCACATAATACCTAATGAACTTTATAGTCATCTACCCACATTCTGGCTTAAAAGCCTAAAAAACCACATGACTTATCCTTTAAAAGTAAAGATATGATAAATTGAGAATCTGCATGTCACAAATAATGTAGGTCAACGATCAGCTCCAAAAGAAGGCATAACCCAGTTGCAAAGGAGAAATATTGCCCTCAAAAGATTCACATTGCCTTCTCCACCACTTTCTACAATGTGTGGCCATTATGTTATAACGTGACCTGTGCAGGGATAGCAGAAACCTGAGTGTCTATATCCCCAGAGCAACTATTCAGTTTGGGAATAGTCCTGTAATTTGAGGGGGAATCTGGGTTACGTTCTCTGAAATCTAAAATAGAATTAGTCAAGCCACAAATCCCCCTATGGAAAGTTCTAAATTGGCCCTTGGTAGAAAACACCGGTGACCCTGCTGGGCAAGAAGTGAGAATGTTCATCCCTGGTTTGTCTAACTGTCTCCTTCCTTTTTTATATGATTATAAATAGTATTGTTAATGTTAACACATCTAATAAAATTAGAAAGAACTTTCATATTTATCATTTCGCTTAATCCTGACAAACTATTTTGGGAAAACATTGTACAGATGGAAAGTTACTAGCACATAAAGATGTTAAGTAATTTTCTCAAGAGTCTATAAACCAGGAGTAGTGGATTCCAAAAAATAAGGCCTGGGTCTTCCAAGTCCTCTTTACACCAAGCCACAATTCATTCATGTTTTCAGCAAATGCTTATTGAGCTTCTACTATGTGACGGGAACTTTTCTAGGCCAAAGTGTTGCAGCAGTGAGTGAAACAGACAAATTCCTTGACTTCATGGGATTTACATTCCAGTCATGGGAGCTGGGCCATAAACAAAATAAAGAAAAAGATCTACAATATGGTAGAAAGTAATGAGTGCCATGGAGAAAAATCAAACAGGGAGGACAGATAGGGATTACTGAGGCAATTTTAAGTCGAGTGGACAGGGAAGGTGTCACTGAGAGGTGACACTTAAGTGGAGCCCTGAGACAGGTGTGGGAGTGTGTCATGGGTTTATATGGGGGAGGCGCATTTCAGGACAAAGGGACAGCAAGGCACTGTCCCTGATGCAGACATCTGCCTGACATGTTCAGGGGAAACCAAAGAGGGCAGTGTGACTAGAGTGAGCCCAGGAAGCGTGGGGAGAGTTGAGGTCAAAGAGGTGAGAGGGGGGTTTCCCTGGCAGTGCAGTGGTTGATAGTCCACCTGCTGATGCAGGGGACACGGGTTCGTGCCCCGGTCCAGGAAGATCCCACATGCCGCAGAGCGGCTGGACCCGTGAGCCATGGCCGCTGAGCCTGCGCGTCCGGAGCCTGTGCTCCGCAACGGGAGAGGCCGCAACAGTGAGAGGCCCACATATCGCAAAAATAAATAAATAAATAAATAAATAAATAAATAAAAGAGGTAAGAGGGGCCAGGTAGGGGGTCTTCCAGTCCATTGTAATGGCTTTACCTTCTCCTTAGGGTGAGATGGGAAGCTGTTGGAAGGTTTTGTGTGACATTACATTTTAAGGACTGTCTGACTTACATTTTAAGATTACTCTGGTGGCAATGTGAAACGTAGATTACAGGGAACCCAGATGGAATTAGGAAGAACATCCCAGTAAGATATGATGGGTCTGTTTTGGAGATAAAGTCAACAAGATTTGCCAACAGACTGGATATTGGATTTGAGAGAAAGAGAAGCACAAAACATGACTCTAAGGTGTTTGACCTGAACATTAGCAGGATAAGTTGATTAAATAAAATGGGAATATTGCAGAAGCAGTAGGTTGAGCATGGAAGAGGATATCAGGAATTTAGCTAGGAACTTGAGAAGTTAGAGATACCTATTAGAATATCCCAGTGGAGATACCAATACAATAAATAATTGCTTATCTGAAAGTGAAGCTCAGAGGACAGTGCTGGGCTGGAGATGTAAATTTAAGGGTCATGAGCTTATGGGTGGATGAGATCACCAAGGGAGTGGGCACAGATGGATAAGAGAAGAGGTTCAGTGCCTGAGATCTGGAGGCCAAGCACAAAAGTATTTCAAGAAGGGGAGAATAATCAAGTATGTCAATGCTGCTAGCAGACCAAGCAACACAAAACTGAAAAAAAAAAATGACCATTAGAGTTAGCAGCATGCAACCATTGCAACCCTGACAGTCTTTGCTGAGTGGCATGGGGAAACCTAGCTGGAAGGGGGCTGGAAATAGGAGAGGATACAAACACTTATTTCAGAGAGTTTACACAAGAGGAAAGAGAGAAATGGTCAGGAGCTAGAGATGACACTGGAGTCCAAAAATCTGTTGTTAAGATGGTAGAAATAAGAGATGTTTACACACTGGTGGGAATGACCCAGTAAGGAGGAAAATGTTGACTATGCAAGAAAGAAAAGGGAGAAGCACTCGGTCCCATCCTCAAGTGGACCGAGGAGGCTGGGAGACTGTGCACCAGCAAGAGATTTCCTCAGTTGTAGGCAAGGCGGCAGCGTCCACAGGCACAGTACACAGGTGGATGTGGTGGTGAGTGTTTATGCATGTTCTTTTCTGATTGTTCCTTTGTTCACAGTGAAAAAGGAAACCAGGTCATTGGCTGAGAGTGAAGATGGAAAAAGAGGCATCAGAGCTTTGACAAGAGAGGAAAAGAAATGCAACAGCCGTCTAGGGGAGAGGGAGAATGAAAGGGGTACAGAATTACATAACTTCCAGGCAACATCAGTGAGCAACCATGAATTTAAAGCGAGACCAGTCACGACGATTGTTTGTTATCCTTTTCTAGACACATTCATTATGTAGACACAAGAGCCAGGGAGTAGGAGAGCTGAACCCAACAAGAGCTGTGGTTTAGCCAGCTGAGTAAGACAGACAGAGGGCCAGTGGGTTGTGCAATAAAAGTATAACATGGCCTTCTAACCATCCAAGGATCACTCCACCCCACGATAGTCTAGTGATGGCCCACAGACAGATTCATCGAAAAGAAGCATAATGATCACCATCTAGATTCAGAAATGGGGTCTGCCCAGCTCACGGTTGACATGGGTCTCTGCATTGACAATGTCTCTGACATTGGTGTCAAGGAATACATTCTGATGGGATATAATTGACCTCTTTGATGTCAAGTACAAACGTAACAATAGTGTTAGTAATGTTAGTAATCTTGGTGTTATCTGTCCTTATTGATTAGGAAAATTTGCTAATGGTGCTTTGGACAAACAAATGTAGGTCCAGACACCAGTCTGGGAGACATTCCTCATGCATAATAAAATAACGTGAGCAGAAATTTCTAGTATTTGGTTTTAGGTTTTCCTGGTCTTTTCCGTGATGTAACCAGCACTCCAATACCCCCAAATGTTAAGTAAAATTCTGTTGCGTACACTAGACATATGCTAGAGGTGCTTTCCAAGAATGAAGAAAAGAGATGGTCTTCAGAATCAGGCACCCACAGTGGAAAGAGAAGCATGCCTAGGGGTTGACAGGGGGTGTTAGCAGAGAAAGTGGCTGCCCAGGTCGTCGGAAATCCCCGAGCATCCCCGAGAGAGGCCTTGCCGTGGTCCACATGACCCTACAAGCTTTCAACACACTACAGATAAGCGTGAAATTGGAAGGTGATCCTGGGCTCCTCTCCATCGGGCTGCTTACTTGACTCTTACCTTCTGGACTAATTTAGTCATCTGAGCACATGGCATGTCACCCCAGACAGCACAGTGCTTCACTATGTTGGTGCCAGCATGGCCGAGAAGACCCAGAAGCAGAAAGTCGTATTGCTTTGAAAAGACGCACATGGGTCATAGGGTGGCAGATAAGTCTTCTGACATCGAAAGAGCCTGTGTTCTCGAGGATACTCCTGGGGACCCAGGCATCTGGGTTGAAATTCGTTACCACAAGGAAGGCCCCAATCTATCTGCCCTCTTTGTGGTTTGACGTGACATATGAGACTATCTTATCCTAAACCATTTACTGGATGACCTGAAAAGATGCCAGCTCTCAATGGGTCCAAGAACAAGATAGGATTTCCCAGGGTGGTCCAGGCTGGAGTGTTTGCTGCCACTCCCATGCTGGCCTCGAGAGAGGGCTTTTGCTCCCCCTTCTTTATTACCCTCAGGCGTGGACTGAGCCCTGATCTGTATTCCCACGGCATGCTAAGGACTAGTTCTTAAACAAGATCTTACTGAAGATTGAGGATTCATAAAAGGAAGCTCCAATCCATGTGGGAACTTAGGTTGCTATTAGAAGTGACTTCATATTTCCAGAGCCGTCCTCAGGGGACCCTCAGACGCCCTCTTTGCTTGGCTCCTGGGTGGTCACCTCACTGCCATTGCACTGGGCAAGGCACTAGCCGCTCCCACTGGAAAGGCAGTCAGTCAGCCTCAGAGCCCAAGCCCCAGCAGCAGAGGCGCTGGGCAGGGAGATGTCCCTCTGTGCTCCCATGGCTCTGGCCCCTCATTCAAGATCTCTTTCTCAGGATGATTAACGGTGGGAATTTCTACTGCTTTCAGGAACCATGGGCAACACCGTCCCATCCAGGTCACCCCCGGGAACCTGCCCCACCCCTTCCAACAGAACTGCCACCTCATAGCATTAGGTCCAGCTCACCAGAGTTACACATCGCTCTCAAACATTACACCCCCTGGAAGACCTCACCCATCCAGCCCAGGCGGCTGCCCCAGGCCCCACCCAGTGTCCGGCACAAACTCCTCCAGCTCCAGGTGACGGTCACACCTGCATGACTGTCTTTCAGCCAGATCTCCTGAAAACTCTCCTCAAAGAATCGATAAACCACCCCCAAGAAAGCAAGCAAGGTGTCTTACCGGGATCGACTGCAAGCTCACGTGTTCCTCCAAGGAAGCAACCAGTTCTGCAGAGGCATCGTTGTGACACACACCTCATCTCCATAACTCTGGAGACTCATGGCATTCAGAAGTTCCTGCATTCACACATCCTCATTTCCTTCCAAAAGTAATGAGCTTGGTTCACTGATAAGCCCGCTGACCGGGAGACTGTCTGTTTCAATGGGTGTTCAAGTCTTCATCCCTTTGAAACCGAAATTCACTCAAATTTTGAAATTTTTCATCAGGGTAAATAATGAACGTTAAAACTGGGACAGGGGCTTCCCTGGTGGCGCAGTGGTTGAGAATCCGCCTGCTAATGCAGGGGACACGGGTTCGAGCCCTGGTCCGGGAGGATCCCACATGCCGTGGAGCAACTAGGCCCGTGAGCCACAACTACTGAGCCTGTGCGTCTGGAGCCTGTGCTCCGCGACAAGAGAGGCCGCGATAGTGAGAGGCCCACGCACCGCGATGAAGAGTGGCCCCTGCTCGCTGCAACCAGAGAAAGCCCTCGCACAGAAACGAAGACCCAACACAGCAAAAATTAATTAATTAATTAATAAAATCCCACCCCCAACATCTAAAAAAATAATTAATTAATTAATTAATTAAATAGTTGGGTGGGAAGATATCACTCTTCATTTTAAAAAAAAAAAAAACTGCGACAGCCTGCTAGGGTGGCAACCTGGTCATCAATGGGGCACTCGCTGTATGCACACGTTTTATACTTTGTCTCTAGTGCTCGCGAGAGCCTGTGAGGTCCTCAGCATCGTGCTCACTTACCGATGAGGACACAGCAGCTCAGAAAATACTAGACACCTTGTTCTGATTCCCACTCCCCCCCAAGAGGACTGAGAACTGTGCAGAGCATGAATATTCCTTCCAAGAAGTCATCTTTCATCATCATAAACATGTAAGTTAGCTCGACAATATTTGCCATCGCTGAAAAAAACTTAGTAAGAGCCAAAGACATTCAGCTTGAAAGAAAGAAGCAAACACTGGTAAGTTTAAGAATTAATTTTCATCACCAATAAGACATTCATTCGACCAGCGTATGCTGTAGCGACACGATTTTTTCCACATTCATTTATCCAGACGTTTTAGTTAACGCTTACGGTTTCTACATAATTGAAAGTGATTTTCAAGCAGATATCGTGCGTGCCCTTCATGTGCCCTCAGGCCTCGACCTTCTAATCCAGCGGCCAGGCTTCCAGCCTCAGGCATCCTCCCTCTGTGCCCGGAATCTCTGTGAAACGAGAGCCTGCTGACCCAAGCATGGCAGACAGGAAGCGCTGCAGAACCAGCACCCACAGGAGTGGCCCCACTCCGTGTGTGGTGGGCCAGAGTTTCCCAGGGGAATCAAGCCAGTTACTCACAATGGGTCCTTGCTGCAAGGGGCCTCGCAGGACGGCACTGCTCTCATTGGCTGCCCCCTCCCCCTGCCCTCGGTCGCTCTCCAGGGTCCTGGACTACCCACCAGGTTGTAAAATATTTCCATTAGAATCCAGCTTCTGCTTCTAGCAAACCCCAAACTATGCAGAACTTATGAAACATGTAAACACTGTCGGAGTTTCATCCTGGGATAAATGTGTCCTTCCGTTTTAATACATACTTTTTTTCAATACGTACAAAACATATTTTACAATTGAGTGTTTTGGCTTTGTTTATTGAAATACCTAATTACAAGGTTGCCAATGGGACCCTAGCAGAGTAAACAAAACAGCCATTTGGAAGTAAAATTTTTCACATTTGCTGAAGAAACCAGTGCTAATCACGAAATTCATTAATTCTGAAAGAATAAAATAGGTCCACATTCTGCCTCCTATAGAGCAAAAAGAACAATGTTGTAGATGATTTTTAAATAAGAACCATCAACTACTAAAAAAAAACTGAACTGTGAAGATCTGAGAACGCGCTACCACGTGCAAGGAATTTGGAGATTCTGTGCGAATATAACTCATGAAGATTTATTCATTCTAACCCTCAACGTAATTCCTTTAATATACATATTAAGATGTAATTATTTAGAAATATTGCCTGCTGGCATCTCAGAGTCTGTATTGGATTGCCATAATTATTAATGAAAAGCAAAGTTTCAATGACTAGAACAGAAAGCCTCCATCTTTCATCTGCTTGCTTTCCCTCCCACCTCTCCTGAGAAAAGGTGCCAGTGTGAAGTCTTAAACTCTGAATAAGCTGAACATAGTCATTACCATTCCCAAGCGTAACCTCATTATTTCTTAGAATTAAAGTTCTAAGCAGCTGTCACATTAGGGCATTCAGCTAGGAACTGCCAAGGGCAAGGTTTTCATTGGTTTTGCCTGTTTCCATATGTTAGTGCTTCAGAACCAATATATGGTCAAATTTTAAAATTTTTAATAAATAAAAATAAAAAGTTAATCAAAGCACCAAATGTCTGATGTTAAAAGGACAGTGATGATACAAATAAAATACTGATTCCACTGGCTGAACCATTCAACCGATGAACATATTTCTCTCATTTCTTACTCTCCACTAAATAATTTCTTCCAAATCCTCTTTTATGTTTCTCTCCTTTACTGACACCGTATTTTTCCATTTTCCTTACCATCATCATGCCTTACGTCTCTAAGTGGGCAGAAAATGTAAAAGAAACTTCGGACCGGGGCACGAACCCATGTCCCCCGCATCGGCAAGCGGACTCTCAACCACTGCGCCACCAGGGAAGCCCTTTCATAACTTTTTTTTTTTTTTTTTTTTTTTTTGCGGTACGCGGGCCTCTCACTGCCGCGGCCTCTCCCCCTGCGGAGCACAGGCTCCGGACGCGCAGGCCCAGCGGCCATGGCTTACGGGCCCAGCCGCTCCGCGGCATGCGGGATCCTCCCGGACCGGGGCACGAACCCGTGTCCCCTGCATCGGCAGGCGGACTCCCAACCACTGCGCCACCAGGGAAGCCCTCATAACTTTTTTGACTCATGGATTATTTAGAAGCATATTGTTGAACTTTCAAATAATTAGGGCTTTTGTAAACATCATTATTTATTTCTAAAATTCGATTTTATTTTCATCAGAGAAGATATTCTGTAATATATTAGTCTTTGAAACTGCGCCACCAGGGAAGCCCCTAAAAGAAACTTTTTGTGGCCACTTTGTATTTTGCACTCTTAGGAAGTAGAGCTGAGGATTTGTTGAGATGCCGAGGCAGGAAGAATTAGCTCCTGTGCACAGATCCACACCCCCCATCTAGTCCTTGGAGACCCTTCAAGTTTCACCACTTGTCCCATTAAAGTCATTCACGGCAAAAGGATCCGACCTAGAATCTCACATTGCGCCTAGTTCTCAACGTCTCCTTCACAATCTGTTTCTCAGTCTTTCCCTGGCCTCCCAACCTTGACGCCTCAGACAACTGTAGAACAGTCCTCGGTTTGGGTTTGTCTCGCGTATCCTTACGTCTAGACACAGGATACAGAGTTCTGGCAGAAATGTCACAGAGCTGGTGCTGTGCTCTTCCCAGTGGGCCCTACCAGATGCCTTGTCCCTCGGCTTGCACTAACCGTGATCACGTGATGAATGTGGTATCTGCCAGACTGCCCCACTGTGAAGTCATCCTTTTCCCTTTGTAATGAGTAAGTATTGTATGAGGGGAAGTTTTGAGACTGCAAAGAAGCCCTACCCTCATCAGACCGTCACTGCCAGCTCTAGCATACCTGGATATTTCTTGGGTTGCTTATTGTTACGAGTGTACCCGCTGGTGATGCTGCCATCCACCTGTCCTTCCACGCTGAAAGGCTGGCATTCTGCTACCAAAAGCTTTCTCCTCTCCCGATTTATTTACGTCAGAACAGGATCACGGATTCCTATTTTGCTCAGTAGGTTACTGAATAATCCATTATTACGTTCATTAATAATAACATCATTATTTATTTTGATGTAAAAGTCTCTCCAGGGCTTCCCTGGTGGCGCAGTGGTTGAGGGTCCGCCTGCCGACGCAGGGGTCGCAGGTTCGTGCCCCTGTCCGGGAAGATCCCACATGCCGCGGAGCGGCTGGGCCCGTGAGTCATGGCCGCTGAGCCTGCGCGTCCGGAGCCTGTGCTCCGCAACGGGAGAGGCCACAACAGTGAGAGGCCCACGTTCCGCAAAAAAAAAAAAAAGTCTCTCCAGGTTTGACCAAAATATCCTTTTGACATCCTGTCACTATTTGAGCATTTCCTTACTTCTTGGTTTCAGCCCCTCTTGCAATCTCCCAGTCCCACCCAGCCCTGGGATCTGCCATTTCTCCAAGTCTGGGTTTTTTTTCTGTGGAGAATGGAACATAGAATCTAATAGCTGGGTCTAGCATGTTCATTGCTACAGGGGTGTCTGCTCCCAGCCGATTTTGGTGGAAAAATCTAAAGAGTGTGTTTATGTTTACATATACACACATATACACATACATACGGTAGTGCAAACACATACATACACATGTATGATACATCTATATTTACATGTACATCTATGTACATATATTGAAACCCCGACTCTCACCAAAATCTCCAATTTGAAATCAGCAGGATTCAAGAGTAGGATTCATTCTACTCTTTCCACATTTATAATTTCCTTCTCTGACCATGGGAAACATGGCTTCCATTAATCCTCAGAATATTTACCAATTTGATCAATCCTCCCTCTTCGTAACAACTCTCCCATCACCACCGCTGCCCTGCTGAGCGGCTACCCTCTTACTTTGCTTTGGTTCTGATCTCCAGTCTGGGTTGCCATCCACACCCCCCAGGGACACCTTCCTTAACCCACCTGGGCTCTGTATCCACATCACAGCTCTCCAGGGCTCTTGAATGTTCATTTAAACATAAGTGACCCTGAGAAGGACTGCTGTTCAGAGTTACACAGGGTGTGCCCCACACAACTCCAGCGAGCACAGTCTGTGTTTTTCAACCTGCCACCTTGGACCATAGTTTCCTTTCCAGCCTCCTCGACATTCTTCAGATGTTTACTAACATGACAGCACTTATGAAAAGGTATCTAAAATAGTGAACTCATGAGCTGTGTCTCTCTCCAACCGTCTGATAAAACTTGTAAATAATAAAATTGTCCTCAAATATTTTTCTTTCAGTGACTTGGCCAATACTTCCCAAGTGCCTGCTTTGCGCTACAATCTGAAACTTTCCATTAAGATTTCTTAGGGTTTTTCCAAGTCCAGACTTCCATTCTTCATTCATTCCCTGGACTCAGAATGTCTTCCAGATCACGCCCTTTGGTTTCTGGGACACTTCCTGGGACGAACAAAAGTGAGAGAAATGACATGTCCATGACTAGTCGTTCTAGTTGATACCAGTAAAGGTCGTTAGTTACATACTTTCTCTAAGCAGCCTGTAAACAAAGTCTGTTTTTCTTGTCCACAAAAGTGTTTGTCTCTTATTTTGCTCCCCATGTCGCCCCATTCACTTCCTGGGGGGTCGTGGTTTTAACCAAGCAAACCCTGGGCGTGCTAATTACCATCATTGACAGGAGGGCCCTGCACCACATGCACTTTCTGTGTCACCCTCCCCTGGGGCTGGCTTCCTCTTCCCCCACTGCTCTTGGTGGCAGGCACTGAGCCCTGTCCCAGCTCCTCGGGTCTCAGCAGTGGCTGCCCCATTTGTAGGACAAATCTAGGATGAGAACAGCTTTTCCTCCCTGTGTCATGAGATTCCAAGCATTCACATGTTCATTTCCTGATTTTGAACTGGCTGAACCTGCATCTTTTGTAGGAAGAATGGAAACAACATGCTTACACTGTGCTCAGGGAAGATGGTGCAGTCACAGCCTCACATCTGAACCAGCAAAAGCCCGTGGAACAAGCACCCGAAACGTCCTGCTTGTTTTGTCTTCAGGCCCATGGGTGATCCTGTATAAAGGATCCTGTGTCAAGTATAAAGGACATCTTTGCTCCTTTAAGACATGAATATGTGAAGATTGCAAAGGCGGGTGCTGTAGTAGAGACTAATTTCCCCCAATTTCGGTTCTCTCCTTCTTGCACAGTAATAGAATTTTTGCCTGGACACAGAGGCACCTTGAAAAAAGGCCCCCAGTCTGCACACGAGCCTCCCTGGTATCTTGGAGCGGCCATGTGGTGAAGTGCTGGCTGTGAGATGTGGGTGCCCTTTGCCCCTCTTCTTTGTCTGTCCGTCCATGCTCCTGGCTGGAACAAGGATGCCACCTCCTTTGAGAGTTTGGGGCCACCCCCCTAGCGACTGGGGACGGCTGAGCAGGAATTGCTGGGTTGCCTGAGGGCTGGTGGAGCAGAGCTGGCCCCGTTGACCTGGACAGAAGACTCCAATGCCTTCCTGCTGAAGGCTCAACTGCCTTCAGTTTTCTGTTCTGTGTAGAACCAGTTAGTGCCACCTGACACACAAAAGATACAAGATAGCATAAACCAGCCACCAGTGGGTTTCCTGGGGGTGTGAAACAGTACAGATACCCGGGCTAGAGGTGGGAGGAGTCCTGAAGCCAGGTGTGCAAGGAGACAGTGTCAGCAACAGGACCCCTGGGCAGCAACCGGACCCCTGAGCAGGCCGTCCCTGAGAATGAACGGTGGGAGCCAATGGACAGAGGGAGGTCCCTCCGGGCGGCTGGGGGACAGTGCGGAGACTGGCTGGTCCTGGGAAGGAGACAGGATAAGGAGGTTTGACGTGGGCTTTTCGAGCAGTGTTTGATGCGGGGGACCATTGTGTTCGTCCATATTAGGAAACTCACTTCGAGGGATTCAAACAATGAACGGCCGACGTCTTACCTGCCCCTGAACCTCCTGCCCAGAGCAGCGTCGAGGAGATCTGGGGTTTAGGGACACAGGAAGAGGATGAAGGAGAGGGAGAGAATTCTGTCCTGTATGCTACTGGGCGATCGTTAAAGGGTGGAAACTCAATCAGTGGGGTTTTGTGCCATGTCAGAATATCTTGGGTTGTATTGGTCCCATGAGAATAACTTCCCAGAGCATCCTTAAACACCCCACCTCTGTCGATGGACACAGGTTGTTTCCACGTCTTGGCTATAGTGAATAGTGCTGCAATGAACATTGGGGTGCATGTATCATTCTGAACCATGATTTTCTCTGGATATATGCCCAGGAGTGGGATTGCTGGGTCATACAGTAGCTCTATTTTTAGTTTTTTAAGGATTGACATATACACACTGCTCTATTTAAAACAGTTAACCAACAAGGCCCTACTGTATAGCACAGGCAGCTCTACTCAATATTCTGTAATAACCTAAATGGGAAAAGAACTTGAAAAAGAATAGATACGTGTATATGTATAACTGGATCACTTTGCTGTATACCTGAAACTAACACAAAGTTGTTAATCAAATACATTCCAATATAAAATAAAAATTTGTTTAAAAACAGATTTAAAAAACCTAGTGAAACAATAAATGTTTTATACCCCCCCAAAAAAACCCCAAAACAACACACAGCCAGTCATGCTGAATAGCCAGCCAACACGCCGCAGAGGTGGGGAGAGAAGGAAGTCCTGGTCGGCCCAGGTGTGGATGAGACGGCCTGCGTCAGGAATCCAACCGCTCCCTGGAGGCCAGCAGGCTGAGCGCCGCCATGCGCCAACAGGCTTGTGTGTTGGTCCGGACTTGTGGGTGAGGGGTGTGGGACATGCCCTCCAGATGTGCCTCTTTGCTGTATGGATTATTTTGAGCTAAAGGCTCTTGAGTACCTGCAGACACAGGAAAAGCTCTAAAACTACGGCAGAAGTTTTCCTTTTGTAAAGGCAATTTGCATTTGTAGCAGGTCCCCCTCTGCTGTAGGGGGTATTAGCAAAGGTACTGAACTGTATCAAACTTCCAGGTGAAACTTTTTCCACTTTTTAAGTGAAAAACTGAGCTTGCTTCCATGAACATAACTTCTAAAAATTTTTTTTCTTGTTTTTCTTCTTTTTTTAAAATTGAAGTATAGTTGATTTACAACGCTTCAGATGTACAGCAAAGTGGTTCAGTTATACGTATGTGTGTATATATATATGTATTTTTTTTCAGATTCTTTTCCATGATAGGTTATTACAAGGTATTGAGTAGAGTTCTCTGTGCTAGACAGTAGATCCTTGTTGGTTATCTATTTTATATATAGTAGTGTGTAACCTCAAATTCCCAATTTATCCCACCCACCCTTTCCCCTTTGGTAACCGTAAGTCTGTTTTCTAGGTCTGTGAGTCTCTTTCTGTTTTGTAAATAGGTTCATTTGTACCATTTTTTAGATTCCACATATGTGATATCATGTGATATTTGTCTTTCTCTGTCTGACTTACTTCATTTAGTGTGATCATCTCTAGGCCTATCCATGTTGCTGCAAATGGCATGATTTCATTCTTTTTTATGGCTGAGTAATATTCCATTGTGTATATATGCAAAATCTTCTTTATCCATTAATCTGTTGATGGACATTTAGTTTGCTTCTATGACTTAGTTATTGTAAATAGTGCTGTGATGAACATTGGGGTGCATCTATCTTTCAAATTAGAGTTTTCATCTTTTCCAGATATACTCCCAGGAGTGGGATTGCTGGGTCATATGGTAGCTCTCTTTTTAGTTTTTAAGGAACCTCCATACTGTTCTCCATAGTGGCTGCACCAGTTTACATTCCCAACAACAGTGTAGGAGGGTTCCCTTTTCTCCACACCCTCTCCAGCATTTATTGTTTGTAGACTTTTTGTTGAGGGCCATTCTGACTGGTGTGAGGTCGTACCTCATTGTAGTTTTGATTTTGAACATAACTTTTAATTTTAGGCTAGAAATGGATACATAGAATTCCCTTGATTAAGACAGTTCAGTGATGATTCTTCAGATTCTGCATGGTCTGAGTGAGTTTCGTGAAGAGGCTAATGGCCTCTAACACCTGAGAAGGATGGCGAGGGGGAAGGATGCCCATGGAACTGCAGATGACCAGTGTCCTGATGCCCAAAAAGGAAGGGGTGGAGAAGCGGGGGAAAAAAAATCACTAAAGACTAGACTTGGCACCCCAGAAATATTTTAGAACATATTGCTTCATAAATATTTTTGTGAGCATTTAGAAGAGTGTGGTAAACATTATGAGCACATCATCACAAAGCAACTTCATTTCTTTTATTTGTTCCAGCTTTATTGAGGTGTGACAGACAAATGAAATTGTAAGATATTTAAAGTGTGCAACGCGATGATCTGGCATATGTATACATGTGGAAGGATTTCCCCCTCATTGAGTTAATTAACGCATCCATCATCTCACATAATTAACTCTTGCGTGTGTGAGAGAGGACATTAAAGTTCTACTCTCTTAGCAAATTTCAATTATGCATACAGTGGTATCAACTATGATCACCATGTTCTACATTAGATCCTCAGACATTAATCATCTTAAGACTGAAAGTTTGCAACCTTTACCAGCCTCTCCCTATTTTCCCCACCCTCAGCCCTGGCAGCCACTTTTCTACTCTCTGTTTCTATGAGTTTGACTTTTCTTTTTCTTTTAGATTCCACATATAAGTGATACCACGTGGTACTTGTCTTTTTCTGTGCAGATTATGTCACTTAGCATGATGCCTTCCAGGTTCATCCATGTTGCTGCAAATGATAAGATTTCCTTTTTATGGCTGAATAAGATTCTACTGTATATAAGGTGCCACATCTTCTTTATCCATCCATCTGTCGATAGACCCTTAAGTTGTTTCCATATCTTGACTATTGTCAATAATGCTGCTATGAACATGGGAGGAGAGATATCTCTTCGAGATAGCGACTTAGTTTCCTTTGGATATATACCCAAAAGTAGGATTCTTAATCATATGGTAGTTCTATTTTTAATTAGTGAGGAACCTCCACACTGATTTCCATAGTGGCTGTACCAGTTGACATTCCAACAGCAGGCAAGGGTCCTTTATCCCCACATCCTCACTGCATTTATCTCTTGTCTTTTTGATAGTAGACATCCTAACAAGTGTGAGGTGATAGCTCATTGAGAATTTGATTTGCATTTTCCTGATGATTAGTAACGTTGCGCACATTTTTATGTACCCGTTGGCCATTTATATGTCTTCTTCGGAAAAACATCTATTTATGTCCTTTGCCCATTTTTAATTGGGTTTGTTTGTTTGTTTGTTTATTGCTATTGAGTTGTACGAGCTCCTTGTATATTTTGGCTACTAGCCCCTTATCAGATATATGGTTTGCAAATATATTCTCCCACTCAGTAGATTGCCTTTTCATTTTGTTAATGGTTTCCTTTGCTGTGCAGAAGCTTGTTAGTTTAATGTAGTCCCCTTGCTTATTTTTGTTTTTGTTGTCTTTGTGTTTGACGTCAAATGCAAAAACTCACCACCGGGCTTCCCTGGTGGCACAGTGGTTGAGAGTCCGCCTGCTGATGCAGGGGACGCGGGTTCGTGCCCCGGTCTGGGAAGATCCCACATGCCGCGGAGCGGCTGGGCCCGTGAGCCATGGCCACTGAGCCTGCGCGTCCGGAGCCTGTGCTCTGCAACGGGAGAGGCCACAACAGTGAGAGGCCCACGTACCGCCAAAAAAAAAATCATCACCAAGACCAATGTCAAGGGGTCTACTGCCTATATTTTCTTCTAGAAATTTTACAGTTTCAGGTCTTATGTTCAAGTCTTTAATCAATTTTGAGTTGATTTTTGTGTAAGGTGTAAGATAGGGTGTCATTCTTTTGCATGTGGCTGTCCAGTTTCTCCAACAAAATTTATTAAAGAGGCTGTCCTTTCCCCATTATATATTCTTGGCTCTTTTGTGGAAAATGAATTGACCATATATGTGTGTTTATTCTGGGTTCTCTATTCTGTTTTATTGATCTATGTGGTTGTTTTTATGCCAATACCATGCTGTTTTGATGAGCAGAGCTTTATAATAGAGTTTGAAATCAGGGAGCATGATGCTTCTAGCTTTGTTCTTCTTTCTCAAGATTGCTTTGATTCCTTTGAGTCCCTAGTGGTTCCGTACAAATTTTAGGATTATTTTTTCTATTTCTGTGAATATTGCCACTGGAATTTTGACAGAAATTATATTGAATCTGAAGATCTCTTTGGATAAATGAACATTTTAACAATATTAATTCTTCCAATCCATTTATTTGCATCCTCTTTGATTTCCTTCATCAATGTTTTATGGTTTTCAGTGCACAGATATTTCACCTCCTTGGTTAAATTTATTCCTAAGTATTTTATTCTTTTTGATGGAATTGTTTTCCTAATTTTTTGTTCTGATCATTAACTGTGGGGTATAAAAATGCAGTTGATTTTTTAATATTGATTTTGTATCCTGCAACTGTACTGAAATCATTTTTAGTTCTAACCTTTTTTTTTTCTGTACAGTCTTGTAGGTTGTCTATGTATAATATCATGTCATCTGCAAATAGAAACGATTTTACTTCTTTTCTGATTTGGATGTCTTTATTTCTTTTTCTTGCCTAATTGCTCTAACTAGGGCTTCCAGTACTGTGTTGAATAAAAATGGTGAGAACAGACATCCTTGTCTTGTTCCTGATCTTGAGATAAAATTTTCAGTGTTTCACCATTGAGTATGATGTTAGCTGTAAGTTTTTCATACCTGGCCTTTATTATGTTTAGATACATTCCCTCTATACCCAGTTTGTTGAGAAGTTTTGTCATAAAAGGATGCTGAATTTTGCCAGATTATTTTTCTACATCTATTGAGATGATGATATGATTTTTATCATTCCTTTTTATAATGTGGTGAATCACATTAATTAACCTGTCAATGTTGAGCCATTGTTGCCCTCCTGAAAAAATCCCACTTGATCCTGGTGTGTAATCCATTCAATGTATTGTTTAAATTAGTTTGCTTATATTTTATTGAGGATTTTTGCCTATATGTTCATCAGAGATACTGGACTGTAATTTCTTTTCTTGTAATGCTTTTTTTCTGGTTTTGGTATCAGGGTAACGCTGTCCTCATAAAATCAGTTTGGAAGTATTTCCTCCTGCTCTATTTTTTGGAAGAGTTTGAGAGGGATTGGTACTAATTCTTCTTTGAATGTTTGGTACAATTCATCAGTGAAGCCATCTGGTCCTGGGCCATTGTTTTTTTGGGAGATTTTTGATTATTGGTTCAACCTCCTTACTAGTAATTGATTTGTTCAGATTTTCTATTTCTTCAGGATTCAGTCTTGGTAGGTTGTATGTTTCTAGGAATTTATCAATTTCTTTCAGGTAGTCCGGTTTTTTTGGTGTACAATTATTCATAGTAGTATCTTATGATCTTTTGTATTTCTGTGGTATCAGTTGTCATGTGTTCTCTTTCTAATTTTATTTGAGAGCTCTCTTTTTCTTGGTAAGTCTAGCTAAAGATTTGTCTATTTGGTTTATCTTTTCAAAAAACCAGCTCTTAGTTTCATTGATCTTTCCTATTGTCTTTGTAGCCTCTATTTAATTTGGGTCTGCTCTGCTCTTTGTTATTTCCTTCCTTCTACTAAATTTGGGCTAAGTTTATTCTGCTTTTTCAAGTTCCTTGAGGTGTGACGTTCTTTGAGATGTAAAGTTAGTTGTTCATTTGAGATCTTTCTTTTTTCTTAATGTACATGTTTATTGCTATAAACTTCCCTCTTAGAACTACTTTTGCTGCATCACAGAAGTTTTAGAATGTTGTGTTTTCATTTTCATTTGTCTCAAGATACTTTTAAATTTCTTTTTTTATTTTTTTCTTTGACCCATTTTTGTTCAGTAGCTTGTTGTTTAATCTCCACATATTTGTGAATTTTCCAGTTTTCTTCTTATAATTGATTTATAGTTTCACTTCATTATGGTTGGAAAAGGTGCTTGATACGATTTCAATCTTCTCAATTTATTGACTTACTCCGTGGCCTGACATATGATCTCTCCTGGAGAATGTTCCATGTGCACTTGAGAAGAATGTGTATTCTGCTGCTGTTGGATGGAATGTTCTATGTACGTTGTTTGGCTCCACTAGGTGTAATGTGTAGTTTAAGTGCAATGTTTCTTTGTTAGTTTTCTGTCTGGATGATCTCTTTATTGTTACAAGTGAGGTATTATTGCATTGTACTGTATGCTATTACTGTATTGCTGTCTATCTCTCCTTTCAGATCTGTTCATATTTGCTTTATATATTTAGGTTCTCCAATGTTGGATGCAAAAATATTTCCAATTGTTATATCCTCTTGATGAATTGATCCCTTTATCATTACATTATGACCTTCTTTGTCTCATTGCAGTCTTTGGCTTAATGTCTATTTTGTCTGTTATGAGTAAAGGATATAAGTATATATAAAACCCTTTGCTTTTTAAATTTTCATTTGCATTTAATATCTTTTTCCATCCCTCCACTTTCAATCTACTTCTGTCCTTAAAACTGAGATGAGTCTTTTGTAGGCAACATATAGTTGGGTCTTATTTTTGTATCCATCCTGTCACTCTGTCTGTACACATGTGGGTACATACTCCCTTCAGGGAGACACTGGAGATTTGGTTTTATTACTGCAGCGGGATGAAGGGAGAAGGCATGAGAAGTGTCCTCCAGGAAAAGTGGCAGCCAGCCCCTGATGCTCCTCAGGGGAAAGCTGGGATTTGGGGGTTCCCTCCAGATTGTGTGGCACTGTGCCAGGGATGGCAAGAGTGTGTCTTTGTCTTTCCTACAGAATTAGAAGTGGGTATTTTCTCATTCACCTGAAGAATAGGAGTCACTCGGCTAGTCCCTGTCCCTCTTTCAGAGGGAACTGCTCCCTGTGTAGCTGTGTATCTGGCATATCTCTGAGAGCATGGGAGCTCAGGAGCCTCCTACGTCACCACCTCTATTGGCTCCTGCTTTGTCGTCCTTCTTGACATGTTAGTGTGTTTGTGCATCAGGAAACACCTCCCACACTGAAGACTTTGACTTTACCTCCTGCACATCCTGATTTTATCAAATATACCTTGATTTTAGAAAAACGTTTAAAATTCCTTCTGAATAAACTGGTAAAATGTAGGCTGAATGACATTACTCTTAGGCAGATTCTCAGCAGATTGGCTTACAACCAGAAATGGTAAATCATTTTTTCAGTATGGAAATAATCCATTGGTGAAATGCTATGGGGTTATGTTGACCTTGTGGTCATCAGAATTATTTTAAATCAATGACTTGGATACAAGTAGGAAAAAAATGCCTATCAAATTTGCTGAATTATAAGATTTGAGATGGATAACTAATAGTATAGATAATGCTCAAGATTCTATATTATTTCATGCGGTTGGAATTCTGAGGTGAAAGCAATAAGACACAGAGATAAGAAAATTATAAACGTGGGCTAGAAGGACACTGTCTTGAATGGCGTCCAGCAGAGACATGATGTGAGTCACATATGTAATTTAAATTTTTCTAGTAGTCACATTTAAAAAGGTCAAAATAAACTGGGAAAAGCAATCTTCAAAAATGTTAACTCAGTGATTCCAAAATATAATCATTTCAATATGTAATCAGTATAAAAAATATCAACGGGATACTTTACCATTTTTGTACTAAGTCTTCAAAATCAGATGTGCGTTTGATACTTAGAGCACATCTCAATTCAGACTCACCACACTTCAAATGTTCCATTGCCACACGTGGCTGGTAGCCACCATATTGAACAGCACAGGTCAAGAAAATGATATATGGGGTTTTCCTGGTGGCGCAGTGGTTAAGAATCCGCCTGCCAATGCAGGGGACATGGGTTCAAGCCCTAGTCCGGGAAGATCCCACATGCCGCGGAGCCACTAAGCCCGTGCGCCACAACTACTGAGCCTGCACTCTAGAGCCCACCAGCCACAACTACTGATCCCGAGAGCCACAACAACTGAAGCCCAACACGCCTAGAGCCCGTGCTCCGCAACAAGACAAGCCACTGCAGTGAGAAGCCGGCACACCTCGACGAACAGTAGCCCCTGCTCGCCACAACTAGAGAAAGCCACGTGCAGCAACGAAGACCAACACAGCCAAAAATTAATTAATGAATTAGTTAATTTTTTAAAAAAGAAACTGATATATGTAAAAATTATCAGATAAAGGTAACTGATCACAAGTTTGATGTAAGCCACTGTAATAGATAATCCAATCTTGGGTGGCACTAGTTATATGATATATCAGTTATCTATTGCCAAAATAACACTGCATGGAAAACAACCCTGAGACCTTAATGGGATGCAACACTAACCCTTTATTGTTGCTCATGAGCCTACAGGTAAGCTAGGTGGTTATACTGATTGGGCCAGACAGCCGACGTGACTGGGCCTGCTCAGGTACCTGTGCTCAGCCACGAGGTGGGCCACCGCTGGCCGGTGCAGAATGGCCTCGGCTGGGACAGCCTGTCTGTGCCCCATGTGTTCTCTCATCCTTCCCAGGATAGCCCAAGCCTCTCCTGTGATAAGGGAGATTTCTAAGAGGAGATCAGGAAATTATAAACATGTGGACTAGACTCAGAACTGGACTCCACCCCTTTGCCACATCCCATTGACCAAAGCAAGTCTCAGGCCAAGGCAGGTTCACTGTCTGGGAGGCTGAGTCTGCCTTCTGATGGGAGATCTGTGACACCACATCACAGAGGATGGGGTGCTGGAGCCTGTTATTTGGGGCCACTGGTGCGATCAACCCAGCTCAGGTGGTCACTGCAGGCGTCTATGCTGAGCAAATGGATCATTCCTTCCAGGCCTGGGCACCACATCCTAGAAGTGATGGGAGCCGCGCTCAGGAATGCAGCCTGAACGGCTGAGTACCTGGGGCTGTGCCCCTTCATGAAGAATTACAGGAACTGTATGTGTCTGCTTCCAAAATGAGACGATCAGGGACGACCTGAGAGCTATCTTCAAATGGTAAAGAGCAGGCCTGTGGAAGGAACAGTCTTGTTCTCAGTTCCCCTAATAATTTCTGAAGGTTAATTCTATGTCAGGAACTGTGCTAAACGCAAAGACAGAAGTAGAATAAGGGAAGTTCCAGTAGATACCGGCTCCCCCAAAGGAGAACTTTCTAACAGATGAAAAGAAACTTTACAGTCTGACAACTCACCAGCCTCAAGTGAGTTCTGAAGCTGGAGGCCATGTACAGGGAATCCCTCCCCTGTGTGGGCCCTGGAGCTGCCGTCTGAGGGGTCTTCAGCTCCCAGTTCTAGCAGCGGTTGTACGGTTGTGGCTGTTTGATTTGTGGGGAAGCGCCTGAGTGTGCTTTGTGCTCACAGACACATTCAGACTCACAAAGTGCTCCAACCAGAGACCGACGACCGGTGTTAAAAGCAGCCCCGAGGGGCTTCCCTGGTGGCGCAGTGGTTGAGAGTCCGCCTTCCGATGCAGGGGACGCGGGTTCGTGCCCCGGTCTGGGAGGATCCCACATGCCGCGGAGCGGCTGGGCCCGTGAGCCATGGCCGCTGAGCCTGCACGTCCGGAGCCTGTGCTGCGCAACGGGAGAGGCCACAGCGGTGAGAGGCCCGCGTACCGCAAAAAAAACCAAACAAAAAACAAAAGCAGCCCCGAGTTACAAGGTGTTCAGGAGATTTTGTTGTACAGAAGGGTGACAAAGTACAGATGGTCAAGTGACTTAGGTCACGTGAGACCACTAGATTAAACTGGAAGTGAGACAGGCTGTGGCTACTGACCCATGCAGCTCACACGGTTCCCGGACTGTCTGACCGCAGCCCCAGAGGGAACGCCCTTGCGTCCTGGGGTCTTGGGAGACCCATCGTTCTCCTGCGGCTGGTGTAGGGGTCTGTGTCAAGATAAAGAGCATCGCACTGAATTGTTGCTGTTTCTTTACAAATACAAGATAATCGCGAACCTTGGAGGAATTCACGGTGGGAGCTGCTGTGGAAACACAGGTGACAACAGCGGATATGCTGGAGGAGGTGTCACTTCAAGGGGGACAGTCTCCGTTCTTCCGCAGCAGAAACAGTAGGAAGGCCTGGAACAGATCTCCTTGGTTCTCAGAAGTTGTTACGTAACTGTGGACCGCGCAGGCCGCGGCGGCCAGCTGCCTTGAGACCTTCTGCGCTGGCTCCGCTAGGCTGCGCTTGGACTCCGAGCATGCAACACTGTGAAGCTCTGGGGGGAAGCTGCATGAGGGGCTGCCTCAGGGCCGGGTGCCCCTAGCAGAAGAGAAATACCTTTCCTGCTTAGGTTCAGCAGGACTAAAATTTCCGATGATGCGGGTGGTCTCAGCTGAAGTCCACTGGCCAGGAGAGCATCCAGAGCTCCTGGGGAAAGAAGCCGTGAAGAAAGCAGGCGTCGCCTGGTGACCGGGACCCAACGCTCCCCCGCAAGATGGGTCCGAGGCGCCTCTGCCCCGCAGCGGGGAGCTGAGCGCACCGGGAATAAAGTCAAGCTGCGCGCGCTCAGAAGGCACCCACACTCGGCGGTGCTATCAGCTTCCCGTGACAACCCCTCTGGCCTGTGTGACGCTCTAGACCTAGCACAGCAGGGGAGCGCTCGCCCCCCGCCACGATGCCTCTTCTCCCAGTCGCGGAAGCCGTGACAACGGAAAACGCCCCCCGCCTGTTAAAACGAGGGGACGCATCAGAGGTCCCACCCCTCCCCCAGCCGTGCCTCTGCGAGCGGAGCGGGACAGGCCCTCGAGGACAAGCTCTCAGGATCCTTGGGGGATTGAGGTGCGAGCAGGGCCAGGAGACGGGAGCAGCGTAGATGCCGGGTCTCCTGACAGCGCGGCCGGAACAGCGATCAGGAAGTAACTCTGTGAACGGTCGGGACGGTGGGGGACTCGTACGTGTTTATCAGCCGGCTCCCCAGGAGTGGAAGAGCCCTGACCGGTAGGCGTGCCGATCCCTGCTGAGCAAATGCTCCCCCCACTCTGGCCGACGTCGAGCAGCCAAGCTGATGTCACTGAACGCAGGACTCTGGGAAGAGACGCAGCAGCGCCTCCAGGCCCAGGACACCCTGGATGCAAGGGCGCCCGTGGGAGACTCGGAGAGCAGCAGGCGCCCCAGAGGAGGGCCCCCTGCGTGAGGCCGTGACACGGAATCTAGGGGGAAGCAGCTAATGTCCGGTGACAGAAAAGCCATCAGCGCTGCGTGGAGCGGGGAGGGGCAGAGACCGACAGGCGAGGAGCGCAGGGAACCTTCGAGGGTGGTGGAGACATTTCCTGTTCTGGTTGTGGTTGTAGTTGCACTGGTATAAATTTGTGGAAACTCACTGAAACAATCCTGAAAATGAATGCCTTTTTGTTGTATGTAAATTACATCTCAATGAAGTTGACCTTTTAAAACACGGGACACCCCTCCCAAGCAGCTAAAGATGCAGGTAGGCCGATTTCCAGGACTGGGCCCAGGGGTAGGAGTGAGACCCTACGCCCGTGAGCTCAGCACAGCCTCATTCCCGCCTCTGCCAGAGCGACTTGCAGACTCGCCCCCAGTCTCGCCCTATTGTTTTCCACTATGACTAGTTCTAAATTCCGTTGGACTTGATGAAAGAAAAGAGGGTCGTCAGGCTCCTCTGCTGGGCCCTCCTCACCTTCTCTTCCTGGACATCAGGCTGCCCTGGGCTGGGCCCTCTGTGACCTCACCTGGACCTCACTTCAACACTGTCTCTACCCTGAGACCCTGTATTAGTTTCCTGGGGACGTTTTCACAAAGTTCCACAAACCTGATGGCTCAAAACAACAGGAATGTAACCTCTCACAGTTGCGGAGGCCAGAAGTGCAGGGTCAGGGCTGGTCCCTCCTGAAAGTCCGATGGAGACGCCACCCCCGGGCCCCTCCTGGCTGTGGGAGGGGCCTGCAGCCCGTGGGGCTCCTTGCTCTGCAGACGCATCACTCCCGTCCCTGCCCGACCTTCACACCACCTTCCTCTCTGCGTCTGTGTCCCCTCCCTTAGCTTAATTACATCTGCAGAGACTATTTCCAGATAAGGTCACATTCCGAGGCTCCAGGTGTACATGAATCTGGGGGAGACATTATTCAACTGACTACAACCCCCAAACCGTGTCTACAGTCCGGACCCCTCTCTGGAACTCCAGACACAAGGATCCCTGCTCAGAACGTTGAGAAGAATCTCAAATATCTCCTGTCTAAAACCAAACTCAGTTTTCCTTCCCTAAACTTGCTTGTCCACAAGCTCATTTCAGCAACAGGCAACCGAACCCCTTCCACCCCGGTGGCACAGGCTGTGGCCTTGGGGGCACTCCAATCCTCTCTTCCTCCCCACCGAGCACATGAGCCAATCCCCTCGGCTACCTCCTCGGGATGTAACGTAACTCCTGTATCCCAAATCCCTCAGCTTCTCACTCCTTCCCTGCCAGCCACTTGGACCGGTGCTTTCACCTTCCAAGGGGTCCCCCGCCCACTCCTGCCCTCTGCGCTCTGTCCTCCACGCGACAGACCTGTGGGACTTCTACAGTTACTCGAGTCATGTCTGTATTCTCTTCAAAATCCTCCAGGGTGCCCCCAGTACACGTCTGCACCCTAACCATGACCTACAGGGCACCCTAACACAGGACCCGCGCCCCACGCTCTCGCCCTCCCTGCTTTATCTCCCACCCCCTCCACTGTTAACGCCCGGGACCCTGGCATCCGGGCTTTTCCTGGAGTCTGCTCAGCACATCCCTGATTCAGGGCGTTCGTCCTTGGGATTTCTCTGCCGAGAACGCATCCCCCAGACAACCTCGGGGGGCCCTCCCTTCCTTAGGCGTCTGCTCCAAGTCTCCTCCCTCCCTGCCCACTGGCGGGCAGTCGATCGGCTCCAGGCCCATTCCCGGCTTTTGCTTCACTGTCCCACCGGTCGTTCCTTTGTCTGCAGCCTCTAGTGTGCACATGCCCCAGAGAGAAGGAGCCTGCTGACTCCTGCAGATGCCCAGTCACCTGGAACAGGGCCTCACCACCGGCAGGGGCTCCAGAAAGGTTTGCTGAGTGAATGGATGACTGAAGTATGATCGGCACGCAAAAATTAAAGAGTGTGGGTTTTTCAAAAGCTTATCTCAAAAGTGCTAAAAAACCCAAAAAAATCTGATCTCGTTTTTGCAGCAATCTTGAGACCTGATCAGGTCGTAGGTGGGGAGCTCGCCACAATCTGGGACAGGCCGATTTTGTGATTTGTCATCTTGAAAGGGGAAGAGGTTTTAAGGTGAAGAGAAATAAAAGTAGGTGGCCTTCCTGTGCGACATGTGCTCAAAGCTCAGTGGGGCCAAGCAACTTCCCTTCCAGCTTGTCCTCCCTCTCGACCCCTCGCTTGCCACCTTACCAGAGGCCACAGAGATGCTACGACCGTCTCGTCAGATGAAGTTCCTTAGTCTGACGGAATACACGAAGATTGGCCATTGGACAAACGCATCTCGGGGAAACAGATGGAATCCCACACTGGGCTACATTACTTTTGGATTTCCTTTTAAACTTAAAATTCCCCCTTGGTTAAACAAAGATTACAAGCCTAGGACATGAACGTAAATAACCAGTAGGACACTGCAGGATGTGACTGGAGTGGGAGGGTTACTGGGGTAGACGTACCAAGACAGAGGTCCTGACTGGACTAGGGTGTAACACAGCTCAACAGACCTTGGAATTAGATCAGCATCTGAAGCTTGGCTCTGTTGCTTATTAACTGGGAGGTCTGTGTAAGTTACTTCATCGCTCTGAGTCTCTGCTTCCTCGTGTGTGACGTATGGGGATGTAGCCACCTCCTAGGGGAGCATTTGACAGGTAGCGGATGTGACAAAGTGAAGACCTAAGAGGGGGAGGAACAGACAGGTGATGCCTAAGTCATCGTAAGAGATGAATGACGTAGATCTAATTTATGTGGGTCCAGCTCGTCAGAAGACTGTGGAAGACTTCCACTGAGCAGCTAAACTACAGCTCCAGACCTGAAGCTGATAATGCCGTTTGGGAACCATCTCTTTAGAAGGTTAATAGGAGGGCTTCCCTGGTGGCGCAGTGGTTAAGAATCCGCCTGCCAATGCAGGGGACGTGCGTTCGAACCCTGGTCTGGGAAGTTTCCACATGCCGCGGAGCAACTAAGCCCGTATGCCGCAACTACTGAGCCTGCGCTCTAGAGCCTGCGAACCACAACTACTGAGCCTGCGTGCCACAACTACTGAAGCCCGCACGCCTAGAGCCCGTGCTCCGCAACAAGAGAAGCCCCTGCTCGTCACAACTAGAGAAAGCCCAGGCGCAGCAATGAAGACCCATCGCAGCCAAAAATTAAATAAATAAATAGCCCTTTAAAAAAAAAGGTTAATAGGAAAATTACTCATTCAGGTATGAGGTTTGCAGATACAACCATTGTGTCAGCCAGTGCTTTACAGAGGAACCCCCAAAGTGGAGGAAGTAGGTATGGAGGAACAAGAAAAAAAACAAAACAGCCACGAGAGGTGGGTGGCCGCTCCTCCTCCCGCCTGGCGGAAGTCAAGGGGCCGCCAGCTTCCACTCATCTGATTATTTAGCAGAGCCTAAAAACTTCCCCTTCTGAAGAGGGAAAAAGAAAATCCTTCACCTGCTATTCCGTGGAAGGAGGGGACAAATCCAGTTCCTGCTCCCATCTGAGGTCCTCCAGTGAAGGAGTCGCCCACTCCGTCCTGCCCACGCAGCGCATTCCAAGGAGCCCAGCCTGGATGCAGCTCTTGCTTCCCCGCCAACCCCACTTCTCCACTCATCGGCTGATCCCTACTCTTGGTGATCTGGCCCAACACCGATGGCTACTTCTGCTCTCATCTTCACCTCCAGACCAAAGCCATGGTGGATTCAGGAACTCATGGCAACCTTGTCTGCCCAACCCTGGCCCCAAGGAACACGCTGCACACATGACCCAGAGCCAACCTGGGTCCCTGAAGAGACACTGCTGATCTGTGACCTCTGTCTGGAGGGAAGAGGGCAGTGGGATCTCGCCATGACCCAGAGCTTCGTATTCTGAACCACACAGAGGCCCACACCAAGAGGCTGCTGTGGTCGACCACACTTGGCCCGCAATTTCCATGGTCCCCAGGTTCCTAGATTCATCAAGGACACACAGTTGTTCCCAGGGATCCTGATTTCTCCACGCTGACCACTGCAAGAAGGAGGGGGCTTTCTGGACGTTAGCCCAGGCTGTAGTCTCTCAGCAGCTAGAACGTCCGTTTGCCCCTGAGTCTGGCCTACCCTGACTCGGCTCCATAACCAAGGACGCAGCACCTGTTCCCCTGAGGGTCACCACCATGCGCTACAGGAGGACACACGTTAGGAGGGTCCATGTGAAACAGGAGGCCTTGCCTCGGGGAGATCCGCAGCACCGGGACCAGAAGGTTCCATTTGTAGACCAACTCTTCCACGTGATTCTGATGTTGGCTGAACTGAAGAACCACTGAACTAAATGATAACAAGTATTTTCTTTTTGTTTCCTTCAAATTTTAAGTCTCAGATTGACCCTCGTACATTATACTTTTCCATGTACAACAGTGTTCATTGATACTAGCAACTGATCTGAAATGACTACTTTAAGCCTACTTATTTTGTTTTGAAAATTTCAAAGTATCGTATCTTAGTAGTTTGCATTTACCTTATACTTACAACTCCTCCCCCTCCCATCATCTGTGCAACTATTTTCATATATTTTACTTCTACACATGTTATAAACCCCATTTACTATTTTTGCTTTAGTCAACAATCTTTTAAAAAGCTGTAAGAAAAAATACTTTAAATATTTACTGTTATTGTTGCTGGTGCTCTCCATCTCTCTGTGTAGAGCCAAATTCCCATCTGGTGTAATTTTCTACAGCCTGAAGAACTTCCTGCAACATCTCTTGCAGCACAGGTCTGTTCACATAGTTATCTCAGCTTGTTTGTCTGAAAAAGTTTAAATTTTGCCTTCAGTTTTGAAAAATATTTTGACTGGATTAATAGATTGTTTTTTCCTTTGGGTACTTTAAAGGTGCCACCACACTATTACCTTCTAGTTTGCTGAACATCTGACAAGAAATCTATTGTAATTGTTTTTCTTCTTTTTGTAATGTTCCCCACCCCCATCCCCACCCCCGGATGCATTCCATATTTTCTCCGTGTCTTTGGTTTTTAACAGTTTAGTTATGATATGTTTAGGCAGATTTTTGTGCTTTTTGGGTTTTAGGAGTCTACTTATTTATTTTTGTATTTCTACTGTCAGGGTTCTCTGAACGTCATGGATCTGGAGTTTGTTATCTTGCACTATTTTTCGAAAATTCTTAGCCACTATCTCTTTAAATGTTTCTTCTGCTCTATTCTTTCCCTTTTATTTATTATACTGGGGCTCAACTGAATGTGTTAGATTATTTGATATTGTCCCAGAGCTCTTGCTGGCCCTGTTATAGTTTTTTTCTTCAGTCTTTTCTTCTTTTCGTGTATCACTTTTTACAATTTCTGTGGACCTATCTGCAAGTTCATTCACCTTTCCTCAGCTGAGACTAGTCTGCTGGTAAGCCTGCCGAAAGAATTCTTTGTTTTATATCATTTCTTTTTCATTTGTAGCATTCCTGTTTGTCTCTATAGTTTCTGTCTCTCTGTTGAAATTTCCCATCTGTTCATGCATACTATATATCTTTTTCTCTAGATAATTTAACATATTTATCTTGGTTATTTTATTTTTATTTATTTATTTATTTATTGGCTGCACTGTGCAGCTTGTGGGATCTTAGTTCCCTGACAAGGGATCGAACCTGGGCGCACGGCAGTGAGAGCACCGAGTCCTAACTCCCAGGCTAACCAGGGAATTCCCTATCATGGTTATTTTAAAGTCCCTGTCTTAGACTTCCGACATCTGGGTCATCGCTAGTTCTGGCTCTGCTGGTTGCTTTATCTGTTGGCAATGATTTGCTTTGGTTTGGTTTTGCTTTGCTTTTTAAAGTATCAACTTTGGACTGACTGCTGAAAACCATGCATAAAGAAACAGTAGAGACCAAAGTAAGTAGTTTTTATGCTCATAACAGATCATTGTATGTGTGGTTCCAGGGGTGAAGAGGTTGTCTATCTAGTCAGGAGTCGGGCTGGGTTTGAGATTTTTGGGTCTTTAATCATTACTTCCAGTGCACTACAGGCTGCCTTCCCTTACAGTGGGTAACGTGCTGGTGGGTTTCTCTCAGTGTCCCTGCTCCATCCCCCCCCAAGCCATTCCTGGGTCCCTGTGCCAGACCGAGGTTCTGTCTCCTGCCCCTGCCCCTCCTGCAGAAATAGACAGCTACTGTTTATGATTCGTGCTCAGCTCCTGGTGGTAGGAGGAGGGATTTTCTGTTGTCCTGAGCCTTAGGTAAGCCCTATGAATCTGGGCCTTGACATAAGGCAGGGGTCCCCAACCCCGGGGCCACCAACTGGTACCGGTCCGTGGCCTGTTAGGAACCAGGTCGCACAGCAGGAGGTGAGTGGCGGGTGAGCGAGTGAAGCTTCATCCGTATTTACGGCCGCTCGCCATTGCTCGCGTTACCGCCTGCGCTCCGCCTCCTGTCAGATCAGCGGCATTAGATTCTCACAGGAGCACAACTCGTACTGTGAACTGCGCACGCGAGGGATCTAGGCTGCGCGCTCCTTATGAGAATCTAACGCCTGATGACCTGGGGTGAAGCTGAGACGCTGATGCTAGCGCTGGGGAGCGGCTGCAAATACAGATTATCATTAGCAGCGAGTCTGACTGCACAGAGACCATCATAAATCAGTTGCTTGCAGACTCACATCAAATCTTATCAGTGAGTGGCAAGTGAAAACAAGCTCAGGGCTCCCGCTGATTCTGCATTCTGGTAAATTCTATAATTATTTCATTACATATTACAATGTAATAATAATAGAAATAAAGTGCATCATAAACATAATGCGCTTGAATCATCCCCAAAGCACCCCCCACCCCCACTCTGTGGAAAAATTGTCTTCCACGAAACTGATCCCTGGTGCCAAAATGGTTGGGGACCACTGACATAAGGTTTTCAAAGCATTCCTGCCCCTCCTTCCCATGGAAGCTCCACTCTGCCTGTATTTGTGGTTGGTCTTGGGTGGGAGAAAGTTTCCTGTCCCACCCCTAGCAGCAGCAGATCATTGTCTATCCTTGGACAAGAGATTTAACAGCTCTTCTCTCAGTAGCTCAAGGCTTTTGCTTCCTGGCAGAAAAGGGTAATGGGAAAAGGACAGAGTTTCATGTCTGTTTCCCAGGAGCCTGAAGTCCTCGTGGGAAACTGTGCCACTGAGTGGCCTCTCTCCAGGGTCCTGCCCCCGAGCACTCCTGTGATCCCCTGGAGAGGCTGAAGAAAAGAGCCTGCAAGCAAGTATGGACGTCCCTGTGTCCCAGGCCCCGCTGTTTGAACCTGATCTTCCAGCCCATCTCTGGCCTTTACGGATCCTTTGCAATCAGCTGCTCTCTTTGCCACGGTTAGGACAGCCAGCTCTCCCTCCTTCCCGTGCCGAGCCTGGGATGCTTCATGCATCTCACCTCTCTTCCACGGGGCTCTCCCTCTCTTCGGAATTCGGCCCACATAGCTGTCTTGCACCTGAAGCTCCCTGAAGGGCTTAAGAAACGCTGTGATTTGACCTGGAGTCGCCTTGTTGTTAGGATGGGAACAAATCTCTCCTGAGGCTTCCTTCGTTGTAAAAGGAGGTGGACGTCTAACATCCGGCGTTTAATACTAAACACCTGCGTGATTCCAGGGCTGCAACAAACAAATTCAGCCCCTTCACGGAAGAAGCTCACGTTTTAACGTGTGTCCAATTTCCCGCCTCCTGGGGTCTCGGTAGAATCCAGAAGGGCCCTGAGCAGGCTGAGGAGACGATGCACCAGGGTCAAAGCTTAGTGGGGTTGGGAGGCACCTGGAGTCACCTGGCGAGGGTGACCAGAGGCTGCAACCCAGGACGGGCAGAAGGTGAAACCAGGGGCTAGCTCTCCGGAGCAGGGCCAGATACACGAGAAGCAGCAATGAAAGCTATGAATCAAAGAAAGGAGGTGCGGTCCATATACACAATGGAATACTACTCAGCCATAAAAAAGATTGAAATCCTGCCAGTTGCAGGAACATGGATGGACTTGGAGGGTATTATGCTAAATGAAATAAGTCAGAGAAAGACAAATATTGTATGATATCACTTACATGTGGAATCTAAAAAGTACAACGAACTTGTGAATATAACAAAAAAGAAGCAGACTCACCGATATAGAGAACAAACTAATGCTCACCAGTGGGGAGAGGGAAGGGCGGAGGGGCAAAATAGGGGGAGGGGAGTAAGAGGTACAAACTGTTATGTATGAAATAAGCTACGAGGGTGTATTGTACACCATGGGGAATACAGTCAGTATTTTATAAATGGAGTAAATAACCTTTAAACACTGTGAATCGTTATACTGTACACCTGTAACGTATAATATTACAACTACACTTCAGTTAAAAAATTAGATTAATGCATAAAATGAAAGGAACAACACAGAACAAAGACAGCCCACAAGCAGATAGTTAAAGGACTGGCCGCGTCCTAAGATGGAAGCCCCTCTTACGCGTGCTGCTTCAGGAGGGTACGCTGTCCTCGGCTGGCTGACTTAGAGCGCTGCAAGTGCTGATATGCGGTCACGACAGAGCCAGGGTGGCCGGAGAGGACGGGGCCCATGGACCCGTCTAAGCAGCAGAGGCAAGAACGTTCTCACGTGGTTGTCCTCCGGTCATCTGTTACGGGCTGAGCTGTGTGTCACCTCTCTGTTCCATGAGGAGCCCCGAGTGTGGTCATTAGAGATCAAAGTGTGGAAGAAAACAGAAGACATGTCTCCTCCTACCAGAAGTTTAAAATTCAGGGCTTGTGAAGCAGGCTTTTTTGATTAGCTGTGCAACAGCCCGTTCTTAGATGAGAACCCAGAAAACCATCATTTCTAATTCTGAGAGCCTCGTGCTTCTCAAATTTAAGGAGCACATAAATCCCCTGAAATCTCGTGAACGCACGGACACTGGGACCACAGCCCTGGGGTGGGCCCGAGAGTCTGCATTTCTAACAAGCCCTGGGAGACACAGTGCTGATACAGTGCAGGGACCGCTCGCTGGGCAGCAAGTTTCCAGAACACAGACCGGGCGCTGATCTAGGATCCACCGAGCACTCCTAGAAGGTCTGCAGCCCTCCCAGCTCTCCCACCACTAAATAAACCCTGGGAGGGGCAAGAATGTGTAACTAGAAACTCTGCAAGTTGACTAAAAGGATGTCTCAACTTGAGGACCTGAAACTGAGGCTTTTGTGAAGGGCCTCGCTGTAGCAACCGGCACTTCCCCAGGTTTCCAGGACAGAGCTAACACACAGCAAAAGCGCTGATGGAGTTCCATCAAAGCAACTATCAAGCACCCACTCTGAGCCAGGCACTAAGCATTTTTAGGTATGTTGCTGCCCCCCGTGTTCATTATTTACTTACTTTTCCACATTAATACACTCTACAAATGGGACAAAATACAAGCCTATTGTTTGTCAATTTCAGTTTGTCTGCACAGCTCTAATCCTTCCCCTAACCCCTGGAATCGACCCTCCCAGCAGAAGGACGTACCCTTGTCACTCCATTACTCACAATCCCCGAGTGTTTCTGCTGTGTGTCCTTCTATATTAAGTGACATCTCAATCAGCGGACACAGTTTATGCTAAAGCCAACCAGACATCTGCTGCTATCAGCGAGATCTTCTAAAATTACCACCTACTTGAAGATGTGTACACTGGGCACACATCTGAAGAAAGACCAGTTCCCAACGTAACACAGAACTCGTGGGGTCTTATTTAATAACAGATCTGTTGGCATGAAAGTCGTCACCAAAAAATAAGTTCCTGCTGACACTTGAAGTGGGAATATGGTCCGTATGAACCCGTTGTCTTTTCCTTAGAGGTTCTGTTCTCAGCCTCTCAGTGGCAAAAATTATCGAACACTTAATTTCTATTAGGAGCAATGATGTTCAGCTTTTCACTCTAGATAAAATCACAGTTCCAGGCTCCAAGTCTCTAGGTCCCAAATCCATCTTTATCCGATCATTAGTTCCTCGAAAAAGCTATTCCTAAAAATCACTGTAAATTCAGCCGTGAAATGGTGGGTCTTGTTTGGAATTTTCCTCTGGGAATCAAAGAGGACCACGTACCCTGCCATCCCCCAGTGCAGCGCTGCCAGAAATGCAGAGTCCTTCCACGGGCGAGGTGGAATTGGTGTGCTCAAATGCCCTGCTTCTGTATACATGTCCGTACACATGCACAGGGCAGATTCCAGCTCCCCACCTAGTTGGTTTCCTTCGTGAACGAGACTGGAGGAGATCCCTCGCACTTTCAGGCAAGCCCCTTAAGTAGCCACGTCCTCTCTCCTCTCGTGGTGCTCCAAACGGGGGAGCCCTGTCAGCTTGCCTCCCCAAGTGATGGCAGCGTGGGCCAGGCCCGGGAGGGACACGGATCTGGGCGAGACATGAGGCTGCCACCGTAGCAGAATCTAGCCTACCCTGAGTGACCTGGTTGGTTTATCTTAAGTGACAAGTTCGGAAAACTCAAAAGGTAAACTAAGATCTCCCTAAAGAGAAATGATCTAAAATTTTCTTAACTTCTGAGAACACTTCTTCAAGAGGCGTACTTCAGTGGCTCTAAATCAGGGTTATTTTAGTCCTTTCTGGCCCTTAGAAGAGAGTGGGCTCCACCTCCCAGAGGGTATTAGAAAAGCTGCACTCAACTCTGGGTGCCATGCCTGGGTCCCTACCTCTGCACCCAGCAGTGTGCTAATAAGCACTTTGCATGGGTTATCTGCTGTTTCCTCCACACACCTACGAGGAGGAAACATTACAGCTGAGAGCAGAGAGGAAACGTGCCCACAGTCACATCGCCAGGAAGTAATGAAACCAGGATCGGACCCCAGGACTCCGTTATGTTCTTAGTAAATGGAGTACTTACAACATACTGACTTATCTCTATACCCTCACCCTACGTACAGAAGACATACCATCCCATCTGGAGATGCTGACTTTATACGGGTGGCCCCACAGATCTTTGTTAAAATCCACACATATTGCTTAGGAATAATAAGTCTTCGAAAACAGAGGTGAGGGGGGGACGATGAATTGAGAACCCACTGTGTGCTGGGTGCTGCTTCCTTGCTTAGTATTCACAACCTTTATGCCAATGAGGTGCTATCTCCATTTTACAGATGCACAAACTGAGGCTTGGAGGGAGATTAAGTAACTTGGCCCTAATACATGTACTGCATATCAGAATTAGATTTCAGTCCAAAATCTGTCCTTTATGTGTCCCATGCTCTCCCCACACGTGATGGTACAAGGTGTTTCAGAAGTGGATTACAAGAAAGCCAAGTTTTTCTGGAGGTTGCTAGAAAGATCCGGTGCCTGGCCAGCTGCATCATGAGGAATAAGGCCACGGGACACACCAGGGAGGAGAAACGCTGTAAAGGGAGCCGAAGAAAGCTCGTCTGCTTCGTCTTTCCATCCCACGGCCAGGCCCACGCCAGAGCAGAGCTGCCTTGTCTCCCTCTCCGATCTGACTGAAATCAGAGTACTTTTAAGGGGAGTACTCAAATCGGGTACTCTTAAGGAGAAATCAGAAATTTAACTGTTGTTTTTTTTTTTTAACTGGTTTTTTTATAAACTGATGAAGTTTTATTTTGGACAGAAAAAGGCAATTTAACTGATGGCCAGTTTTCCCACTAATTCTATTCTCCCCTTCTTTCTGGACACAAGGCACTCAGCTGGGGAACAAACTTTCAAAAACTGGAGAACCAAACCTGATTTCTATCATGGTTACTTTTAACTACGAATCAAGTAATGTTAACTAAACTAAACTAACTAAACTAACTAAAACTAAACTTAAAATATGTAAAATAGCCTATTAATATTTTTATACTTTTTGCATGATGAAGTATATTGGGTTATATAAATATGTTTTTGTATGTTGGATCTGTTGTGTTTGAGAAAATCTATTATTAAAATTAGTTTTACCTGAAAAAAAAAAAAGAAGCATTATTATAGTAGCTACTTTGACGTCTTAGTCTGAACATTACGATTATTAATTAATGGATTTGCATTTTAAACATTTTCTATGTTAAAGTTTCCAAATCTTTTATTTAAAGGTAAAATTTAATTAACGAGAGCACTCCACCTATGAGTCATCTTACTAAGCAGGGCTTTACCGCATACAAGTATGGTGAATAAAGGCTGATGGACAAGGATACCTACAGTACGGTTGCTATTATATAACAGAACACGCACTTAGCATATAAATTATTTCTAAAACCACAGAAATCCAAACCACAGTGGAAAATTCAGCTACTCTGGAGAGAAATAGCAAGATTATCTTCTGCAAAGTTTCCTATTCAGGCATGCATTCTAAGGTGGCCTATATTTCTAATGCTTCTTAAAGCCCACACGACGAGTTAGTCGCTATGAAAAAAATGTGTATTTTTGGAGAGTTTGCCTCTCTGGCCCTGTATTCAATCTCACAGACAGGCTTTAAATATTGGGAGATATTTAAAATATTTCACAGCACTACAGATCTCACTCCTTTTTCAACATGCAGAGATAGACCTCAGAGAATCCTGGAGTTTTTTATCAACTCGTTTTTTGAGAATTACTTAAGGAGTAGACATCACCTATAAAAATAGCCTGATATATATATATACCTCCCTCCCTGCCTTTCGGATTCTAGCAACCTCAGAACTGGACAAGGGAAAATCTGCTGGATTTTATATCTTGAAGCAAGTAATTTAGTAGATGATTTTGTCCACACCGCAGCAGTTGAGAATATTTCTTCCCAGGAAGTTTCTGCGGCTAATTGATCCCGAAAAGTCAATCACTGATAGAAGTGATAAGACAACTGTGTATGGTGGGTCACTACTGTATCAGCTGATGGCCCAGTCTCCTAAGAGGAAGACAAAGACAGCTTCACATTCCTTCCCTGCAGGAATCATCGATCCCCACCCCCACCACCACCACCACCCCGCCCCCCGTGGTCACTCTCCTTCCTGGGGTCCAGCCCTTGCGCTTTCCTGCCCCCTCCTCCCGCCCCCCTCCTCCCGACCCATTTCTCTTTTTCACTTTCTCCCTTGTCTGTCTCCTGTGCTCTCCTTCTCCATCCTTACTTGACCATAATGAATCAACCAATATTTATTTCTTTGTTCTTATAAAGTTGGCCATTTTATAGCCTTACAGCGTTATAAACTTACAGAGTGTTTAAACACTCTATGGCCAAGTTTTTAGAGTCTTCTGTTTTCTCAGTAAAAACTTTTAAAGGTTCTCTGCTCTTTCTTAGGAGACCCATTGCCAAATGTCTGCAGAAGCCCGTGGTAATTATTCTTTTCTTTTTCAAAGAAATGGAAATAGCTGCAGATCAACTGCACCTCCTTCTCTAGTGCTAAGACTTCAGAACGCATACTGGGTAAATGACCTAGTTTGACTCGCTCCTACTACTAGGCATATCACAACGGATGATGTTATTTAATACCTAAACATGACACAGTTTTAGGTGGGTGGTTTTTTTTGGGGGGTGGGTGGTTTTTTTGGGGGGGAGGGTTGCTTTTAATACATTAATTTTAGTAATTACTCTCAGTAACTTTGAGCAAGACTCACTAGACAACAGTATGCACACCATGTTTTCTTAGAATATGCTGGCTGCTCGCGGAGAAGTCCCATCTGCTTTCTTTACAAAACGTTGCTTTCTTCTGCCCGGCGGTTACACCTTCGGGGCAGCATGCTGACGCAGCAACAGAGGCACGCAGCCCAGCAGCTTCCCCCAGGGCAGCTGTTAAAGGGAAATTCTTCTTTGCAAATATGAGAACTTGATTATATGTCATGGGCAGATAAGTGGCTTTCCATTCCCCCTCCTCAGCCCCTGAGGCACCCTGAGAGGCCTGGGCTCCTACAGCCCTGTGTGAAAACACGGAACCAAGGGTCCAGCACCCTCAGCTGACTCGTGAGAGGCAAAGTCCACAGGAGGGGCCGAGCTGAGAGGTCCAGAACCCAGTTAGTTTGACTACAGCCCCAGGATTCCTTCTTTCAAACAGACCACTTCCAATTTCCAATGAGCATTCGTTCCTCATTATGTTTGTTTGCTAATTCCACCTAAAGTATATATCCTACTGGGCAAAAATTGACCAGTTCTTTTTCCTGTTTGGTTTCCAGTTCTTTTTCTCTAATTATTAGAGAAATGCAAATCAAAACTACAGTGAGGTATCACCTCACACCCGTTAGAATGGGCATCATCAGAAAATCTACAAACAACAAATGCTGGAGAGGGTGTGGAGAAAAGGGAAACCTCTTGCACTGCTGGTGGGAATGTGAATTGGTACAGCCACTATGGAGAACAGTAAGGAGTTTCCTTAAAAAACTACAAATAGAACTACCATATGACCCAGCAATCCCACTACTGGGCAGATACCCTGAGAAAACCATAATTCAAAAAGAGTCATGTACCAAAATGTTCATTGCAGCTCTATTTACAATAGCCAGGACATGGAAGCAACCTAAATGCCCATCGACAGACAAATGGATAAAGAAGATGTGACACATATATACAACGGAATATTACTCAGCCATAAAAAGGAACGAAATTGGGTCATTGTAGAGACGTGGATGGGTCTAGAGACTGTCATACAGAGTGAAGTTAAGTCAGAAAGAGAAAAACAAATATCGTATATTAACACATGTATGTGGAACCTAGAAAAATGGTACAGATGAACTGGTCTGCAGGGCAGAAATAGAGACACAGATGTAGAAAACAAACGTATGGACACCAAGAGGGGAAAGTGGCGGGGAGGTGGTGGTGATGGGATGAATTGGGAGATTGGGATTGACATGTATACACTCACATGTATAAAATGGATAACTAATGAGAACCTGCTGTATAAAAAATAAATAAAATTCAAAACTTCAAAAATAAAATAAAATCATATCCACCTTCATCACACACACACAAATGAGTGTTGGTGAGCATGTGGGGAAACTGGAAGCTTCACAGACTTCTGGCAGGGATGTAAAATGATGCAGCTGCTGGGGAATGCAGTTCAGCAGTTCCTCGAAATACTAAACGTGGGGTTATTGTACGACTCAGAAATTCCACTTCTAGGTATGTACTCAAGAGAAAACGTTCTCCCAGAAACTTGTATGTGAATATGGTGCGAATATTCTTAGTAGTAGTATTCATAACAGCAAAAAGTGGAGACAACTCAAATGTCCATCCGCTTACGAACTGACATATCAAATATGGCATATCCATACAGAGTATTATTCGGCAATGAAAAGAAATAAAGTAGTGATAGATGCCGCGACACGGATGAACCCTGAAAACATTATGCTGAGTGAAAGCAGGCAGTCACGAAGGAACACATATTATAACATATTGTGTAATTCTATTTATAAAAGAGGCAACTCTCGAGAGTCAGGAAGTGGTTGTCTTGGGGGAAGGTCGGAGGGGTGGGGAAAAGGGAGAATGACTGCCAATGGGTATGCGGCTCTTTTTGGTGGTGATGAAAATATTTTAAAACTGACTGTGGTGACGGTGGCACAACTCTGTGAATAGACTAAAGACTGTTGAACTGTACACGTGACAGGGGCGAACTGCATGGTGTGTGCATATCTCAATAAAGCTGTTCAAATTGCTGGAAAGCGAGAGGAGCTGCATTACGGCGCGTTCCGGCCTGCAAGGCACACCCTGACCATTTTCTGGCCCCGAAGTTTGTCTCAGCTATTCCAGCTTGTTCTTTGGTGAGTTACAACCAGCAACTGGGTGTGGGACTGTAGGCTGCAGAGAAAATATTTCTATATTTCTGCATGGTTAGGGCTTACGGAACAAATTTTACTGGGACCTTGGACAAAGGGCAGGTCTTCACTGAATAGAGATTCACCTTTCTCATGATCTGTGCTTACATTTCAAAAGGGTTTGAAGCCCTGGAGCCATGGAGATATTCCAGCAATCTCTCCTCCTGGAGACATTGAATTACATTCCAAAGAGTAAGAACCCAGGAGCCTTCCCCCTTTCTCCCTGAGGAGGATTTACTTATACTGGGAGAATCAAGTTGCTTTCCCTCTCTCAGGAGGAGAGAGGAACAATGTGCATATAAGCCTGCAGATTCTTATTTCCGGGTTTCTCACCTACAGTACAGACCCCCGAAAGGGGTAAGGTGACAGCAATCTGGCCCTCACCACCTCACCACAGAAGGGGAAACACTAGAGCAAAGGAAACAAATCTGGTTATCGCTCTTAGGGATAATCAGTCCCTACCCAGGAAACCCCAGCTCAACTTTCAGGACAACACAAATAACCATGGGCGTGGAAAAATTACCAAGGTATGTCCACTCCGGCCCTCGCCACCATCAGAATCAGGTCTAGGCCACTGTACAGATTTCAACCAAAACTTCAATGCAAATCAGTACCCGATGTGTCTGCAGCGAGCAGCCCCACTCCTCAGACTCCACAACTCGCTCTCTGAACTACGTCCTGGTTCTGCTGGTGGATAGAAGCCCTGCTCATCCTGTCAGAAAATGCTGAGGTCCCACCTCTACAACTTACACAGTCTTACCGGTAAAAGAGGAATAAGTAATTCCCCCTGAGCTGTTGGGAGCATCTGTCACTGACCTAAAGGGACGGCGGTGACTGAAACAAAGTTCCTGCCTGGTGAACGCCCATCCTCCTGGGAGAGCGCTCCACCAACTGCAAAGGTTGTCTTCAGCTGTTTTTGCCTATTACTATGAATGGTGGTTATTAGTAACAGTTGCCAATGCAAATCGTTTTAAGAGGCAAGTAAAAACAAATGAGAATACATCTATCATTCCTTACATTTCTCTGGCATGTACTAAACAGTCTTGCTGGCTGAGAAACTTTCAGGGAGGGGTCCTTATAAAGGTCAAATTTAATACAGTCTGATTTCTGATGAAGGAGTAAAGGCAGTTCGGTGGAGAAGGGATAGTTTTTTCTCCACTGGTGCTCGAACAACTGAGCATCCAAGACGTATAGGGTTGGCCAAGAAGTTTGTTCGGGTTTTTCCATATGACGTTACGGAAAAAATAAAATTAAAAAATAAAAATCCTGCTGCGGTACCACCAGGCTGTTTCTTTACCCATCTTCCTAGGCTCCTGGCTGGTTTGACGCCTGATTCTCCATCCTGTATCTCTCCAAGAAACTGCATTTCTGTCTAAGTTAGGGATAGACTGAGACTGTTGTCTGCAACCAGGAAGCTTGCCATTGAACCAGAGGGTACAAAACAAGCAGCTGACGGCAGCAGACTGCCGAGTGCCTCTGTGACGCTGAAACCCCTGGAGCAGGCGTGATGCCCGGGAGACGACCAGATGTGTCCCTCTGGACGGGTAGCCAGCAGGCCGCATGCCCGCTGCGTGAAGGCTTGTGAGAACGGGGAGAAGACGGGTGCCAACGGCGCTGCGGACTCTCCCACCAGAGGTTCTCAGGATTCGAGTTTCATGAAGAAACTTTCAATATTTCTCATTTGATCTACAGAATCTGCTCAAATTTCAGACGCCTACATATTTTCAATGACCAACGCTCCTTGATAACAGACTTAAACTGTTTTTCCGTCTCCACTGTTTTCCGTTGGCTAGACTCCTAGCCTACTGACTAGGGCAGGGCCTCGCTTAGCAGCCCGTAACATCTGGGATTACCTTCTGCTAGAGGAGGGATACGAAATGACCTATACAAAGCTAGCTATAAACATACATACTCTGAAGAGACACAAGAGCCCAGCAAACTATAAATTTTAAAAGTCTGACAGATCGGCCGGCCCGGACCTAGGGGAGGAGAGCCGAGGGCGCTGGAGTGAAAACGAGTCTGCGGCGACGCCAACACGGCGGGCACGGCGGGCGGGAGACGGAGCTCTGTATCCACCTTGTCCCCGTGAACTGCCCTTTGGTGGAGGGGGAAGTTAGCAGCCCCAACTGGCGGGTTCCGATTACTGGTGCCACCAGGCTTCTTGGCAGAGCTAAGAATTTAGCAGAATTTCAGCAGAATAATCGGCATGCCGTCGGCTGTGGTTTTAGAAGAGCAAGACCAAAATCTGAGCAGCTTAATCTCTTGGAGTCTGAAGCAGTTCATCACATCACTTATGACTTTCAGCCCCGTGTCCTAGTACATTGTGCAGCAGAGAGAGGCCAGATGTTGTCGAAAATCAGCCGGATGCTGCTTCGCAACCTGACGTCGATGCTTCCGGGAACTCGGTGAAGAACGCAGCTGCGGTCGGAGCATTTCTAATCTACATTAGCTCCGATGATGTTTTTGCTGGAACAAGTCCACCTTAGAGAGAGGAAGACGTACCAAGTCCCCTAAATCTTTATGGCAGAACAAAACTAGAAGGAGAAAGGGCCATCCTGGAGAACAATCTAGGAGCTGCTGTTTTGAGAATTCCTGTCCTGTACGGAGAAGTCAAAAAGCTTGAGGAAAGTGCCGTGACCGTTATGTTTGATAAAGTGCAGTTCAGCAACAAGTCTGCGAACAGCGACCACCGGCAGCAGCGGTTCCCCACACACGTCAAAGATGTGGCACTGTGTGCGTCAGTTATCACAGAAGAGGATGCTGGATCCATCAGTTAACAGAACCTTTCACTGGTCCGGCAATGAACAGATGACTAAGTATGAAATGGCACGTGCAACTGCACACGCCTTCAAGCTCCCCAGCAGCCACTTGAGACTGATAACTGACAGTCCTGTCTTAGGAGCACAACGACGTCTGAGAAACGCTCAGCCTGACTCCTCCAAATTGGAGGCCTTAGGCATTGGCCAGTGAACACCATTTCGAATTGGAATCAAAGAATCACTCTGGGGCTTCCCCGGTGGCGCAGTGGTTGGGAGTCCGCCTGCCAATGCAGGGGACACGGGTTCGTGCCGCGGTCTGGGAGGATCCTACGTGCCGCGGAGCGGCTGGGCCCGTGAGCCATGGCTGCTGAGCCTGCGCGTCCAGAGCCTGTGCTCCGCGGCGGGAGAGGCCGCAGCGGTGAGAGGCCCGCGTACCGCAAAAAAAAAAAAAAAAAAAATCACTCTGGCCTTTCCTCATTGACAAGAGATGGAGACAAACGGTCTTTCATTAGCATTGTGTGTTGTTGTTGTTTAAATGAGATGTGGCACTTTTTAAAGAAAAAAGGAAACCGTTCTGTACCAGTGCTCTTAATTGTGACTCATGATCTTTCAGGTGAATGATGCTCTTGCACTGGTGAAACTAAGGAAACCAAGGACAATAATGCCTTGTTTGAAGTCATGAGTTTTCTGTTTATCATTTTGTTCTGGCTTAACTTGCTGTTTGAATATAGTAAATTATGATTCTCAAATATTTGAGAGCCAGGATGAAACACGTCTGCTGTAGACTTTTTTTTTGGATGAAATGCATTGTTCATTCCTATAAATAACCTCTACATTTTCAGGACTTTTGCATCTGTTGGTCCTTTTCTGTTTTAAAGTGTGTTAAATAGTATAAAACTCATTGGTGTTCATTATTTGCTTTGCTTGAGCTCAGATCAAAATGTTTGAAGAAACTTTATTTTTGCAATTGAAGTGCAGTTTTTCTGCTTGAGATGTTTCAACTTGTCATGTATACTGGAACTCCTGCAGCTTGATGCTTCCTGCTTCTGTAGCGGTGAGTGGTGAGCCTTTGAGAGAACATGTGTATGTATTTCTTTAATATATATGAAACTGTCCTTTTCACTCCATGTCACCAAGTGATATTTCGTATGTGTGGTTATACTAATAGTAAGGAGCCTTGTAAGTCTTTTGACCATTCATGAACAATAATAAATAGGTACTGCTGGCATGATAAAAATATAAAAAATAAATAAATCTGACAAATACCACAAACATCGCAAAATACAGGAAAATAAATATTTTCATTAGCGCTGTACTTTTGTAATACATACATTTTTCCTACATTGCTTTAACGGCACACTTTCTGATATCACCTCTTCGTATCAGAATGACTTAAAAACATCTTCCTATGGAGATAAAAAAATAATTTTACTCTAGGATGACTGATCAAAATGGTTTTTCAATTACTGACATATTTTAAGAGTTTCATCGATGGATGAGTTCAATTACAATTCATTTTGGAAACGTCATGCATGTAAGTTTTAGAACTGTCAAATTTTGGAAAACTTTTTCGAGTTCTTTTTTCACATGGGTTTGGAATTTATAGCGTTTCAATTTTTTTTCAGTGACTAGTAACATTTTAGTAACATACATGCTCTCTTTTAATTATGTCCATTCACCAGTTTTTATTAACGTTCTTGTCATACAGCATATCATAGTGTTAATATGGTCTGCATCAATATATTGTGTCAAATCAGTAGTAAATCTAAATGTTTTTACAGTGTATTTATATGATGTACTCCTCTTCATTCATTGGGTTATCAAATAATACAAGAGCCTAGTGATTATTTCTATTCAAAATCTAACTCATGAATTACTACGTTTGGTACGATCTGAGAAAGTATCCTGTTACAATTAGCTTTTAACTCGGGATAACTTCTGATGTTCCATCATCTTCATCACACAGACCCCCAGCAGCAAGACTGAACAAAGATGCTCACCCTGTACATTCAAGCTTGAACCTCACCCTTAACAGCTCAGCCTGTAGTGCACTAAGAAATTACTTTTTAATCCCATAATTCTCTTGTGAAAGGAACTACAACACATTTTGGGGTGTTAAAATCATAGTTGATATAAATTTTTATGGCATACTGTGACTTTTCAAACAGTCTGGGTGTTTTTCATTCCATTACCACACCAGGTCTCCTTTAAGTGGTGTGCAGTCACAGCTAGAAACCCCCGTTGGGACACCACTGACGGGGACACAAGGAAAACCCAGACCATGAACACGTTACACTGCGGGTAGCTCGAGGTGGGGGGAAGAAGGCTTGGTGGGAAGTGGCATCTGAATCAGGCCTCGGGAGAGGAACAGAAATTCATCTGCCATTACCCAAGGCACTCTCTCTTCTCCTCCCTCCACAACCAAGTTAAACTACGTCCCGTGACTCTTACCTTCTTAGTAAAAAAAAAACATTAATATTTACTGAGTATTATTTGCCAAGAACACTGCTCAACACTCTGCATACGTTACTTACATTACACAACAACCGCCCCGTTCGGTCAGGCAGTATTCACTCCCCCTTGTACTGAGCAAACTGAGAACATTGATAATAAATAACTTGCGCGACAGCACTCAGCCAGGAAGTTAGGTGTCCAGGATCCTGATCTGTGCAGTGGTTGCAACATGTACACCCAACCCCTCTGCTACTCAACCCCCTGCACCTCTGCTGCCCCACACTTCCTTGCTGGTGACACCCTTCCTCCTCAGAAGGGCCCTTGGCTCATTCCCCGTGAGTCCGGCAACCCTGGGCAGAACCCATCAGCCCACCAGTTTCCAGGGAACCGAAGTCCAAAGATCATCTCGGACATCATCTTTCTGGTGGTCCTGCTGTAACCTTCTCACAGGGCCCGTGAGCAGCACGCGGTGGCACAGATGTGGTATTTCCCAAGTCCCCGTTGCCGACTGTGCACAGAGCGTGCGCGCACCGGCACAGCACCTGGCACCCAGCACCTTAAACGTTTGTAAACATCGGCTGGAATTCTGGTATACTTCCCCCACAACGGGATGTGCAGGGAGTCAAAGGGACAGATGACAAGTACCTGGCACACGAAGGAGACAAAACACTTGCTTCCTCTAACCTGGGCCTTGAAAGAGGAGAAAGGGTAAGCGTAGCCCAGGTGTGTGCAATGGGGAAGAGGGGTCAGGGAAGGTGGCACCCCAGCCAAACAGCCAACACACCTGGGGCTGCAGGAGCGCCTGCCATCGAGACCCAACACCAGACTAAGGATGGTGGGCGCAGCACAGCATTCTGTATACCAAAATTTCAACAGAAGATCAGATAAAAAATCACACATCACATGGACTGAGACAGAAAGGGGAGAGAAATGCTAAATGCCTGAAGTAAAAATGCCTGAAGTAAAAAGGGAACTCATTCATCAAAAATTTCTATTTTGGAAGAGCTACCATTCAGTTTTACAAACTATAAATGATTTAAAAGAGAGTTTAAGGTCCATATCCAATAGTCTAGTGATTTATAAAACATGCCTAAATTGGCTTTTAGCAACTAGAAGGTTTGAAAATTAAACATTTACAGGAAAAATAATTTCATTATCAAACCGTAAGATTTCATAAATTGCCAAAACAACAAACTCAGGTGAAAATATCCAAAATGACCCCTGTATATAAGGCATGGCCCAGACACCTCTATCCTGCTGCTCCCCTGTCCCTATTCCTCTCCATCCACCCTGAGATGCAGGCCCGGGAACCCCCTGCCCTCTCTTCTCCTTCCTGGTTCCGGGGAAGCAGGCCCAACTTTACCCAGAGTTACCATTCTGCAGAGGCAAAGCCCTGGTAAAGGCCCAGTGTGCTCCAAAAGGTGGGGAGGGGTCCACAAGTCCCCTCCCACTGCCGGTAGCAGCACAGACTGCCCCGCGGAGACGTGACGTGAGCCTGATGCCACGTGAGAGGCCAGACCCATCTTACCTTGCTTTGCGATCCATTTCCGACAAGGCAGGAAGGTTGCTTTTTTTTTTTTTCCATCAGGGTAGAAATTCTATGCTCAAAATTCATTTTCCCTCCTAACTCTGTAGTTATTGCTCTATTACTTGTAGCAGCCGGTCAGGCAATTTCATTCTCGTTCCTTTAAAATGATCACTAAGCAGGATCCACCCAGCTGTGGACCTGGCTTTCACTCATCCAGACACTCAGGTGTCTCTGAACCTGTGCACGTTTCTGCCAATGTTTCCTGCCTCAGTTTTAACCCTGTGGATGGACACGTAGCTGCTGCAGTCCTTAGTCAATCCTCTGTCCGCATCTCCTGACCGTTCTGTTTCCACCTTGGTCTTTTTGCTACACGTGCAGGGAGTTCTTTACCTTTGAGGTTACTAATTTTTTTTTTTTTTTTTTGCATTATCCCATCATTCAATCCGTCCACCGAATGACTTGGCGCAACAATTTTTTAATCAAAAATCATTTTGGGGGCTTCCCTGGTGGCACAGTGGTTAAGAATCCGCCTGCCAATGCAGGCAGGGGACACAGGTTCGAGCCCTGGTACGGGAAGATCCCACATGCCGCGGAGCAACTAAGCCCATGTGCCACAACTACTGAGCCTGCGCTCTAGAACCCGTGAGGCACGACTACTGAGCCTGCGTGCTGCAACTACTGAAGCCCACACACCTAGAGCCCGTGCTCCGCAACAAGGGAAGCCACTGCAATGAGAAGCCCGCGCACCACAGCAAAGAGTAGCCCCCGCTCACCACAGCAAAGAGTAGCCCCCACTCACCACAACTAGAGAAAGCCCGTGCGCAGCAACAAAGACCCAACGCAGCCAAAGATAATTAATTTTAAAAGATCATTTTGACTGCACCTTTTTCATAGCGGCCTTTTGTAGGTACAAACGTTCTCAAATCTCAAGTAGTTCAATTAGGTTTTTACTTTAAAATTACTTTGTTCTCTGAATCGTTTCCCCCAAGAAAAGCCATTCTGCTGGTTCATCTCAGCCTTTGTCACATGCTGTTCACTTTCCTCCTCCGTCCAGCGTGGATGACCAGGAGAGTGGCTGCCCTCATTTCCTCTGCACTTGTTTCCACCAAATACGCCCCTTCGTACAATGGGGGCTGGCAGTGTAGACCATGTCAGGAGGGCGGCGTGGGTTAGCGTGCAAGGGCAGAGACCAGGTGGGGTCCCAGGCAGCCCGAGGCCGAGTCCAGGAGGGTCTGCACCTGGGCCGTGGGGCGTGCTCTTCCCCAGGTGAGCGCTGCCCTCCAGCACATCCAACGGGGCCGTCAGTGCACAACCTCGAACCCCGCTGCTGCCCTGTGCCAGTGTCCACGCTGAGCCGCAGACAGGAGGCCTGCCCACGTCCGTCAGGAGCAATGCTCCGACCAGCCTGGGGGGGGCGGGGCAGCCAGGCCCGCTGTCCCTGAGCCACTCCTCAGACTTGAAGCGGGGGCCTCCCTGGGTTCAGGGTAAGGATGGCTGTCCCCCTGAAAGCGTCCTCGGGCGGCAGCTGCCCAGCCCCAGCCTGTGCTTCCCAGACCCCTGGATCTGTGCATGTGGTCGCCTTGGATCCTCCCCGGGCACGTACTGGGGCTGACTTCCGCTCCAGGCACCAGGGATACACACTGCTTACAAAGTCCCTGCTCCAACGGAGCTTACGGATGATAACCCAGCGCATCTCAGACAGCAATGAGAGATGAAGAAAATACACAGGGCAAACGTGACAGTGACGGGAGGGAAAACGGGCACCCCCTTCCGGCTGGAGCTTCTCTGAGAACGAGACGGAAACAAGCCAGCCCGGCAGGATTCTGCGGGAAGGACGATCCAGACAAGGAGAGGCAGATACACCCCAGACAGGACCCACCTTGGCAGCTCGCAGGTGCTGTGCGGCGCTGGAGCGAGGAAAGAGGGGCGAGGGGCAGAGGCAGGCGGCGGCCATCGGGGCAGGACCAAGGTCAGCACAACTGGGGCCTGGTTACTGTCACTATGAAATACAAAGGGCGTGAGTTTTCACTCACTTTAGTCATCATCAATAAAACGAGACTTTTATTGACATCTGACACACAAAGAAACATTTGAAAAACTCCACCGTACAATACAGGTTTTACCATAAAAATGTTATTTCCTGGGTTAATGTTTCAATATGTACTTCTCAACAAAAAGAAAATGCTAATCACACTCAAAACCTTCTATCTAATCAAGGGACACATGTGGAAAGAGAGCTTTTTCACAGCTGAATTTTAAGCTATTAAAACTATCGGATCAGATGTATGTACTGCTGATGACAAAGCGAGTCTCATAGTTGGCATTTTCTCCCCATCCTCCCAGATACCATAAAAAGATCAGATTCTGTGGGTAACAGAAAAATGACAGATTTCAGATGCTACTATTCAAAAGTTTTCTGCAAAATTAAAGCGCCACACCCCGATGATCATTCCATTGAAACAATTTCAAATCATTGCACAGAAACCTAGCTCCTATCGAATATCAAAAATAAATCACACATTTGACACAGATTCCAGAGGGCCAGAACAGAACCACAATCTTTATAGAAAATGACTTTTTACAGAGATGACATCCAAGGAAATACATTTTACAGTGAGCACACTGGGGGACTTTTAGCAACAGACTACATCTTCACGCAGCGCTATTTCCTCACGTGAAACAAAAAGCCTGACCGAGACTGAGATCACGGCCCACAGACTGAGGGCAGCTTGGTGGAGCGGCTCCCAGGCTGCCCTGGCCCACATTCTGTCCTGCTTCCTCTTGGTGTCCATGGCTCAGCTTCACTTAAATGGTATAAAATCAGATTCTAATGTCACATAACCTTGATCCATACATGATCACTTCCCTTTACATTTCGGAGCCTAGTAAATATTTCTGAAGTGTTTAGGCTAGTATGCAATGAAAAACTAACATTATACAAACCACAAAGTCTGTTCACTTCTTGAGATCAGTGAATTAGGTCTAATTCGCTCCTTTTATTAATAAAGGTGACAATAAAAAGCTTTAATTTAACTGAAATTAAAAAGTACAAAATTCAACACAGTCACAGCTTTACTTACATCCACATGAACACGCATGCATCACTTCCAACTGTGCTTGTTGATACTTCAGGATCAGTAATGTCTGCAACCTACATAAACAGCAGCACAATGGGTAGAATGTAAACGAGACTGCCTGAAATGCTGTCATTGGCTCAACTTTTAAGGGTTACAATGAAACTATGTACAGTGTATAAAGCTTGTCAAACTGGATATGGTCTTAGGCCATTACTACTGTTACAGTCCAATTTGGATTTTAATATAACCAACTTATAGATCTGAAATAAAAGCACTGCTTAATGGTTTCAGATGCATTTTGGTATTTAATATGTTTCAAGGCATCTTTACAAATAATAAATTATGACTATGACAAGGAGAACCTGTGAATAAAGCTTCTTACATGGACATAGCGCGGCGACTGCAAGTGCTGTCAGAGACAATTCCATGAATCAAAAGTCATAACCACATCTGGATTTTAATCTTTAGAACAAGCAAAACTAAGTAGCACACACGAGTAGTTTAATATAACCTTAATGGTCTAACAAACCTTCCAAATGGAAGGAAATATAAAATAAAGTCAACCTATCAAATGTAACTTACAGTGATGGGCTTCAGGACTGCAGAAATCCCAGGCCACCTGCCAACTACCTGCAGAACCACCTGCTGCCGAAGTGCCTGACCCCAGGCGGCTGCCCCACAGGTGCGCACGCGGAGCTTTGGGAACCTACGGCTTTACTGGCGCCTTCGTTATGCACTTAATACTGGCATTTCACAGACTCGCTCCTTGTAGTGAATTTGAGCGTAATCAACTTCCATAGAGAAGCACGTAGCTAAACCAAATTAAGAATATTGAATCTTCCACGCATGGTCTCAAATAGGAGTATTTTGTTTAGTATAATGAAAAGTTAATTTTTTTTTTTTTTTTTGCGGTACGCGGGCCTCTCACTGTTGTGGCCTCTCCTGTTGCAGAGCACAGGCTCCGGAAGCGCAGGTGCAGCAGCCATGGCTCACGGGCCCAGCCGCTCCGCGGCACGTGGGATCTTCCCGGACCGGGGCACGAACCCGTGTCCCCTGCATCGGCAGGTGGACTCCCAACCACTGCGCCACAAGGGAAGCCCAAAAGTTAATTTTTTTTAATATCTGTAATCTTTTTGGAACACAGGCACCAACAGGGAGCAGACATTCCAGCAAAGAGAGATTGTCCAGGATAAAAAAAAAAGAACTGATCAGAGTCCTTTGTCCCTTTGCCGATTAGAATACTTCCTTCTTTCATCGCCTAGGCAACATCTTCCAGATAATCCGCAACGTCACTGAGCTGGGACACAGTCAGGTCCTGTGTCAGGTCATCAAGCTTCGTTGTTCAAAAGAAAGAAAAGAACTAGTGTCAGGATGCAAGCAGAGTCTTAAATAATGTTTAACATCTACGCTGTAGCTTAAGCGCCGTCTTATGTTCTACAAACTGCTGCACAGGCAGAAGTCCTCGCCCTCACTTTCTTCTTCCTTTTCTGAGATTTTTTTGAAAGCTGAGCTAACCGTTGAACTCTACATGAACAAGAAGACTGGCTGTTAAAATAACCCATCTGTAGCTCTTTTCATAACTTTAAAGCAACATTTTCAGGCCTCTTTAGGATGACATAAGGTAAAAAGAGAAAGACAAATTATTACAAACTTATACCGTCTCAAGAATTAGAGAAGGCACGTTATATATTATCACTTAACCTTCAGAACAAGCCTGTGAGGGAGGCATTGACACCTCCTCTCACGAATAAAGAAACCGAGGATCAAAGGTTGCAGCTCGCCTGAGAAAGCACATGCATGAAAGAATAGGAACGCGGGCCCAGATTCATATAAAACGCTGCTTCTCTCCAAGGCCTTCTCCCTGCATGACAGTCCCTGACAGTCACGAGCACTTGGAGAGTCTCTCCTCATTCTGGAAAGCAAGGTTCACCTCCAGGCTGTAGCGACCTACAACCTCAAAGGCAGACTCACCCCCAGTTTACCGTGGGCACTGATATCTGATCCTGAGATGCTACCTTACATCGCAGATCTATCATACACCTAAGTATCTGCTCTCTGCCCAAGAAAAGGTCAAATGTGATCTCCAAAACGCACTCCTAATTTTACACCCTGACTCCCCGTTTCTGCTGTCTTGTCTCCCTGCCTGCTCAGAACAGTCCACACCCCAGTCTCTGCTTCAGCTCCTGCATTCACAGGGATCTTATATACACACAAACCTTCGATACTGACGTCTCTTAACAGGACCACCTACCTACAGTGTCTACACCCTGAGGTGGTCGATTCTGACTCTCATCCTGACCCACCATGGCCCAGTTACACCCACAGCAATTGAAGCCCCAGTAATAACACGCCAGCATTTCACAAGCACTCAGTTAACAAAGCAGGCGACAACTGAAAACAATTTTACACATTCATTACAGACATTCTTTTTAGATTTGGACCAGGAAACTCCGTCATAAACTTTACGGAACTTTCAACTGCTTTTCTCCTAGTTAGTATAATTTTTATTTTATTGGCGTATAATTGCTTCACAACGTTGTGTTAGTTTCTGCCTCACAGCAAAGTGAATCAGCCCTACGCGTACACACACCCCTCCCCCTTAGACCTCCCTCCCCACCCCCACCCCACCCAGCTAGGCCATCGCAGAACACCGAGCTGAGCTCCCTGTGCTACACAGCAGGTTCCCACTAGCTATCTAGTTTACACGTGCTAGTGTATTTACGTCAAACCTAATCTCCCAATTCATCCCACCCTCCCCCCTTCCCCTCCTGTGTCCCACATCTGTTCTCTAAGTCTGCCTTTCTATTCCTGCCCTGCAAAAAGTATAAAGTTTTGAAGCTTTACAGTAACTCAAGGCAACAGGCACAGATAGCACTCCATGGGAGAAGCACAACATCATACTTTATCACTGGTATTGACGTCATCTATTTCCACAGAGAGGTCTTCCTCGATCTCTTCACCAATACTTAGCTCACTTTTTTCTGAGCGATGGCTGGTACTAATTTCAGGGGGGGAAAAAAAAGAAAAATAAGAACTTTGAGTATAAACATTTAGAGAGAGTAACTAGCATTCTTCAATCTTTCATGTAATTATTTTAATTCTTTAAATAAAATAGAATCAACTATTAACACATCATTAATTCCATACATCTCATCTCACTTGAGCCTTAAAATAACTCAGCAAGGGCACAGGGATAGTCCAGTCCATTTACCAGATGAGAACACTAAGCTTCATACTAGTGACTATGGTCACAATGGCATGAAAGAAGCAAACGCAGATTTTAAAAATTTCATCTCTCAAAAAACTGTATGTTAGGAAGTAAACACAAATTCTAAATTGGGGGAAAAAACTATCAGTTACATAAAATTCTCAAACTCTGATTTAAAATTTCTAATCATATCTACAACAAATATTACTTCCAAATTAATTATTAGCTAAGTCATAGGTTATATTTTCTTTACATATATAAAAAAATTACCTAAAACAAAATATTAAGAAATGTCACATGAATCAGAAAAACCATTTGAGGGGGCAATTTGTTTAAGCCGAATGTAGACAATTCCCCCCACTGAGATCAGAAAGGGGAGAACGAAAGCACTGACAACCCAGTGGCCCAACTGCTTCTGCTGGCTTCTGAGTTGATCCTTCAATGTTACTTCCTTTTCTTATTCTTATCAAGTTCCCTGCACATAATACAGATGTTCTTATTCTAATGTAAAATCAAAAACACGCTTCAAAGTCCAATGTATAATTCTGGATTAACTATCTTTCATTCACCTTCAATCAATATGAACAAGAGAATCAAAGACTAAAATAAGCACCAACGTAATTCTGTCATACTTTCCTGTTCAGAAACTGTTTACAATTTATGTATTTCTTGTCCAACCATTTTTCTTACCTGTTAAAATCATCAGCATAGTCATCTTCCTCTCCAGTCCCTGGTAAGTTTAAGAAAAAATATATATGTTATATTTATATAAACACACCTCACAATTTATCTACAATTAGACACACATTTCCTTCAAAAACTACACTACTGAATTATATGGCATCATTAAAAAGAACAGCTGGGCTGCAGTTTGGATTTGGGGGAAACTAACCACCCACTCCCCCACCTTCCTCCGGCTTCTGTAGCCAATTCAAGGACAGAACAGTCACTGAAGAGTGGGCTGGAGCCTCACATTAGCCTCTGACTTCCTGGTCACACATACAAGCCTGTCCTGCAGGCCAAATCCGCCCACAACCTGTTTTTCTACGGCCTGCAAGTTGGGAATGGCTTTTACATTTTCCAATGATTGTAAAAATACAAAGAACACTCGGAGACCATGTGTGGCCCGCCAAGCCTAAAATGCCCATTCTGCCCTTGACGGAAAGAGCTTGCCGACTCGTGCTCTACACGTGTGAAGCACCTTCTGTGAGCAGCAGTGCCTTTGACTAATATTTTTGTCTCCCAAACTAAACTGTGCTCTAAAGCCTTATTCCAGAAGCGTCAAGGTTCTGAAGGCGGTACGGTGCCCACAAGTGGCCCAGGGCACTCGGAGGCTTCTCCTGCTGCAGCAGTACCGCTCCCGCTGCTGCTCCAGGCCACAGGACGGGGCACAACACCCCAGAGTTCCTGTTACACGTCCATCCCCATCAGACTGACTCCCTGGGGCCCGGACCACGTTCCGCCAGCCCCAGGGAAGCGCCTCTGCCTCGGCACGCACTATGCTCGCGGTCCGAACGGCAGGCTCTCCCCTCTGCCTGCCCCAGCAGGTCTCGCAGAGCAGTCACTTCCTGGGAGAGGCTCCCCCATCGCCAAGGCTAGGCTAAGTCAAACTACTCCCCGCTTCCGTAAGGCTGCGGCCTGACTCTTCTAACACTCAAAGTACCCGTAAGGCACCTGTTTAACACCCATCTTCCTGCTAGGTTTAAACCCCACGAGGACAGAATCCGCTGTGGTTACTACTCCCTCCACCCCTGGCCGACACAGTAACCCTGGATACATAAAAACCGTCCAACCATCTGTGCGTGAGGTGCTCACGGTAGGCTGACCGACACTTCATTTAAGATTTTATTCTAAAAAATAATCGCCTTAGGGCCTCCCTGGTGGCGCAGTGGTTGAGGGTCCACCTGCCGATGCAGGGGACACGGGTTCGTGCCCCAGTCCGGGAGGATCCCACGTGTGGCGGAGCGGCTGGGCCCGTGAGCCATGGCCGCTGAGCCTGCGCATCCGGAGCCTGTGCGCCGCGACGGGAGAGGCCACAACAGTGAGAGGCCCGTGTACCGCAAAAAATAATAATAATAATCTCCTTAAAGCAGTCCATACTGCGACTGGAAATCTACTGACCTAAACCAAGTGATCCGATTTTATCATTGACCAATTTAAGATCTTTCAGAATTGTGTTTCCCCTTTTACCTGTGAACAGGAAAAAATAGTCACATTAAATTGACTTTTAGAATATAATAGTCTCTAAACCATGTCAACTTTTTTTTGCAGTACAGGGTTTGTTGATACATCATAACCAAAAACTAAGAAGAAAATTACAAACTGTGATTAATTACACTGCATTATGCATTATTATGCATTACACAATAGAATACGCTTACACTATGTATCACACAGCCCTTTTTTAACCACACTATTACATATCCTTTTTGTAGCCATACTACTTTTTATTGGAACCTGACCATCAAAATCATTTTCTACCCAACTATCAGATATCAGCCTTCTATAAGAAGCCCTACTGGGTATGAATTCATGGACTACAGTTAATTATTCTCATCAGTTTTATTTTTCCTTTGAACATCTAAATTTTGCTTCAATTTAATCGCTATTTCATTTACCAAACTTATCTCCTCATTGGTTTTTATTTCTTCAGTGCCCAGTTCTCAAGGCCCTCTCTAAATCATTATTTCCTAGTCAGTGTTAAGAGTGACATGATCGTGACACTCTGGATTCCTTCACTGAAGGTGACAATACCATGGGAAAGGAGAAGAAGAGGGAAACTGGGCCGAATTAACAGACTCATGGCTAGTTTACTTTATGTGCCCCAAGAAATCCTACTACAGTGCTATCACGTAACACAAAATGGTTAGTAAGTACTACAAGATTATGCAAAACCCCACAGCAATTTCCTAATAAAGATCTACTCAAAGAGGCACATTTATACTCTAAACACTCTGCCAATTAAATCCTATATTTACTATGATATAGTGTACAAAGCTCATCTGCATGATTACATGTTTAAGGCTTTGCTTTTGAAATCCTTGGTCTTGTCACCATCTGTGTGCAGTAGGAGAGCCATTCCACGTCTAGCTAACAATCCCTACCTCTGCTGCATATAAAAAATACATCTGATCCAAATCCCTAAAGGGAGAATAGCATTTTAACATTCTTACGATGATTACTGTGCTATCTACGGAATAAAGTTTTAAACAAAAAAAAAAGTTTTAAAAATTAATTGTAAGTAAATCCTACATAAGTCAATTTAAATGTCCAAAAAAGAGATGGCTTAAAAATTATAATGTCTATTTATTATAGAAGACGGTTAAAAAGTCAATTTCCTAAAAACATTTCCATGGCATAGGAAAAGCAGAATACAAAACAATATAGAGAATATGACCATGCTCAAAAGAAATTTTAAAAATAAAATATTAACAGAAAATATCACTGAGTAGTAAAATTATGGGCTATTTTTATGATTTTACATATATTTTCCTGAAAAAATAAACAATGATCAAACACTACTTAATTAATTAGAGAAAAAAATATCATCAGCATTCAAAGTCCACGTCTTCAGTCAGCAAACCTAGGAACTTCCAGACACTCACTTTCAGAGTCTTTCAATGAGGGAGCTCCAGTAAGGGAGCTGAGTCCACTTTTTAAGGGGGGGGCGTCCGAGAGCGATGCAAGGCTTCCTACTTGCTTACTAGGTTCACTTCTCCTAGCAAGAAACAAGTGTACAGTTAAATGGGATTCTTACATTCTGCCATTAAAACACAAGCAGCTTGAATATATCTTGTAGGCAACACAGGAGCTGGGCAATAAAGAATATACATTTCACAGATTCAAAATCATGAAGTACACCCGGCAAGGCAAAACAGACTAAGAATCACTGCAGGTTCGCGCAGGAAGTTCCCCCTCTCTAGAACTGCGTGTGATGTCTCACAAATTAAACCGCTCCGCTTCATGGGCTTCACTGTCGGGGATTTTATCGGAAGTCCCTTCCGTGGCCCAGAGATGCAGGCAAGGGACAGCGCAGAAGCTGACGAACACAGCATGACGGCCCAGACGTGCCCCGGAGAGCGGGCCGCAAATGACGCCACCAGCTGACCTCAGCACACAGTCCTGACCGCCAGCCTGCAGCGGACGCGGGGCAGTGCCCAGCAGCCCGCAGGCTCGCCCTCCGGCCCGGCGCCCTCTCACCTCCTCCGGCGCCGGCACGGAGGAGGTGCAGCATTCCAGGAATTCCCCTCTCCCGCTCTTACTTCGTTCATCTTTCCTCTTTAAAACCGGATCATTCTCATCAACACACGTACGTGCTACTGTTCTTCGCAGTTTAACATTTCTAGCCCCATGCCCGCTCTCCAGCCACCGCGCATCCCTCTGCACCCTGTACAGGAAAACTCATCAGGAAATCATTCTGCCACATACAGTCCTCTCGCCTCAGGCTTTCCTGAACCCACGCTAACCCTTTAACACTGCCCCAGGGCCGCCCGCGAGGGGCATCGGGGCTAAGTGCAAAGGGCGACTTTCAGCAGAACTTAACTCAGCTGCTCACTTGGGCCTCCTCCTCCAAGGACGCCTCTCCCTCCGGTTCTCTGGGTCCCCTTCCCGCTGCAGTGCCCCTTCCTTGGTGACCTCTTCCAGTCTCCCGGCTGTGACCTCAGCCAAGACTGATGCCTCCCTAACTGTCACCTCTAGCCCAGACCTCTCCCTGAATGCCCACACCCACACCCGAAAACAGGCTTCACCTGTCCACTGACGACCTTCTTGAACTCGCTGGTCGAGAGTGAGCTCTGGACCGCCGCGCGGCTCACCTGCGCGATCCAGCCTCGCTCCCCCTGCTCTTCACCTCGATCAGTTGGAAAAACTCCTAGTTACTCACCCTGGGAAGAACCCCGGAGCTGCCCTTGATATTGCTTTTCCTCTCGCACACTTACCAGCAAATCCTTTTGGATCCAAACTCAAGATACATCCCCTACCGCCTATTGCTCACCACTTCCGCCATCACCCCTCACCTGGAAAACCCTAAGAGCTTCCCGCCTGGAGACCCAGCGTCCAGGGGGCCGTGGCACTGCGCACGTCGGAGCAGTCACGCTGCTGCTCACAGCCCGGGGCTTCCGGGCCCCTCGGGTTCAAGCCAAGCCCTGCGGTGGCCCCGGCCCCTGGCCCGACTCCACCTCCTGCGAGCTCCTCTGCCGCAGGTCCTCGGACCCGCCGCACCACTCACCTCTGCCTGTGCAGGGCTCCGGCAGCCCAGCTTAACGCCTGGCCTGCTCTCCCCTCCATAAGCTCGCCCTTATGGAGGGTGAGGCCTTCTCCAACAGCTACTGAGAACCGGCCGCCCTCCACACCCACACTCCCGCCCTCCGCCGTTCCGTTCTCTCAGTTCCTGTAACACGGGCTGCATCTGGGCGACACAGCACCTGGGGACTCTTAACTTATTGCTGCTGCCGTCCAGAGTATGAGCTCCGGGAAGCAGAGATTTTGCCTGTTTCATCACTGTTGCACCTGTACCTGAAACGGTACCTGGCATACAGCAGGCACTCAGTACAAACCTACCTGCTGAAATCATTAACGTCTAGGTCCTTCAAAACTTGGAATTGTTTGACAACATAAAAGGCTCTAATGACACAAAATCAGACTTACAAATTCACTAATTACAGAACCATTGGTAGCTCATTATTTCTTAAACATAAAACATTTAGAAATTCTATTTTTAAGCCGCTAGTCTGATAATATAAAAGCACAGGTTACTCACCAACCATAGGTTTTTTCTGGTTTAGGAATGGGATCATCAAAGAAAGAATCTCCTTCCATATCATCTTCATCTGGACAAGGACCAGCTTTGTCTTTGACATCTAGACTTTTGTTGCTTAACAAGGATCCAATTTTTGTTTCATGGGCCAGTAAGTGAAGACTACTTTTGCTCTTTGGTTCTGATGATGAGATACTGGTATCACTCTGACTAGCATCATTGCTGGCCTTCTAGAAAAAGAGAGGGAAAGAGAAAAGGTCTCCTTGGCGAAATAAAACTTTAATAAGACATCTTAAATAATAAAAAAAGTCACGTGAACATACGCAATTCTGTGTATGCACATGCATACACACGTGGGGTCTTGCAACTGCATGAGGTGCAGTGGGACCCCCCGGACCTACCAGTTCATCCCCAGGCTTCAGAGCATAACTAACTTTTGAAGGGGAAAAACGTCAAACATGTTTGTACCATTCCTCTCCTCCCTCCCTAAATGGAAATACCTTTACCTAGCCCATTTATACACAAACTTTCCCATTTCCTCTTACATATATATCACTGCTTCATAAATTACCTTAATATGTTTTCAACTCGCAAATAAAAAGCATTACTAATAAAGGATATAAGGAAGATTAGTTCATCATCATTAGTTCATCACATAAATGAACCAAGCATTAAAACAAAGTGGTCGTCAATAAAACTAGCAGTTTTCCATCCAGTGCCAAATACAGCGGACATCAAGGTGAAAGATGCCGCCTTTACCGTTCACATTTCTAAAGTAAAGTTTTGCTAGTTTTATCACTGGTCTTTAGACTTTCAGAGTAACTCCCCATTCCACACCTCCCTTCAGCGTCCATGGATGCATGTATTGATGTATATGTTTCTATATATCTGAAACCAACATACAAAATTCTCAAGCATTTTTACTCCTGTCCTACTGATCTGGTGATGTTAGCAGAAAATATACTGCACACTGTATTTTCTTGTTTTCAGGTAGCCCTAACCCTCACAACCTAATTTTATTCTATCCTTGGTCAGATTTCTTTTTGTCTTTAGACACTTCTATGTCAACAACATAAAAATAATAACAACAAAACCAAAATATCATGATAGTAATAATAAAAGTAGCTAACATTTATGGAAAGTCTTCAAATGCTTCCCATGTGTTACCTCATTTTAATCCTCAAAATAACCTTATGGTGTGTGGGGCAGGTTCTGTTTTCTCTGCAGAAATGGAAAAGGAGATGTAGAGACACTGCAGTCACTTGTCAAGCCGGGGAGTAAAGGCGTCTGATATCAAAGTCTGATTCCAGAGGTTAGCTCTAAAGGCTTATGCTCTGCTATTAGGTTGAGTCATATGAAACTGTAGTTTTTATGGGTTAAAAATGACAGTTTCCCAAGATTCAGCCTTCACACTACAGAGAGCAGTGCTGCGTCAGATGCCACAGTGTGTGAGATGAGCATCTCCTGAAACATGGAATGTGTGATGTAGTCCACACTCGACTACTAACTATGTAATTTTAAGGAATTTAATGTTCTCAGGCATGAATTTCCTCAAGAATTGAACCACAGTAGTCTTTTCCAAGTCCAATTATTACCAGGAGGTAAGGAAAAAGGGATGGGCAGCTGGGGAAAAGTGGTAATAACGCCGGTTAGAAATTACTCAAGGAGACACTAAGGATGACTGCACTTTCAATCTGTGTATAGACAGAAGGTACTATGCAGTAAGATATACACTTACAGTTTTACACTAATTAGAGGCCATGATTAGTTGACAGAAGGTAAGATACATGCTGTACAATTTTTAGGGCCTTGTATAGAGCTATACATTCCATATGTTATTAATACAGATACATCAATGGTTGTAAAAAGAGATGTCTGGAGAAATAAATACCAAGTTATCACCCTTTTAGACAACATAGGATATTTTCAAAGAAGCAGACACATTTTCAAATTTCCCAATAACTTTCTTGAAGTCTTCCTATTATTATCAATTATAGAGAAGCACCACCCACCTATGTATTTCTTAAGTGTATTCATGCCCGTTATAATTTCTCATTTATAAATATTTTAAAAATTGACTTATATCTTTTCAAAGGAATATGCATTTGGAAATAAATACCCTGCATTCTTGTGCTGTTTAAACACATTTATGATTACAGATACTGAGACAGTGCAAGACTGTCTCCTTCAAAACAGCCGTGAGAAAATTCAAAAGGACACCTGACATGAAACGGACAAATACAAATGTAAAGCGCATTACAGGAAACAATCATTATTCCAACAGAGTCTTTCCTCCCCATGAATTCACAGCAACATAATTTAAGTCCATATAATGAACTATCTGAACTTAATAACCAATACAGATCCATGATTACTTTTGACAGGGTTTAGTCTTGCTATGAAACAAAACACTAGTTTTAGGAAGACAAGTTTCATGGAGTAGCACATTATGATGTTCAACACAATACGTATTTTTTAAAATAATAATTTGTTTTAAGATTATAGTTCTATTTATCTGTGGAGTAAAATTAAACTTTAAAAACACGCAATCTGCTTTGGAAGCGCTGTCAAAATCAGTTTCTAAATCACGTAGGAATGTGTCATCACTTCGTAACTGTGGCTCATTTTTTATCAAAAAGACCATTACCTAACCGGGTTAGTAATGAATTCACTAAACTTAATTCCAAATATTTTTTACTATTAAAAAAAAATCCACACTAAGAGGAGAAGCATTTATCAAAACATTCTGTAGACTGAAACAAAAGTACTGCAAAACTTTAAGAGCAATTTTCCATGGAGGAAGTCCAAAGTTTTTGAGCAACAACAGATCAACTCACGATGCATATACCCTGGGATCTATTTATTTTTTTATTTTTTAGATTTTTAAATGGTAAGTTTAATAATGGAGATACACATGGGAGACACCAAATACAAACTTAAAAAAAAGGAAGCTTTAAAATGTCTTCTTGGAGGTAAAGATGTCTAAGCTGAGTTCTAAAAATAAACAGAACTTTGAAGACAGGAGTTAAGGACAGGGTATTCTAGGCAGTGGATTAGCTAGAGTAAAGGCACAAAACTGAGAAACAACGGATACGCACCAAGAAACACAAAGAGCTCAGAATCGCTAAAGTGTGAAGTTAACGCAAGGCTCAGCAGAATAAAGCAAGACAGGCCCCAGATCACAGAGATGTTTCACGGAGGAGCCATGTTTGCAGATTAGAAAGATCCCGTGACTACGTAAAAAACAAACTTGAAGAGCCAAAACCCTTAAAAGAGGAGAGCAGTTAGGAGGCTGTTTGAGTAAAACTCCAAAAAAAAAGGTACAAGGGATTTAAGGGATTTGTAGAAGCAGCTGGATGCTGTGTGTAAATCCCAACTCTTCTATGTAACTTTACACAAGGCCCTGATCTCCCTATGCTTCCATTTCTTTATCTGTAAAGCTGGCATAATAATGCTGACAGGAATGACACAGTATCATTCCATTTTGCCTATGAGGAAACTGACAGCTAGAATAAGGGTTAATTAGATGGGACAGTTCAGACAAGTACATACAAGTTAAGTTAGCAGGACGTGGTAATGGATTTAATATGGGAACTGCGAGAGGAGTGAGATTTCAGAATGGCTCCCTGTTTCAATTTTGGAGACTATCAACTGATATTGAGAACACAGGAAGAAGAACTGGTCTAGTGAAAATATGGTCTATTTCTTATAACTGAAATTGAAATAGACTGGGATCTGTTTAAAAAACTTTTATCATGGCTTAAGACAAGTCTCATACACAAACTTCAGTTACTTAAGTCTCTATCACCTAGATGTGGACAAATTAAGACTCAGGATAAATCTAAACAGCTAAGATTAAGAATTGTTTAAAATAAAGAAATGCAAGCAAAAAAAAAAAAATTCCTATGACAATGCCTTAGAATTCATTCCCTGGACAACCTCAGAAGCCTTGGAGGTTATTATGGGTTAAACTGCATCCCCCCAAAAGGTAAGTTGAAGTCCTAACACCCAGTACTTCAGAATGTGCAGTCATTTACAAGTAGGGTCACTACAGATGTAACCAGTTAAGGGGAGGGCACAGTGGAGGCGGGCAGGCCCCTAACTCAATACGCCTGGTGTCCCAACAAGAGAGGACAGGCACACACAGGGAGAAAGCCCGGTCAACATGATGGCAGAGACTGGAGCGATGTGTCTGCAAGCCAAGGAGCACCGAGGACTGCTGCGAGCTGCGAGAAGCCGGGAGGGAGGCCGGGAACAGAGTCCCAGCCTCAGAAGGAGGCAATCCCGCAGACACCTTGATCTCAGACTTCCAGCCTCCAGAGCCGTGAGACAGTAAACTTCCGCTGTTTCGAGCTACCAACTTTGTGGTGCTTTGTTACAGCTGCCCGAGGAACTAAGAGGTAATTATAATAAAACATAACAAAGTCTTGTCTTTCCAGATCAGGAGGCCTACTGCACAGCACTACAGCAGTCACTTAAGCCCTTGGATGGACCCCAGGGCTAATAAGCTTTATGGTAAATTACAGCCAAACTGTAAGGAAGTTCTAGTGCATGTTTAATTTTCTACTAGTATACTTACACATTCAAGATTTCAATCATTTCTAGATTAACAGCAAATCAGCATCATAAAGAAGTTTCACAGAGAAATAACTACCAATTTTCCAGTAGCCAAAAACTGAATTATCAGTAGAATGTCTTAAAAACCTGGAAGAAATAATTTTGTTTTTCTAAACTAAAGGCTTAATCTGTACTGTTCATAACAGAGGAACAGCAAAGCCAAAGAAACATCTCCGTTTTGCAAAAGTATTCAAAAATACTTGGGCAATTCTAATTCTCTTCCCCGCCCACACTTCAGCCTGCAGCTCCCCTCCCCGACTCCGCCAAAGACAGTTTGTGACCCATGACTTACTAATGAATTCTTTAGAAAAGTAGTTTTACTACCATTGTATATGTGTGTAAAACACACATATATTTAAAGGTTTAATATACTTATCTAGAAAGTAAAGACTGTGGAATTTGAAAACCACAAAACAGACATACAAGCCCCTCTTTCTAAAAACTCAGTTTTTCTGTACATGCCGTATAAACAATCTGTAATTCCCACAGATGCACATGAGAACCAATGTCTGGCTGTGAAGTCGGCCTGATCACCCTCTGTCCAGCGGCTCTGCTCTCTTACCCTGTGCAGCCAGCTCGCAGGCTCGGCGGACAAGAAGTCTGGGACCTGAAGCAGAAGGCCAGGCACAATTACGGGTTAGGGCCAAGTGCTGGCATCTCGCTCACCCACATGCATCCCTTCATTGAGGGGGTGGTGGGTGTGGGGGGGGTGTGCGCGCGCGTGTGTGTACAGAGTAATACTGTTTTGTTCATCTAGAAAACCCTAAGGTGAGACTATACTTTCGGGGATCATTTCTACAGCTCGAAAACCCAAAGGCAGCCGCAAAAGATGCGGAAACACACGCTCCCAAACGTACACAACACGTGATCCCCATCAATGCCCTAAATCAACATAAAGCTGGGCTTAACCCAGAATTTTGAAAACAAGGAACAAATTTAGAAATGTCATTTATTAAGAACTTGAAGCAAAAAAACACCTCAACACAAATCAGTTTTAAAACACCTAAAAATCGATTATGAAAAGAAAGGATAACCTTCCATGCTACATTTAATGTGATGATTAAAACAGCTTCATGTTAAAAACAAACGAAAACATCAAATACCTTATTTAGTTTTTTCAACTGAATGGTTAAAAACCTTAGTGGAGCCTACCAAAAGTCTGTTGTGATAAATAAAATGCATTTATTTTTTTCAGACAACTAGCACCATGCTTGGTACAACAAAACGGTTCACACCAAAATAGATTATTACGGATGATACTCTGGAAGTGTTAATGCACATTTAAAATGTTTAACTCGTTAAAGAAATGCCCTCCCATCTAATATTTATGCATCTTGTATTCTAACTCTTCTAGCATCCTTTATTGTCCTACAACAATAACAAAAAGAAACGTAACTTTTATTTTTACTCAAATTAAATTAGTTCAAAACCCTTAGATTTTGCTTTGCATATTAACGGGCTTACAATACTAAGTACAAACCAGTTAAACATGTAACTGATTTTTTAAAGTTTATTTCTGATATGAATATAGCTTCTCTGAAAACAGCCAGAAGTCTCTGAATGAGCAGTTAATACTTGTGCCTCCCCGCAGGCAAAAGAAACAGTAAGACACAGACACTTCCTACTGGGCGCCCTGGGCTACCACTCCCAGCTCTGCCCACCCGAAGGTGCCACTACCTACCCTGTGAACGGCTCCCCCTGGAGCCTGGCTGTGGACAACCCCCATGACCAGATGCAGCTCAGGATTTGGATTATTAAGATGTTAAGAAAGTTAGGATACTAAGGGTACTGGGACCCTGCTGCACGCACAGGGCAAAAGGTGAAGGCAGAGGGAGGGAGAGCTAACGGCTCCTCTGCTGGGCTGGAAACAGGCAACGCTGGGTACAACACGGACTTCTTATAGACGCAATTTGGAAACAAGAACAGGGAAATAGAATGGAAAAGGTTTCCAAGTCGCTGAGGAAGTGTTTTGGGCTCAGGAATATAATCGTGAAATAAAAGGGGCCCGACGTGCAGCCTGCAGCTCCAGAATAAGGCCTGTGCAGCCTCTTCAGTCACCCGCAGAGCACGTGAGAGGGAGGCGCAGAGGGGGGACGATGTCTGCGCCCTCGCCCCTGCGTCCAGCACACAAAGCGAAATGTGTCTCCTAGTGGCTTTGGTTCTACGTATCAACTTCTTTCAAACGTTTTAACTTCTTTAAAACTCATGACACCAACAAGATTTTTAAAATTTAATATTACGAAATACACTTTAAAATAGTACAAGAAACTGACTTAAAACATCTATAAAAAAGCATGCTAGTTTATATGCTTAATTATTTTTCTTAAGGTCTGTCTCACGTCTCCAATTTGACCATAAACTGCTTAAGTGAGGACCCATGTTAAATCTGTCTTGCCCCCAGCACTTAACAAAGACTTTCACTATGTAAATGTTCAAACATACTCGAATACATTTAAAAACATCTTCGCATGTAGTAGTGCGTAAAGAATAGTGTGAACAAATATAGTAACAGGAACTTACCATGAAACCACCAGAACTAAAGCCAGCTAACACGGCAAATACAATTGTTCAAAAGCCTTTAATTTTGGAAGCCCTCAACTTAGTGAAAAAATCTACACATAAACCTACAGGCTCAACAAAGACTAGTGATATTCTCACACAATTGAACGTTAAATAACTTGATCTTATTCTAAATAAGTGTAAGAACTATACAGATAATTAATGCTTCTGAGAACTCCAATACTTAAATTTTATAAGCAGCTCATCTACTAGCTTAGTCGAATTCTCAGATCTTTTGGGAAGGAGAAAAAGCAGCCAAGGCGGTGACACAGCGGCGCCCCCGTGAGTCTGCTGTGGGGCAGCGCTCAGAAAGGCTAACACGTGCAGGGGCTGACGAGCTGCTCAACACAAACAGAAGTGTCTTGAAGGAAACCAGGGCTGGCCTTTACTCATCGACTGGAACTTATCCAAAAAGTAGTCTGATGTTCTAGTTACCTCAGATAAAAATCATAACGTTAAGAATACATAGGTGACCATCCATTCAAGAGGAAAGTAAGTATCTTCAACTTGTTTTTGTTGCCAAAAAAACAAGGAATTCTCAAAGCAAAACCGAGAGCAGAGTTTTAAAATACAGCACTATGATTTTCACCTGGATAAAAACTGAAAGTCAGACTACTTTTTCTTTTACGTCACCATGACTTTGGCATGTTCTGATCACAGATAAAAGAAAGTGACATTTCGAAGGAAAACGTAACCCTAGGCCAGTGGGAACTCAGCGCCCGAGGAGGCCCGCGTGAGGCCGGCGGTCGGCCCAGCCCAGGCCGCTCTCCTCCTCGGCCGCCCCGCGTTACCTTGGCACCAGACTTCCGCCTGCTTGGCTTCTTCTTACCTTGTCCTTTATACCTTGGTATCTGAGCATGAGAATAAAATGACATTTTACCACAAAGTATAAATCTTTAAAAATAAACTAATTCATACCAAACCAATACAGATTCCTATTAGAAAATTTCTTAAAAATGGAAAATGTAACTAATATGCTTCATTTTGAAATCCACTGTTTTAGTCTTTTCTTCACACTCTTCCTAAAGTGGTTCAGCTCACGTTTAATTTCTCCCTCCGACAGTCCCAGGGTTCAACGTAGGGACCAGAGCCCCTGCTCAGCTCCTGTGTGTGGGGACTCAGTCCTGTCGCGCTCCGTCCAGCAGCGCGCTAAGAAAGCCAGCCTGCACACCTCAGCAGCTTCCTCTGGGGCCCGCCCTGGCCTCACCTCTCCTTCCCCGGGAGGACACAAAGCGCGCTTCTAAGGGCCTGGCTGGACCCCGTGCTTGGCCCCAACTTCCCGGAACTCTTAGTGCTCTCCAGACCGATGAGGCGCCCTGTAGGCCCTTCGTAGAGCCCCCAAACCACTCAAAGACCTCAGAGAGAGAAGAAAGCGGGCAAGAAAAGGGTGGGGCAAGGGCTGGAATCCCAAATCCAGACCCTGTAGGACGACAGGGGAACTGCGGTCTAACTGCCAAAAGAATGCCTTGTCTTAAAACAGACCCCATCCAGCCCCACTAGAGACGGGCCACGGTGTCCGGAAGTGCTCACTGCGCCCGCGGGCCGATGATGCGACTGACAGCCCAGGCAAGGCTGAAAACCATCGGAAGGTGGCAGAAGCAGGGACCACCTGGAGACACCTTAAAAATTACCATCACTTCTCTGTATTTAGAGCAACATTTCCTGACTTAAAACTTAAGATTCTCTTGATAATTCTCATGATAGAGCTTAAAACTCTTTTTATGTAGAGAGCATACGGATATGTAAAACAGGCATTAACATTTTATCTTGAAGACACACAATATGTGGAAAATTAGTACTGCCAATATGCTTTAGAAAATAATATGCTAAAAAGAGAACTTCCAAATAACTCAATACTATAGGTGTTAATACGTGTTTTGGAATATGGTTAATTTTAATCCCTCTAAAGCCAGATATTTTCACAGAAAGCAAACCTTTCTTTTTACTAAGGCTCTTATATCTGGCACTTAATTTGAAGTGAATTTTAGATTCACTCACGACCTCGTTCTCCCTGTACAGCAGGTTCCAGCCTCCAATGAGCATCACGGGAAAATGCTTCCAAGACCAACCGACCCTATTAGGAAAGGCTAACTAGGCCTCGGGAAAAAGAACAGCTACCAGCAGCGTGAGAGCCTCGTTCCCAAGGCACAGCATTCCTCTGATTTCTAAATCTAAAAAATAAAAAGGAGCAACAAAATCAAAGAACCAGCAATAAACAGCAACAGGAACCATTCACTGGTGTCTACGCCCAGGCATCTGGAAAAGCAAGGAACCTAGCAGCACAATTGCTGCCCTAATTTAAAAAGACACAACTTGTATCTACGAATAACACAGCACCAGGAGCCACCTTGGGGATGTACTCCACGGCACCTCTCCAAACAGAAGTCAGAGGAAGTCACACAACACAATCAGACCCAAGCCCGCCCTGGGGTAAGATGGGCTGGTTCATCCACCGTGCTGTGCTCAGCCAGGCACAGGAAGATGCCTTTCCAGACCACCACCTTTCTATCCATTCCTACTATTACAGAGAGCCTTGATTTTAAATTCAAAGGGTCCACACAATTGTTTTCTCCGTTAATCCAAACCCCCGAAATCAGAAGGCCTTAACTTTAACAGCTCATACAAATATAACCAGAGTGCATAGACCTTTTTATAAATCCTTAAAATATCTCATTAGTATAAAAAAATCATGGTCATTTACAATTCCAAATCTGGGCCCCTGTCTACAGTATTCAACATAACAATTCTATATGTTGGAGCCTGGTATTCTCAAATTACAGCAATTTATAAATGAAAAGTAAATTTCCTTGTTGATTGAAGGACAAAACGCTCAAAGCACCAAATGAATCCAAACATCCTACAATTCTGTTATTTAACAGCATATTTCTTTCTACGATACAATATTCAAAACAATATCAAAGCAAAAGAATTTTCAAAAATTAAAAAAATTTTTTTAATAAATTCAGTATTTTAAAAATGAAAGTGTACACTGAGATCAAAATCTCACGTGGCTCAACATATAAATTGTCGACAAAAAATCTAAGAGCGTGTTTACGTGGCGTTTAAAACCTACTGTCTTGCAATACTGGTCCCAAAGGAGCTTATTAAAGTTTTAGAAGACTCTCTAAATAAATAAATAAATAAATAAACATTAAAATACATACTTCATCAAAGACAAGAAAGCACTTTAACAACAACAAAACTTGTAACAAGAGTAGAGACAGAAAGCAGAGCCCCGTGGAGCCTTAGCCCACTCACCTTACTGGGAGGAGTGTGTGCACTTGCTTTTCCTTCTGGTGACTTTGGTGGAGAATGTACATCAGATAGATCTAGTGCACCCTGAAATATTTCACAGTTTAAAATTAAAACATTTAAAAATAAAGCATGAACATACCAATTATACCTCAACAGAATATCAGCATTTAAAACCACTATACAATATTGGCACTTTTATTTCTTCCTATTAATATAAATATCCTCATTAGATTTTCTTCAAATTTTACCAAAACACAAAGCAAACAGATTTGTGATTCTAATTACCTGCTGAGTATTTCACCCAAACACCTTGAAAAGGCTATACTCAGGCCACATTTAAACATGCCCCCAAGCTTCCTTTCCAGAGTTATTTATTTAACCTTCTCACTTTGCTTTCCCAACTCGCCACACTAACACTGTCCTGTGATTCTCAAAGATCTACTCTTTCTACCTTCCCTTGACTTGCTTCCTTACTTCACTGTCTCAAAAAAAATCAACTAGCAACTCCCATAAAAACAGGAGTACATTCCAAAAGCAGCTCCTGGTGCTGCGTTATTCATAGATATAAGCGACTCCCATAAAAACAGGTAACTGAGTGGGGGGGGGTGGGATGAACTGGGAGATTAGGATTGACATGTACACACTAATATGTATAAAATGGATAACTAATATGAACCTGCTGTCTAAAAGAAATAATAATAAAATTAAATTTTTTAAAAAAAACAGGTAACTATTACAACTATGCGGGATGAGGCACTAAATTACAGGGGCTGCCAAGAGGGAGTGAGTAAAAACAAGAGAAAACGTCCCCGAAGTCAGAGTCAAGAGAACATGGATGGTGGGGCTTCCCTGGTGGTGCAGTGGTTAAGAATCTACCTGCCAATGCAGGGGACACGGGTTCGAGCCCCAGTCCAGGAAGATCCCACATGCTGTGGAGCAACTAAGCCCGTGAGCCACAACTACTGAGCCTGCGCTCTAGAGCCCGCAAGCCACAACTACTGAGCCCGCAAGCCACAACTACTGAAGCCCGTGTGCCTAGAGCCCGTGCTCCGCAACAAAAGAAGCCTCCACAATGAGCAGCCCGCGAACCGCAACAAAGAATATCCCCCACTCGCTGCAAGTAGAGAAAGCCTGCACGCAGCAAAGAAGACCCAACACAGCCAAAAAATAAAATAAATATACTAAAAAAAAAAAAAAAAGAGAGACCATGGATGGTAACATTGCACAGCTAGGTATGGGAGAGGATGTACCATTTCAGGTGCAGAATAGATGAGAAAAGGGGGAAGGCAAGAAAGCAAAAGCCATTTCACAGGTAAGCTCCACCTGGCCTACGCACAAGGTTGCACATTTCAAAAAAAGGCGTAAGGCTAGAAAGCCAGGTTCGTGCCACATCATGCAGGATCTTCAAGTTGAGGAACCTGGAGACTATTCAGTTGCCATTACATAGTCACTGTAACGTTTAAAGAGGGAAGAAATAGAGGAAGAGCTGAATTAATTCAGCAATCATGAATAGAAAAGACTGAAAAGATGTGGGCATGGCAACCTGGTTTTTAAGGGGGGGCTAAAATGCACTTCTGGTACAAGCTTCACTGAGTTCAGTGGGCTAATCCACACCTAGTGTTCTTCTCCAGCATCACAAGTCCAAAGCCCATTACCTTCCACATTCCTACAGACCAACCTGACCTAAAAGCACACATTCAACCAGGTATCTGGAACAGTCACGATGTTGTCTACATCCATGAAACAGTATCTTTATGTAACACTAATGTTTGTAAAGGAAATCAGACCATTAATCTCATTAGCACGATTTCTAAAAAGAAAGGATAAGAAAGACAATGGCTAATCAAAAAAACGAAGTATGAAAATGTTTAGAAACTGCAAAATCAACAGCTTAGAGTTTTAAGCCTAGTTTAAAAAAGCCTTTAAGTTCAAAAAATTGTTAACTAGTCTATAATTCAGCCCTTCTACGTTTAAAAATAGTAGTAAAAGTAACAACCAACAATTGAGTGTTCTCAGCATTTCACATGCACTAACTCACGCGTGGACTAACTCACGCTTGTAAGCCCCACGACGCCTGCAACGAAGGCTACCATCCTATCCACAAAGGAGGACCAAGGCCGGAGGCTAGTTAGTGGAGGAGCTGGGACTGGCTCCACACAGCCCAGCCCCTGAACTCCCTGATCTGAGCATCACTCCCCAGGACAGGTGCGGCAGCAGCCTCAGAGCTACCGCATCTCCAATTATCATCAAAATGTGCATTTATACAATCTCTGAGTATGTCTTCTTTTGTTTTGAAGGAATAACCTCTTTTTATTTAAATCCGACTCATTACGTATGCACTAATCTGCGTGGCCGCACTAGACAGGCAATGACTGGAAAACAGAAACAGGTAACAAAGGGCAGGACTGTACTTACTTCCCCACTGGTTGGCCCTTTTTCTTTCTGTTGACAGCGTCTGATCACTTCTAATAATAAGGGTCCACCCACCGTACCTTCTGCTTCAATAATTCCTAAATCTCGGGCTAAATTCTCTCGACCTTCGAGACCTTGAAACTGGGAAAGAAATAAGATATAAAGAAGTATAAATGCACCAAAATATAGAAAAGTTATTTTCAGAGATTAAAGAAAAATATTTTCAGAACTTAAAGACATCTCTAAACTCAAAGAGGCCATTTTTCTAAGGAATGAAACATCCATTTTTAAGACTTATATATTTCTTTTACCAAGTCTCTGCATTCAAAGTCTCCATTACCAGGTATAGGCTTAGAGCAGAACAAGTTAACTCTATAACAACACTTCTGTCAAGTTATGTGAAGCAGGGACACTGATGCCAGCTATCTGACAGCTCAGATGGCTTTTGAGAAAAAGATAATCAACTATAAAATATAATCTTTATGCAAGATTAAACTAAGTAAGTTGTCAAATTTTGTTAACTTTCAGCTTGTAATGAACCCATCTGTATCAAAGGCAGTTTCAGAGACAGACGTAAAAAGCATCATTCTTACTGTGCTAGTTTCAGGTTGAAAAACAGCCAAGGTAAAATCAAGATTGAAAAACTGAAGAAATTCGGCAACGAGACTCGCCACCAGCCGGCCTGCAAAGAGCAAAAGAGAAGGTGGGAGAGGGTCTTTAGGAGCCCGAGGCCTCCTCACTGACACAGAAGTAAGATAACTACAGTAAAGGGAGAAAAGAAGTTTCTCAATGTTTCAAAGTGCAAATTTCTTCTCTTGAATAATACAATGAAGTGATGAACATCTCAGTTCCGCCATTTCTGCATTAGGACCATTGGTCTGGAACTATCAGTAACACAATGTGACATTTCATAAATGGATGAGTGTTTTGCTTTTCACAGGAAAATCAGCTTTTTACAATAAAATTGGCTGTAACCAACAATTTCCCATGACCACTGATATTTAATGGCAACTCAGTTGTACAATAATATACAATTTAAAATGAGCACCTAGAAGAATCAGATACTTCAAAAACTAATCTGAAATTCCTCATTTCTCCCAAATGGAGTCAAGATTTGAAAATTCAGAGACAGACAAAATAAACAACAACAAACATCTTACCATCTTTCGTATTTAAAAACTTTTTCAGGCTCTCATTGACTAAAGGAGTTTTGTTCTGTTAAAAAATGAAATATTTTAAGTGTTATACATTTATCCCCAAACGACTACAAAATGTAGACTAAAGTTTAATTTTTTGGCAAAGATATTAAGTTAAATACTGTCACTCACAAAATGATGGCTAAACCCATTCTATAACTACTGATTACTACAGGAACTACTTTTTGCCAAGGTAAGGACTGAGACAGGTAAGGACTGAGATATACTCAACTAGGAGATTCTTCTTGACAGCAACAAAAGAAATTACTTAGGTGTAGTAGTGATGGATTTAAGATGTTAATGAATTAGAGGGTGCCTGGAGCACAAGGAACGGTATAAGACAGACACAGTCTTTCAAAACTGAGGGAAAAAGTTGCAGAGGTATTAAAAAGCAGAACATGAGTCCAGGGAATCAGCTTTCTCCTTGACAGAGATGTAAACATGTTTCCATGCTCAACAGAAGAGCCAGCAGAAAGGGAGAGGCCAAAGATTAACAGCGTATAGAAGAGGCACTGACCTAACACCTAGAGGTAAAACCCAGAGAAAGTGATTATTCTTGGACAAGATAGAGTCGCCTCTACTAAAGCAGGAAGGAACGAGAAACAGAGGAACACAGATGCGGGGGAGCTTTTTCTGAGATGAGTGACAGATTGTGGGGGAGGACACAAAAAGTTAGGATCTGATGCTTCTATTATTTAGTGAAGGGAGAGACAAGACCGTCCGTCAACAGTGAAGGAATCAGGTGATGTAGGACGCTAACGTGAAGGCGAAGTGGGAGTTGCTGAGCAGAGACGAGAATCAGGGTCAGCAGCTCACGGCCTCAGAGGCTGGAACCGCCAACCAGGAACATGAGCAGTCCAGCGCGGGGACCGCTCGAGCGCAGACGGACACAAACGGGGAGGGGCGTTAATCGGCTCAACTAAATGACCCTTAAGATTTTTCCCCAAATCAAGTATGGCTGGAAGGCAAGGTAGTGAGGATTTTTTTTTTTTTTTTTGGTACGCGGGCCTCTCACTGTTGGGGCCTCTCCCGTTGCGGAGCACAGGCTCCGGACGCGCAGGCTCAGCGGCCATGGCTCACGGGCTCAGCCGCTCCGCGGCACGTGGGACCTTCCTGGACCAGGGCACGAACCGGTGTCCCCTGCATCGGCAGGCGGACTCTCAACCACTGCGCCACCAGGGAGGCCCGAGGTAGTGAGGATTTTTGAGATATGGACCATGGGGTCCAGACCAGCTAAGAACAAGAGGCAGCTAAGAGAAGACATGTCTGGAAAAACACAGAAGTGAAGACCTTCATGAAGTGACAGAGGAGCAAGGCATCTAGGTCTAAAGTGAGAAGGAGAAGAGGCTGATTTGTCACAGAGGAAGCTGAAGGCCTCGATTATGGAGTAACGCTTGCTGACGGCAGGTTCCAGGATATTTACTCAAGATGGTGGCAGGACGTGCCGTAGAGAGAAAAAACTAAATACACTTATACAGAGAGAAGTGACAGGACCTTTGACATACGAAAGACTACATGATTTTAAAATAACTGAGTGGGGCTTCCCTGGTGGCGCAGTGGTTGAGAGTCCGCCCGCCGATGCAGGGGACATGGGTTCGTGCCCCGGTCCGAGAAGATCCCACATGCCGCGGAGCGGCTGGGCCCGTGAGCCATGGCCGCTGAGCCTGCGCGTCCGGAGCCTGTGCTCCGCAACGGGAGAGGCCACAACAGTGAGAGGCCCGCATACCGCAAACATACATACATACATACATACATAAATGAAATAAAATAACTGGGTGACCGGATAACTTGGAGAAAAGCTGCATACGATATTCCTCCCACCTGGTGGGGATTCACAGTGCATATTAGCATATTAAAGGTTCTAAGGGGTCCCGCAGTAAACCCACTTACTGTGAAACCGTTTCTTCAGGTGTTCTGGATTTCCCCTAGGGAAAGAGATCTATGAGATTTACTATTGGCCTCGGAGTTGTGGTGCCTTAACTTTCTTTAGATTACTCCAAACCTCTAAAATATACACGAAAAGAGAATAATCTTGACCCTCTCCCAACAGTAAAGAAGTTTAATCCTTAGTTCAAAATTGTCCCTGGCTACACACTCCTCTAAACACTGTTTTAGAGTGGCTTTTAAGTAATTAGAAATTAAACATAAACGAATACAGTCATTAAACTTTGTAGATTTCGTACCTCTACTTTTTCTTGCTCCTCTAGCGCTAAAAACACAGCTGCTCGGAGTTCAGCCTTGAAAAAAAGCGGGGGGCAGGGGTAAAGGAACAAAAATGATCTCAGGACATTTTCAGGACAAGAAGCTCACCAGCTGAAATTTCAAAAGGCAAAGGGAAAACTAGCAAGATGATAACGCTCAGCAGGCAGGTGCAAAGAGAGACCAGAAGGCGTCCCGAGACGTCCTGACGAAGGGGCGCAAGCTCTCTGTGCCCCGTGCCCACCGTCTGTCCCCCGGCACTGTCAGCACCCATCACTCTGGCTGCGATCCTGATTTCCGGTCCTTCATGACGCCCATCGGTCGCGTCAAGGTTGCAAAGTACACTCCGAGAAGCAGCCCGCCACCCGCTCGTCACCGCCAGCGGGAGGGGCTCGCTGCGCAGCAGTAGAGGCCAGGGGCGGGGGAGACCCAGGGGCGGGGGACACCCAGGGGCGGGGAGCAACTCGACCACCGGGCCTGGAACGGGACCAGAGTGGGTAGCGGGCGACTCGACCACCGGACGCCGCGGTCGGCCTCCTCCGACGAAGGCTGGCCGGGCCCCCCCCCACCCGCTCGCCGCCGCGCGGCCCGGAAGCTCCCCGGGAGAGACCCTCGACCCGAGCGCGGACCGCCCCGAGGTGGCCCGCGAGCTCGGACCTCAGCCCAGGCGGCCCGCCGGATGCGTCCCTTGCCCCTTTGTGACGCCCGCGGCCGGCCTCCCCTCCGCCGGCCCCCCGGCCTCCCGCCCAACCTTGATGCGGTTCAGGACCCCGCTGTTCTCCAGCGTCTGCACCAGCAGGTCCCGCAGCTCCGTGTCCTCCTCCGCCACCACCGCGGCCGCCGTCGCCGCCATCTTGCTTCTCCAAGACAACCGCCCAAGCCGCCCCGACTGCCGACGGTTGCCGCAGCCCGCACGGCGCGCGGCAACGCGGGTCAGCCCACGCTCCCGGCGCCGGCGCGCAGCCAGCCGTCACGTCGGGGCGGGGCCTCGAGCGGGGGCGGAGCCTCGGGCGTGGGGCGGGGCCTCGGGCGTCTCCGGAGGCGGGCGCTTTGGGGGCGGTGGGCGAAGCGGAGGAGGTTAGGGTGGCCGGTAAAAGCCAAAGCTGACACCAAGTCACCTCAGTGCTGACAGCTGGAGGCTGACCCGGGTGCAGAAAAGGTTCAGCTGAAAGGCATATGCGAGCTGCCTACAGACCTGCTGTACCCCTAATATCGTGAATGCTGCTGAGTGTTTTCAGTTAATTATGGGCAAAGTTTGAAAGATGTAATCATAATTGCAGAGGCGAATGCAAATTCTTGACAGTATAAAAGTAGAACTCAGACTTGTAACGTTGGTGGGGGGGGGGTGAGAGAGAGTAAATATACTAATTTCCTCATCTCCCTTTGCAGGGAGCCAATAGGGAATATGTAAGTTTATAAAAAATGACTTAGGTAAATAAAGTCACAAAATCTTCCACCATTAGAACTAAAAGTAATGTAAGTTTTAAAATTAGGAGCTGAAAGAGAAGATAAAATTTTATCCTTTGAAAATATGCTATTTACGGTTGATGGGTCAGGATGTATATTATTTAGAGTTATAATGAAAAGAACTAGAAGAATTAAAAACAACCTTAACTGTAGCTGAGTCTAGGGTATGGTACCAGGTGGTGCGTAGGGGAACAGGGAGGACTCAGACCTTTCAGTATTTTCCCCTTGTGTTTGTAACCACTGATATGAGTAACCTCCACAGCAACAAAACAAATGCAAATGGACCATAGTCTAGTTACAAAGCCTAACTGTGAAACATCCTTACACAGAATGCAGGAGTTAAAGAGAATGAGGCAGAATAGAGAGAGAGAGAGAGAGAGAGAGAGAGAGAGGGAGGGAGAGAGAGAGAGAGAGGGAGATGATTAGGAATTATGAAGTGAAACTAGTAAATTAAAAGACAGTAAGTGGGGCCTCCCTGGTGGCGCAGTGGTTGAGAGTCCGCCTGCCGGTGCAGCGGACACTGGTTCGTGCCCCGGTCCGGGAGGATGCCACATGCCGCGGGAGCGGCTGGGCCCATGAGCTATGGCCGCTGAGCCTGCGCGTGCGGAGCCTGTGCTCCGCAAGGGGAGAGGCCACAACAGTGAGAGGCCCGCGTACCGCAAAAAAAAAAAAAAAACACGGTAAGCAAAGGATCCAAATTAGGGAAGTAGAAAAATTACTTGTGTGTTTGTAACATGTCTATGAAAAGAAGCTGTCTGCCTGCAGGCAATGAGTGGGTAAGGAGCGCTAGCCCCTCGCCCCTGGGGTCAGGAGGCACATCTAAGTTGTGTCCACTAGCTTCCAGTGTTTCGGGTTTGAGCTCTAGTTAAACAGAAACGTGCTTGAAAACACAGCCTTTATTAGTTCCTTCCCTGCCTGGTCCCCTTTCCCTACTTCCCCACTGGTGCTTCCTGGCATCCTGTCCCAAATAAACTGCACCCGAAGCCTTATCTTAGGCTCTGCTTCTGGGGCACTCAAACCAAGACAGTCACCCCAGATCGGGTCATGTGAAGCAGACCTGGGAAGGGGGTTCTGGAATCGGGGTACTCACCAGCCGAATGGCCACGAGGACCCACCCTTGGTAGTAAGCGGGGTGGCCATACCCCCCGGGGTGGTGTCACAGCTCTGCAGTTGTGACTAAGCGGGAGGGGATGCACGTGGGGCGGGGGGCTCTGACTTGTGCGATCTCTCCAGCATTTGTGGAAATGGGGGCAATGGTAAATTTTAAAGACTGTAGAGTCAGGTTTTTTTTCTTAATGATAGAAAAATGTTGAAGGAAGAATATGACAAAAAAAAAAAAAAAAAAAAGAATATGACAGCCAACTATCAACCCAAGGCGTGTTCCCATGATATCACATTGGTAGCTTGAAACCCACTATGGTAGGAAACACTAAGGAAACGGACAAATACTGTAAATGAGGGCTTTAAAAAAAGAAGAAACAGAGAGCCAGGTGTTAAACGTTTACTAGCACATCTGCCTTCGCTGGGTTTCCTGGGTCTGAGGATTTGTACCGTTTGTTACTTCTCAAGGCCTCTTGGCCTTTCTCAGCCTCGGTTTCCTCAGCTGTCAAGTATTAACCTACCTCATAGAGTTTTGTAATTTAAAATAACATAAATGTGGATCTGATTTGCTGCTGATGGGGGTGAGGGGAGATGGACGCGGGCAGAGGGAACTTGTGGGCAGTGAGTAGGCCACGGTGCACTTGATCTTTATTTGCCTTTTTGTAGGTCTGCAACTAGAGTTCCTCTTTCAGCTAAGCTACGGTTCTCCATTTCGATTCTTTTAGCAGCTTTGTAAGATAACTTTCAAAGTCAGTAGGGTATTATTTCAATTACTACTCTATCATAAAAGTTAGTATAACTCCTCACTCCCAGGGAGTCGTTTATACAACGGGGGAATTTGCCTTAAAACGCATGCGTTTTTCCTATCATAAAGTCAACAAAGTAGAAGCTCTGTGCAAAAGCATTCACTTCCTTGAGCACTTTAAGGCCAAAGATGTCACTATTTATCCTTTGTAAACATGGGATTTTTAATACTACTGCTTAAAGTTTATTTTACTAACTGAAGGAAACATACCATTAAATTTTTAAAATGTCCCAAATAAGCCTTAAATTAAGGAAGAAGAAATGGGAAATGCATTATTGTTTGAGTTGGGAGGTAAGAGAGCTATTCATTTATTAATTTCCATATCTCACCCAAACTGATGGATTAAAAGTTTAAAAAAATACTTACAATGAAATGACAGAAAAGATCCCCTTAGATGTGGTACCAGTTTATGTGCTCACATTCCGCTTGTTCTTGTATTTTCTAATTTAGCCTCCGTGTTTTATTTAAGAGAAACAGCACACAGTTGATGATTTGACATTATTGAACTCACCTCCTTATGGGAGTTATTCAGTGTATCACTCTGTCACAGCTTTGTGGAGAAATAATTCATACGTCGTACATTCGTCCATTTAAAGTGTACAAGTCAATGATTTTCATACATCTGCAGAGTTGTGCAACATCACCGCATTCTAATTTTCATCCATGTTGTGGCATTGACTCTGTACTTCATTTCGTATTACTATTAATAAGGGGTAATATTGCATTGTATGGTTATAACATTTTATTTATCTACTCATCAGTCAGTGGACATTTGGATTGCTTCCTAGTTTGGGCTATTATGAAAAACACTGCTGTGAACACTCACGTACAACTTTTTGTGTGAACATATATTTTTCAATGTATTTCTGATTGACACCTAAAAATAGACAATTTGCTTTAAAAAAAAAAAAGAAGAAGAAGGGCCTGGACTCATGCTGCAATGCTGCGGAAGTGAGGGTACAGAGAAGATGGACTGAAGAGATGTGACTATGTTACAGAAACAAACTCTTTTACTAGATTCTGATAATAAGTTCAGGAGGCTGGAGCAGGGGAAATGCCTTCTGACTTCCTACTTGCATATTCTTGGCATAGAAAGTCCCTGTTTCTTTAATATCAAGAAATTGAAAATGCATATTGACTCATGGGGCTATAGTCCCTCCATCTGCACTCAGGAGTATTAATGCTTTCTCTCTTGAGGTCAGCCGTCCTGTGCTTGAGAGGTCAGGATGGTTTAGACAGAGGTGAAGAATGAACAAAGTGCTTCATGACCTATGAGTTCTCATAAATGCTTCATAGATTGTGCGAACGACACTAACACGCTGGAAAAGAGAAGTCTGTACTTCCCCTGTTGGCATATTCATCATACATTTCTGAAATTACTTAGTTCATTATTTCAACGAAGATTTTTTGATAACGGGTTTTGTGTCGTGGTTAAAAGTATGGAGTTTTGGGGCTTCCCTAGTGGCGCAGTGGTTGAGAGTCCGCCTGCCGATGCAGGGGACAAGGGTTCGTGCCCCGGTCCGGGAAGATCCCACATGCAGCAGAGCCCGTGAGCCATGGCCGCTGAGCCTGCGCGTCCGGAGCCTGTGCTCCGCAACGGGAAAGGCCACGACAGTGAGAGACCTGCGTACCGCAAAAAAAAAGAAAAAAAGTATGGACTTTTGAGCCATGTTGCTTGAGTTCAGATCCTCTTACTGGTTGTGTTGACTGTAGCAAGTTCCTTAATCTCTCTGTGCCTTGGTTTCCGATTTGTAAACGGGGTAAAATTCTCCGTGTGTGGGAATATGTATAGTTAGAAAGATTGCTAGATAGTATTGAATGTCTAAAACAGAGAGCACGATAAGAATATTAACTATTATGAGTTGGTTTTATAGACAGCCTCATCGCATTTTTTCCATGATACTCTGAGCTAATTTTTGTGTTTTCTAAGCTCTGTTTTATGGATGAGACAACTAATGCTCAGAGAAGTTAGGCAGCTTACCCACAGTCACACAGCAGCTAAGATGAACCATCCAAGTCTACTTGGTTCTCAAAATAGTTTATGGAAATACTCCTCCCAATGTTTAGATAATGTAACTTGATTAAATCAAATGGAATTAAAGAAATAGAAAAAAATGATTGGTTGAAGACATGGACTGCAGGCGATAGGAAAGGGGAGTCTACCTTCTCAAAGATGCATTCAGAGCCACCGGGGGCAGCGTGCACCAGGACAACTGGCAAGGATCACCTTTCTCACTAATTTTCATTAACTGCTCTAAGATATGATAGCTAATGCTGTCAGATAATAGATTCACCACTTAGCTAATGCCTTTAAATTAGATGTTCTTCAATGCCAAGGACAATATGAAAGTGGTTTTCTTCTACTGCACGACTTCTCTCAGGTTTTATTTATTTATTTAGCTTTACAATGTTTAGCCCTCTTTATGAATTTAATTATCTTGTTGCTAAGTACACGTCTAAGCATAAGTGGCTGGTACAAGAAGCCATCTCTATGGTACCATATCAGTGTATGGTACATTCAAACCTTGGAAATGTACGTTCTCTGTGTTTTAGAAGCTGTGTACTACTCATTCTTGAAGAATTGAGATTTTAAAAAATCACTTTGAGTTGTCGTTCCTATTTTGATCCATTGTTTTAACCCATTAGTTAAATACCCTTGACGCTGAAGTTCAGAATTTGACCAGTATGTTAGAGCTAGGATAAATTAATTAAAACCATTAACTTAATTAAATCAAACAGAATTTAATACTATTATAAGTCCAAGATAGATGTGAATTCATTCTCTAAAACATGGGTGATATAGAAAATTAGGCTCCTTTAATTGGTGAATCTAAAAAATAAACAAGAAGAATAAAATATACACAACACACAAAGATGAGGATATGTCCATTGAAAGAAACCCCAGCTACTTCAAATGTCTCATATATACGTGTATATACATATACCATCTCTTCTTTTTTTGTTGTTTTTGTTTTTGTTTTTTTGCGGTACGCGGGCCTCTCACTGCTGTGGCCCCTCCCGTTGCGGAGCACAGGCTCCGGACGCGCAGACTCGGCGGCCATGGCTCACGGGCCCAGCCGCTCGGCGGCATGTGGGATCTTCCCGGACCGGGGCACGAACCCGTGTCCCCTGCATCGGCAGGAGGACTCTCAACCACTGCGCCACCAGGGAAGCCCTATCATAAGACATTTTAAAGAAAATTTTAAATCTTTAAGAAAGGCCACTTCAAGGTGCTATGAGAGCCTTAGACTAGAGAGCTACATCCTGTGTGACTTCTGCGAGTCAGTCATGTTTCCAGGGCTTCATAGCCTACAGCATATTAGAGTTGGAGCTTTTTGTTTCTGTTTTGTTTTTTTTAATTTAAAACGTACAGAAAGTGACAAGAATAGTACAAAGAACTATTTACCCAGATTTACCAAAGGTCACCATTTTGTTGTATTACTGTATTATTGTCTATCACCTGTGAATGTGTATCTCCGTATGATCGATTAATTGATCTATCTTGACCTGTTTGAGAGCAAGCAGCAGACATTGGGTCCCTTTACCCTCAAATACTTCCCTGTGGACTCCCTGAGAAAAAGAAGGTCGCCCTACACAGTAGAGTGACCAAAATCAGGAAATTGAATGTTGTCACAATCCAACTGTCACGTGGCATGCTGGTGCACTGGGGGTGAGGCAGGGGGAGTCCTAATTCCTAACACTTGCCACTTCCAGGGGAAATGGCTCGCCATGGCTGACTTCAAGTTACCGACAATTTAACACCCAGTTTGCAAGATTCCTCAATATTTAACCGTAAGCTCTGGGCCACCTGGGCCCTCTACCACTGGTATCTAATCTGCCATTCATAGTCAAACTTTGTTCCCATTTGTTTGTTCCCATAGCAGACGTTGTTCCCATTTCAGGATTCAGTCCACAGTCACCACTGCTCAAGTCCCCTTAGTCTCCTGTAAGCTGGAGTGGCATCAGCCTTTCTTGTCTGTCATGACATCGCCGTTTTTGAAGACTACAGGTTAGGTCTTTTGTAGAATGTCCTTTAATTAGGGTCCATATGTCCTCCCACACTGAACAGGGAGGACATAAGTGTGCAACCAGTGGGATGCGAGGGAAATGGTGACGTCTGGCTTCGGAGGCTGGGTTCCAGAGGAGGGCGCTCTCTCCTATGTTGCTCTCTGGGATCACTGGCTCTAGGGAAGCCAGAAAGTCATGCCTCCCACATAGGTGGGAACGATAATCTGATATTTTAAAATAAATTAAGGTGGAAATTATTAAAGGGAAACCTCACTGAAAGAGTGGGGTGGCCAGAAGGGGGCGCTCTCATGCACGTACCACTCGAGGTCAATACAGACGCCAACAAAAAGAGATGCACCTTGCATCTCCCCCAGGAATGGATGCTACTTTACTATCTCCCGCAGTGGGGAGAAAGATTTTTTTTCTCCTTATCTGGAAACAGCTCAGCCAATGAACAGCCACTATACTTTAAACTAATTTCCTCCAAGGGAATTTTGTTTGTTACAGCCTCCAACGTCCCCTTGTCCTCTAGAAAAGAGTTTTCTCTCATTTGCTTTACTGGGCTTGCATGTGGTTCACCATAGTTGCCGGTCCCAAATAGCAATTCTTTGCTGCTCCTGAATAAACCTGTTTTGCTGGTAAAATAACTGGCTGTTTTATTGTTTTAGGTTTATAGCAGACATAAAGAATGACATAAGATATGGAAAAGCAACATATGTCAGATTTAGAAAAACTCAGAAAGGAAGTGACAAACTCAGGAAAGAATTTAAATTTGTATGTGTTAAAAATAACGCATGAGGGCTTCCCTGGTGGCACAGTGGTTAAGAATCCGCCTGCCAGTGCAGGGGACACGGGTTCCAGCCCTGGTCCGGGAAGATCCCACATGCCGCGGAGCAACTAAGCCCGTGTGCCACAACTACTGAAGTCCATGCGCCACAACTACGGAAGCCCGCGCATCGCAATGAAGAATAGCCCCCACTCACCGCAACTAGAGAAAGCCCTCGCGCAGCAATGAAGACCCAACACAGCCAAAAAATAAAATAAAATAAATAAATTTATAAAAAATAATAACACGAGAGCAAATTAACCAAACTGATAATGCATTAAGAGAAATAAGTGAACAAAATTAGGAAGATACAAAAGATATGTAAGGTGGCCAGAATAATGGGTACCCAAAGATATCCGCATACTAATCCCCAGAACTTGTGTATATGTTTTCTTATCTAGCAAAGCAGACGTTGCAGGTGTGATTAAATTAACGCTCTCAACACATTACCCTGGATCATCCGGATGAGTTTAATCGAATCACACAGGTCCTTAAAAGCGGAGAATTTTTCCTGGCTGTGGAGATGCAAATACAGCAGAAGTGAGAAGTGAACGGAAGTCCTGGGAGGACAGGTGTATAGAAGGGTTAGGAAGAAACCTATTTCTACTGGAACGGAGGATGATGCCAGAGAGACTAAAACAATAACTCCCCGATGTGCTGATATGCTTGGCCATTTGGAAATAGCAATTAGTTTAGTTTTGTTTTTTAACATAATTCTTTTGGCGAGCCTAAGAAGAGAAATGATAGAAGACACCTAAATTTTTAACCCTAGGAAAAGCAAACACTGTAAAAGAAAGAAATAAGAAATAGAATCATGGTATACAACTTGTCTCGGAGGAAAAAGTACTTATAGTTTCATAAAGGGTAAATTAATGTTGTTTTAATCCTTACTGCATGGCAGGAAAGGGGAAAATTTGGGAAGATGATGAGAGAAGCCATTAAGTCTTTATCTTCCATTATTGGATGACCACCAAGAATGTCTTAAACAGAGTGAAGTAAGTCAGAAAGAGAAAGACAAATACCGTATGCTAACACATATATATGGAATTAAAAAAAATGTCATGAAGAACCTAGGGATGAGACAGGAATAAAGACACAGACCTACTAGAGAATGGACTTGAGGACACAGGAAGGGGGAAGGGTGAGCTGTGACAAAGTGAGAGAGTGGCATTGACATATATACACTACCAAACGTAAGGTAGCTAGCTAGTGGGAAGCAGCCGCATAGCACAGGGAGAGCAGCTTGGTGGTTTGTGACCACCTAGAGGGGTGGGATAGGGAAGGTGGGAGGGAGGGAGACGCAAGAGGGAAGAGATATGGGAACATATGTATATGTATAACTGATTCACTTTGTTATAAAACAGAAACTAACACACCATTGTAAAGCAATTATACTCCAATAAAAATAAATAAATAAATAAAAACTTCACTTAAAAGTAAAAAAATAAATAAAGTGATACAGGGAGAGATGTAAGTACAAACACAGAATGAGGGAAATGAGTATCTGTGGAAACAGCAAAAGGAGTTGAAAAAGGCTGCTTCTGGGAACAGTAAGATATGACTGGAAACTATTCACGAATCAGTTGGGACATAATTTAAAATAACTTTGAAAGGATAATAAAATGAATGTTTTAATTAGAAACAAAGTATGCTCTACTTTAAGATTTTCATTTTACTTTAAGAATATTTCTTCATTAAGTGAAACTACTATGACACATGTTATAACATTAAAATGTTATACTTTTTTCATTTACTAACTTCTTGTGTTTAGTATATATTTTATAGGAAATTTCATGTGGCAGACACTGGCCTCCAAATGTTACTTAAAAAAACAAAGTATTATTCGGACTGATAATCAGTCATTTCGTGCAGCTTGAAAGATTTTAATTTGGAGGTTTGATTGAGCGTTTTTCTATATACTTCTATTCTACTTTGAGTGAGAATTCTATGCCTGCTTTTCAGTATTGTGCCCAGTATTCTAGAACAGCTAAGACTTGTGAATTTAATTAGATTGACAAGAAACCAGATGAAGATGAAGTTTTGTATTTCTAGATTTTAATTTTTTAAATTGTATCTCTGTTTACGAAAGTAGCATGTGGTCATCATAAAACCTTGGAAAATAAATAAAAGAAATTTTTTCAGAGTTTTTCTCTAGGCTTTTTCTCAATACATATATATTATGTATACACATATGTGTTTATATCTATATTTAAAACATCATTATTTAAGACAAAACATTCTTAATGAGAGAACTTCTAGAATGTCATTTACATCCGGCCAACCCCGTTATAAAGGGACATAATGTTACAAAGGAAAAAATTAGTTTGCCCGAACCTGAGTTTTATATTTAGGGCTTCTGATACCAGAACAAGGGCTACACCTAGATCCAGATGGATTTCATGGGGTCCTAAGTTTCCCCAAACCCAAAACTAATCGCCAACTGTGAGGTTTTCTTGGGATAATTGGTTATCGCAAAACTGGATTCCAAATTTCTCTCTTAGAGCCAAATCTCTATATGTTTTCCTCAACAGTAACACCGCACACCCAGTTTTATGGGAATAACTGGATGACATGGCTTTCAAGGCCTTAAAAGAAAGTTTGATGAACCCACCTTCCCTTGGGCATCTCAGTTATCACGTTCCTCTTTGTACGTGAAAAGGAAGGGAATGCCCTGTGGTTACTCACCCCAAAACATGGGGACCACCATTGACCCATAAGGTTATTATCCCTCAAAACTAGACCCTCTGGCACAGAACTACCCCCTTGCCTCAGAGCCATTATTGCCTTTGCCCTTTTGGTTAAGGCCACCGACAAAATCCTGGTGGATTCTCTGTAACCATTTTTACCCCATGCAGCAGAAGCCCTCCTGAATTCCCACCACACTCAACATTTCTCAGCCAGCCACCTCACCTCTTAAGAAGCCCTTCTGTTAACTGCCCCCCACATACCTCTTTTACACTGTAATAACCTTAACCTGGCTACTTCTCTGCCCTCCAACAATGACAAAGTCCCTCATGACCATTTAACACTGATGGACCACATCCTGATTCCTTGTGATGGGCCACAGGCAATTCCATGGTTCACAGAGGGTTCTTATGTAAAAGATGACAGAAGAAGACATTGTGCTGGGTGTGCTATTACAAGCCCTTTTGATGTCGTCTGAGGTAAGGACAACAAGAACCTATGGCTTCTTCAGCCCAACAGGCTGAATTATATACTCCCGTGCTTTAGCCAAGGACAAAACTTCCAATATTTATACTCTTAGTAGGTGTACATTTGGAGTAGCTGATGATATTGGAATCTTGTGGAAGCAACGTGGCTTCCTTACTTCCAGTGGAAGTAAAATTTAAAATGTTCCCTATGTTCAGGAATTATTAAATGCAATGCTTTAACCTGCCACTTCAGATATTAAGATTCCAGGGCATTCTAAACTTGACCCTCTAGGGATCAAGTTAATATTTGAATAATTATTAACTTATTAATAATATATTAGGAATGCCGCCCTTAAAAGGACCTACAGAAGCCAAACCTCTGTCATGGTCCAAAGGGAAATTTCCCCAAATAATAACTTAGAAAAATTGCCTAGAGAAGGCCAACAACTGGCTTCAGAAAAGGAAAAACAAGATTGGAAATTCAACAACTGTTGGTTTGATAGAAAGAGAAACTCTGGTTGGGACCAAATAAGCCAGTCCTACTGGAGACTCTGAAGTTCCCACTCTCCACTGCTGTACATGCATCAAAACATTGTTCTGGCAAAACGATAGCTATTATGAATCAGTATTGATGGGGAAACTTTTTTTTTTTTTTTTGGCTGTGTTGGGTCTTCATTGCCGCGCATGGGCTACTCTTCGTTGCGGTGCGCGGGCTTCTCATTGCGGTGGCTTCTCTTGTTGCGGAGCACGGGCTCTAGGCATGCGGGCTCAGTAGTCGGGGCACACGGGCTTAGTTGCTCTATGGCATGTGGGATCTTCCCGGACCAGGGCTCGAACCCGTGTCCCCTGCATTGGCAGGCAGATTCTTAACCACTGCGCCACCAGGGAAGTCCCTAGTGGGGAAACATTTTAAAAGGCCGCAAAACTGCCTACCTCACTTGTCCCACTTGTCCAAAGTACAACCCAGGGAAGACAACTCACACTGCCCTGGACATTTAAAACTGCCCAATAGATCATTCAAGTTCTGGCAAGTGGACTTCATACAACTCCCTTTATCTCTTGGATAGAAATATGTTTAGTCGTGGTCTGTATGTTTTTCACACTGGACTAAAGTCTTCCCTTGCAGACAGGCTACTGCCTCTTCGGTGGCTAAAGTCCTTTCAGAAAAGATTGTCCTCTCAAACTGTACAGTGATGGAGGAACCCACCCCTTGGCCAGGTGCTTGGATAGATCTGTGCTGTCCAGCTGGTTTTACAACGCTGCCACTGTGCTAACCACCTTCAATCCTCTGGTTTCATAGAACGTGCTAAGGGAATTCCTAAGACTCAGTTGGCAAAACACCTTGGCCAAAAGTTTGCCACTGGTCCTTCTAAATCTCAGATGCATGGTTTTTGGAATTCACAACCTCTCACCGTTTGAGAAAGTCCCAGGGACTCGGCGCACTTGGCTCCTCCTTCTTTTGACCCACAGCTGATAAAAGGAGAGATACTCCAACATTGTAAAGGCCTACTTGCTTCTATTTCAAAATAGCCATGTTTTGGTAAAGCAGTCTTCACAGTGTGCCCTCAGGAGACAAGACTTTAAGCATCACACCTTGCAACCTGGAGCTCTGGTCTCTTGGAAAAGTCACCTCCAGAAGAACTCTCTTCCATCTCACTGGAAAGGTCCCTATCAGGTGCTGCTAACCCACCCTTGTGCCACCAAACTCCGAAGAAGAGACTCTTGGGTTCACATGGTACACCTAAAAAAAAAGCACTGAACCCCGACTGGACCTGCATGTCATCTGGTGACCTGAAAGTAAAGATTTCCCAGAATTGATGAGATAGCTTTCCCAAGATATCTAGACCGGGCCGGTTGGAAGTTTGTCTCCAAACCTTTGAAGATGACATAGTGCTTTAGATGATCTCCAGTGTCTACGATCCTGATAACATATAGAATTTTTTTTTTTTCCTGCAGTACGTGGGCCTCTCACTGTTGCAGCCTCTCCCGTTGCGGAGCACAGGCTCCAGACGCGCAGGCTCAGCGGCCATGGCTCACGGGCCCAGCCGCTCCGCGGCATGTGGGATCTTCCCGGACCGGGGCACGAACCCGTGTCCCGGGCATCAGCAGGCGGACTCTCAACCACTGAACCACCAGGGAAGCCCACATATAGACTTTGACAAAAAGTGTCTGAGAGTTCTCCCTCCCTCCTGGTCCTCCTTGCTACTCAAATGTAACCTCAATAGGTTTCCAATCTGTGCACTTTCCCTCCGACGTAGGGCACTACACGCTGAAAAGTCCTTCCTGGCACTGAGGGACAAAAATCCACTGAAATATAAAACCTGACTCTTGATCAGTGATGCTTTCAGAGAAAGATCTTGATCAAAAGGGGAAATGTGAAAAATTAATACACAGAAACCTCAGTTAACCAGGGTTGGGAGACCAGAAGGAGGAGCTCTCACTCCCTGTGATGGTTGATGGCAGAGCCCAACAGGAAGAGAAAGAGGCATCTTCTTCCCGCAAGGACTCAGCCAATGAAAAGCCATGGACTCTTTGTTTACTGTAGCCCCCGCCCCCCAACTTCCTTTTCCCTCTCTAAAAGCATTCATCATCCCTTGCTGTGCAGGGATTGCATGTGGCTCACACCATGGTTGCAGACCCTGAACTGCAAGTCTCTGCTGGTCCCGAATAAACCCGTCTTTGCTGGAGAAATATCTGGCAGCCTATTTGTTTAGGTCAACAGCCCCGTTCAACCTAATTTCTCCTCACTCTCTGTATGAATTCTGCTCTCAGCCACGTTGAGCCATTATTCACGTGCCCTGATCACAGCATGATCTTTCAGTATTCTTCGTTCTCTCCACCCAGAACATGCTTCCTTGTGTTGTCTACTTGAAAAGTCCTCATCCTCTAAGATTCAGCTCAAATGCTGTCTACTCTGAGGAAACTTCTATGTCTCATAGGCAACTTGGCCATTTCTTTTTCTGCATCCACATAGCACTTAATCTACACTTTTATTATAACATTTACTACATTTCTACAACTATTTGTTACTCATCAATAATTTACAAATGTTTGTCTCTTAAGTAGATCACGGACCCTTTTAGGAAAGAGAGCATTTTCTTCTCGTATTTATTTCCCCATAATGGATGCCTGGCAGAGTGGGAAATAAATTTGTTGAGTGAATAGGTAAGTGAAATGACTTCAGCGTCATAATGTTTAGAAAAGGTATTTTTCAATCAACACACACACATGGTGCCTGTACATATATGTATGTGCATGTGCCTATGTGCATGTATGTATATCTCACAGGCAGAGTTTTGTGAGAAAAACCGGATAACAAATAGAAAATCTGTGCATTTTTCACTCTTAGTCATTTTTACAGCTTTCATTTCTGTTTCCATTCCAGTTTGCTGAGACATCTGAGTGGCTTTCAGGACAGCTGCCTTGACCTTGAGCTTTCTGCACCTATGATTAATATCAATTTTATGTAATTTAAGTAATTCAAAGCTGAATTTCTGAGCTCATAATTAGGATTTTAAAAGCTTATATAAGGCTGTTCTTTCCAAGAGAATTACTTCTTAGATTTAGAAGCAGATATGGACAGAAGCATTTAGATGCTGTCAAAAGATGTGTGTGTGTGTGTGTGTGTGTGTGTGCATAACCTCTCATGAAGACTGACATTACTTCCAAACTAAATTACATGACTGTAGCTTCTCAAAATTTAACCAAAAAGAATGTGATAAAAACATAGAAGGATAGATGCTTTCTGTCTAGTGATTAACCTCTATAGTTAATTTCACTGGATAAAATTAAAATACTCTAAGTCAAGATTGTATTTATTCATAAGTCAGTTATGGGAGAACATTCTTGTGGAAACGATTGAGCCTTTTCACCCTCAACTTAATGTTTAAAAATTTGGTCAATTGCTATGTTTCAGACTCTTGTCCATTTAAATCTTACACAGCCCATTGCTCCATACAATAAATGTTCAACATATGAGGCTGATTCACTCTATATTGCTTCACGTGCTATTCTTGTTTTAAATATGAGAAAGTTACTGGAAACAGTTGGAAATTCATAAAATATTTTCAACATTTCTAACAGTTTTAGTTTCTTCTGGTCCAAAATTCGAGCCATCATCCTTTTGCAGAGACGTAAGAAGTAACTCTCACATAGAGCTAGAATATAGATGTGATTAAGGCTGAAAGCTTTAGCAGGTGGACGCTGCCTTTTTGTGAGGAGGCTTTAGAGAAAGAGCAAAGAAGCAAATCATGCACATATTGCAACACAGTAGGACTCCTGGGGAACTTCAGATCACCCAGATCAGCCTTCAGGATGTGTGAGAAATAAGAAGGACTCTCAGTAAAACCCCGAGGCATTATTGTCCAGGCAAATTGTTTTTCTTTCCAACTGAACGCAAAAACGTATTGCCAAAAAAAAAAAAAAAAAAAAAAAAAAAAAAAACGTATTGCCTAGGTTCATCAACTGGGATACTAAAGAATGCACTGCATAATCAATTACCGGAAAGAACTTGCTTCCATTGGGAATGGATGTTAGTAACATAGGAGGGTTAGAAATAACAGGGTGTCAGGGATCATAATGTAGTTTATTGTTCGGAGGTCCTGGACAAGCCTTCCCCCTTGGCCCTTAGGCTTTTCTCATTGGTAAAATGGGAGTGTTTCAGGAGCTAGTACAAGGGGCGATGAGACCTTGAGCCACGTAACCTTCTATTGCAGGCTGTACGCTTTGAAGGGCTTCTTTACGTATAGGGCATTGATTCATTCTGGGCAGAGATTTTTGAGGGGTCTGTTAGAACCTCAGTGGGAGACGTGCTGTTAATTTTGCCACTTGGAGATTTTGCCCATAAGGTGGTGGTAGGTGATTCGATAGGGACAGATGACCAGTGCTTTCAGCATCCGCTGAGTACAGTGAGAGACAGAGGAGATAAAAGACGTCAAAGGGTCATTTAATTCCCTTGGTGTGTTCCTTGATGACTACTCCCAAATTCTAGAATTATTTCCACCTTTTGGGAGAAAGAAACTGTGGCATGATACTTCTCTAAGGAGTCTCAGCCTGATAAATGTCTGGAGAGGACGAACTAAGGAGAAAAGGCTGGGTATTTCTCAAAGGGCCTAAACAAAAGGGAATAGATTCAGAGACAGGAACCTTTTTTTTTTTTAATTTTAATTTATTTATTTATATTTATTTTGGCTGTGTTGGGTCTTCGTTTCTGTGCAAGGGCTTTCTCTAGTTGCTGCGGGCGGGGGCCACTCTTCATCGCGGTGCGCGGGCCTCTCACTATCGCGGCCTCTCCCGTTGCGGACCACAGGCTCCAGAGGCGCAGGCTCAGTAGTGGCTCACGGGCCTGGTTGCTCTGCGGCGTGTGAGGATCTTTCCCAGACCAGGGCTCGAACCCGCGTCCCCTGCGTTGGCAGGCAGATTCTCAACCACTGTGCAACCAGGGAAGCCCAGAGACAGGAACCTTTTGAGGTTCATTAGAGATCCCCACTATTTGAACTGTATTAGTACTCCAAGGCAGGGACTGTTTTCCATCCATAGTAGTGGGGCTGAGCACTGAGCACGTGACTCCAGCATCAGTTAGGACTGGAAAAGGCTCATCCCCACCTGGAGAGATGTTCAGGCCAATTAAGAGGGAGGGTTGGGAAGAGCCCCTGTAGTTACTGGGAGCCCCGTCACCGGGAACCGCGTGGACCCTGGAGAGGCTGCTTGGAGAGTGGAAGGCCCCTGACATGCTCAAATTTGTAACCCTCTCCTTTCCAATGTCCTGGCTCTTTGCAACAGGAGCAGGAGCTAGGAGGGTCTGGGGTTTGTTCAGGAGCCTTCATTTGCTGGAGGTGAAGGTGAAGAATTTTCGTGGTCTTCCTTGGAGGTGAGTGATCTAGAGTGTGGGAGAGCTGACTTGGCAGGGTGACCAAATCTGGAGTGGACACAGCCTCCCGTTCCAGCCTGGCCCTTATTACTAGAAAGATCCCAGTTCAGCCTATCAATAAACAGAACTAGAAGCTACCCAGGTGGAGTCAACGTCTGAAGAAAGACGAGAATTTTCTTTAAAAACATGCTGAAGTCAATTACAATAACCATGAACAGTTCATCAGATTTTTGTGTGAAGCTTGAATTTTGTTCCAGGCAACAGGCTTTGGAGAAGCCCTGGGAATTGCTTGAACCTGATCATATAATAAGTTAGAGGGCTGGTCTCCCAGTTGTGATTCCTAGACACCTTTCGGGACTTTCCAAATTAGCAGTTTTCATTGAATCTGGGCCTGACCCTCGCTGATAAGCATCTGAACTGGCTGCTACGAGTCAGAGAAACCATGTCGATAAGTTTGAGTGACTATATTAAACTCCTCAGCACATCTGTGAGGATCTTCAGTTACTTTGAGAAAACCTTTGGCTACAGTTTGCAGTTCAGCTTTAGTCCAGGGAATATGAAAAATGAAGGGTTTAGTCCCTGGATTCTCAGAAGGCTTAATTTTAAAGGGACGGGTTCTGACAAGTTCAGAGGAAAAGGGAGTGAGAAAAGAGAAAGTCTGGTGGGAAAATTTGTGTGACTGGATGGAGGTTATAGCGAGGCATAGGTGGTTTAGAAGGAAAGGAGGAAGGTGGCCCTGGAGTCAGAGCCCGAGACAAAGAAGCAAAGGACAGGAACCTGAGGCTTCCGGAGCTATTTTGTCTTTTCCTTTGCTCACTTCAGTTAATCCAGCCCGAGACCCATTTTCATCTGTAAGAACCACTGAGAGACAAGCTGGTTGTTTAGACTTATTTAGAAGACATTTTTCAAGAGTGCACGAAGTTAGTCTGTCACTTCAAGGAAAACCGCTGACGGTATTTGTTGCCAAGGATAAAATTAAAGTTTTCAAGTGAAAATTTTGGATAGCTGCTGTGAGTCCTTGAAAGCTTCCTAATATTTAAAGAGTTTTCTGATGAAATCAGTGTGATATTAATGATTCTCTGAGACTGTGTAATGAACCACGTCAACACTGGGAAAATCTGCACATAACCCAGTGAACCACTACTTTCCAAATGACCAGCTCACGACATTACAAAGTCTACATGGTGTCGGAGTTTCCCATTGCTGCTGCAACAAACCACCGCAAACTTAGCGCCTCACACAACACAGCTCTGTGATCTTGCAGTTCTGCGGTTCTGCCGTCTGACACGGGTCTCCCTGTGCTCCTTTCTGGAGGCCCCAGGGGAGAATCTGCTTCCTTGTCTTTGAAGCCAGCAACGGCGGGTTGAGTCCTTCTCCTGTTGCATCTCTGTCACTCTCTTCTGTCCGTCTGTCTCCCTCTCAGTGTCCCTCACAAGCACATCAGCAAATGTCTCTTTTGCCACATCTCCCAGGTTCAGGGAAGTAGGACGGGGATGTGTTTCGGGGCCATTATTCTGCCTACCACACGTGGACAAATGATGCCCTTCAACGTTCCAGAAAGAGCAATGGATTCCCAGGTAACAGAGTGCAAAAAGTTCACTGATAGAGCTTCAGATTCCACATTGCAGCTGAGCTTTTATCACTTTAGATTATTTGTCCAGTTTCTAAAAGGCTATTAAAATACTCCTCCCCTTTCCAACTACATACCTGCGTGGGCCTGGATTTTCTTTATCCAAGCAACCTCTTGCAGCAGACTAAAAACAGAAGCAAGTATAAGAATCCAATTTTCTTCCATTAAGCCAGACGTTAAGGACATTTGCAAAAATGTAGAAACAATGCCACTCTTCTCACTCAGTTGGTTTTGTTTTGGAACACATGTTAATTTTTATTAAAAATATGTTATCTATGTTAATCCGTGGTGGGCTTTTGCCATTATTTTAAAATTAAGTAATAAACTTTTGGACGTTCCTCAGTTTTAATTTCAAATAAGGTAAATATTGTTAATATAACACATATTTACAAAAGTTCTTTGGCGTCCTCAATAATTTTTAAGGGTATAAGGGATTCTGAGACCAAAAAGCTTGAGAACTGCTGTTGCAGAGAATAAAGCATCCTTAGGGGCCTGTGAGGTGATGTTCCAGGATGACGTTCAAAGGACCCGGAAGCATCTTTTTGCATTATCGCCAAGATTTTAGGTAACATTTCTTACACATTTTCTAGAACTATTGGGGTACAGGAGGAAGAGAAATCTGAAGGCTTACACTGGCTCTGCCGTTGGCTCACCCACCGAGGAGCCGTGTCTCCGTCAGGTGCTGAGTTTCTCAAGGCCTCACTTTCCTCCTTTTGGAAAAGGGACGTAAATTCCGGCTCTGTCCACCGTCAGGGTTGTTAGAAAACGAAGTAAGATGATGGAAGTAAAATGCTTTCTAATCCAGAAAGACTATAGAAATGTAAGTTGGGTTTGGTGGGGGTTTTGGTTTGCTTGCTGTGTTTTGTTTTTTAGCACATATGGGGCATATCTTCCGACAAAGTGCGTTTGGCTGAATGGGACGAAAGCAATAAACTAGCTTATTAATAACTATTAAGTGCCTGCCCTGTCACAGCACAGCGGAGACATGCAAGGAATGAAAGACACAGCTCTGTCCTGAGGAGTTTATAATATTGTGGAAGAGACGGATAAATCAATACCCAAGAGTATATTTTCAAAGACTTTAGCCTACAAGAGAAATCAGAATTCAGGAGCTGGGGAAATTAGGTGAAGGAGGTCAGCTTTCAGGAAAAGGATGAAACCTGAGTTGTGTTTTGAGGAATGGAGGGGATTTGAAGGGCAGGAGGAGACAGAGCTCCAGCAGAGATGTGAAAATGAAACGCTAGCGCTGCAGGAGGGAGACGACTGGGAAAAAGCAGGATTTCTGGCGTTCTGAGCCCACGTACCACGGCTGCCTTTACGTTTGGGGCACTGCCAGGCTCTAATCCTACTGCTGGTCTAGCAGGAAGCAGCCTCCACTCTCTTCCTGGGACCCCCTTTTAACTCGTCTTCCCCTGCGGCGTTTGCTGTTGCATTAACGGACCTGGAAGGAGAGTTAACAGCAGTGATGTGTCAAATGACCCCCTACTTCTTAAGATCATGATGAAAGGCAATTGAGGATGAAGTCTTGCTTACTTTAAGCTAGTTAAGACAGGTTATGAGTCGGCATCTTAATCTGGTCCAGGTAAACTACTCTGTGGTTTAATCAGTTTCCCAAGCCAAAATCAGCCCCAAGGGAAAGGTAAATTACTTTAATGCTTAGCTATATTTTGAGGAAGCAAGATAGCATGTAGACCAATAGAGTCCCCTTTTTAATCTGTGGCCAAATAAATGCTTGAAAGACATTAAAGGGAGACACAAAGATACATCAAAATAAGAAAATAGCAAAGCTCTTTCATCCTGAATTAGATTCATAAATGTCAGAATGAACTCATGGTTTATTTTCTTTAAAAAACAAACAAACAAAAACCAAAGGACAAACGGAAGTTATTTCCTAGCTCTGTCCACTGGAAAGCACTAGGACCAGTGACTAACTCAGTAGCAATGAGCACCAGGACTGTGGTCTCAAATACAAACGTCCACTGAACGGAGCCAGGGTGCCTTCGAACAAAATAAGGCAGGAATAGCAACATGGACATCACTGATGTGAAATCTGCAGCAAGTGCGTTATGATACGAAAGGGACTTTTTTTTAATGATAAAAGGGAAATTGTATAACAAGAACCTGAGGCTATAGCACCAAATAACCTAAAAGCAAAACACACAGAAAGGTAAGATTGTGGCACGGCTGCTCCACAGGCGGTGAGGTGGGTTCTCTGCTTGTCTCTGTGTGACGTCATGTGTGCTTGTCTCTGTGTGGCGTCACGTGTGCTTGTCTCTGTGTGGCGTCACGTGTGCTTGTCTCTGTGTGACGTTAGTATTGATCGTGGCTCCTAACGACCTCGGACTGACCCATCCATTGTAAATTTCCCTCTCAGCTTTCCTCTACTGCTCTAGCTTCCATTGATGATCATACCCCGGGATTTGTTATTTTATGTGGGGTTGCAAAATGGTAATATTGTAATACTATTATTTCATCTTTTATCTGGAATTCCATACAGAAGAACTCTTCCTCCTCAATTATTTGATTAATCTGAGTTGTGCTTCCTACGCAGGACAGGAATAAAGACGCAGACATAGAGAATGGACTTGAGGACACGGGGAGGGGGAAGGGTAAGCTGGGATGAAGTGAGAGAGTGGCATTGACATATATACACTACCAAACGTAAAATAGCTAGCTAGTGGGAAGCAGCCGCACAGCACAGGGAGATCAGCTCAGTGCTTTGTGACCACCTAGAGGGGTGGGATAGGGAGGGAGGGAGGGAGGGAGACGCAAGAGGGAGGAGATGTGGGGATATATGTATACCTATAGCTGATTCACTTTGTTATACAGCAGAAACTAACACACCATTGTAAAGCAGTTATACTTCAATAAAGATGTTAAAAAAAATTAAAAATTTAAAAAAAATTATAAAAAAATAAATAAATGAGTGATTCTTACTTTTTATTTATAAATTTTCAGAATAACGAGTTGCTTCTGTTGACACTCAATCCCCAAGGGTGACCCAGAGGATTTGGGAGGGGGAGGGGTGTCATTATGCATTCATGGATTTTAACAGATTTAATGTATTTCAACCCATTGTAGTCATTATTCTTTGCGATGCCCCCAAATCATCCCCTCAGGTCCGCCTGTGAGTTCTCTAGACAGGGCCCCAGCAGCTCCCTTGCTTTCTGATGCAACAGTGTGTTCCAGGCTCGTGTCCAACCTTTGCTTCTACAGACCTGGCGGCAGCCATTTCTCAGGGAGCCCTGGTTCCTTTTGGAGACCACAGTCCTGGTGTTCCTTGGTACTGAGCTGGTCCTTGGTACCAGGACTTTTCAGTGGATAGAGCTAGGTAGTAAGGCTTTTTGTTTCTCAGTTGTTTTTTCTCTTTTCTTTTTAAAGAAAATATATCATGAGTTCACTGACATTTACAATTCAAATTTAGCATGACACAACTTTTAAGTTTTCATGCATTTCTTTATTTCTTTAATCTCCCTTTTTGCACTGATTTTCTCCCAGACTTAAAACATCCCTATGGCATTAATATCGTGATTTATTTGCTGTGTTTATTTTGTTTATTTAGTTTCACAGTAACAATACTCCTGCTTAGCAACAAAATGGAAACCGAAAACAGTGTAAGTTTCCTCTGCGGGCATTTGGCCTGAGGATATGTGCCCCTAGGAAGTACTGGGAAGTAAAATCACTGTGTTTAAAAAATGCTTGAAATACCTCTTCCTGTGTGGTCAAGCAACCTACCCAATACCGACAGACACTTCTTCCCCTTTGCTTTTAGTTTTGAGGGGTGGCCTTTCAAGAATTTTTATGTGAAACATTTATTCCACACTGTTCTGAAGTTGAATCTACCAAACAAGTACAGTCAAAGAATTCCGGCTTCCGTCCTGTCCCTTGGTTAGTTCCCTCCGCTGGTCACCAATTGTTCCAGTTACTGAGGCTACAGCACAAAAGGCCCCAAACCTAGTGCCGTGCACCGCCGTCCATCACACTCGCTCACTGGGGCCGCAGCTCAGACGCCCCGCAGGGTGACTTGACTCTGCTTGCTGATGCGGGGTCTCAGCTGGAAGAGTCAGGTTGGGTGCTGGGGTCACCTGGGGCAGTGCTGCTGGCTCCGGTCCTTCCTAGGTGGCCGTCCCACGTGCCTCTCTGCCTGAGTCTGCACTTCAGCACCTGGCAGGCTTGCTCCGGAGAGCATCCTAGGAGAGAGAGCCCAGGGAGGCTGTAAGACCTCAGAAGCCACACAGCGTCCCCTCCGCTACGTTCTCCCAGGCGAAGGGTCAGCAATCCCACCCAGGGTCACTGAAGCAGGGGCCTCCGTAACTCCACGGAGCACGACAAGGTTCTGGAAGAGTCTCTGGGCTGGCAAGAACGCCGTGGCCACTTTGGAAAATGACACGACACTGGGATGCGGTTCGGTTTGTCCGTCCGTTTTAAATGCTTGAAGACGGGAGAAGAATGGGGACAGTTCTGCAAAGGCATTCCACGAGGCAGCGGATCCGGGAGGGGACTTGGAAGGATGGACGGTGCTGGTGGCGACGAGGACAGGGGCCCCAAGAAGGGGGAAGTGGGCGCGAGCAGGAAGCCAGAGCTGCGCTGCAAGGCCAGCAGGAGGCCCACCTTTCTCATTCCTTTGAGGGAAGGAGGAATCCCATTTGAATGAGCTGGGATTTTTTTTCTTTGAAATTGACTTGTCAGTGCTTGTACATAAGGGATAATTATTTGGGACTTATATTCACAGCAAGCACAAGCTTGCACGAGCTTTTTTCTGCACGGCAGCCTCCTATATAACGCCTGTGGGCTCCCACTACCCATCGCACTCAGAGGAGGTCTTTGTAGGGAGGCAGGGCCGGTGCACTGAATGCAGGGTGCCAGGCCCTCTCCCGGGCATGCATGGGCACAGCTGGAAACCTCAGCTGCACCTGTTCAAGGTCACACAGTAGCTTTAAGGCCACTCGATGGCTGACTTCAGAGCCCTTTCCAATATGTTTGAGCATTAGTTATATGTATTTATATCGGCTACTAAACACTATTGATCAAGACTAAATATTAATAGAACATCCACTACATTAACTGTTAATGAATATTCAACTATTATCTGTAAGGCAGAAGTGCTTATCTAAGGGAAAACAGCGCAGTCGTGTCGTAAAATCTCAGAAGTCTAAGTCTGCTTAATTTTTGGTTTTCTTCCAGTTTTATTGAGATATAATTGACACACAGCGCTGAATACAGTTGAGGCGCACAGAATAATGATTTGACTTTTGTACATCCTGAAATGATGACCACTGTAAGTCTGGTGAACGTCCATCATCCATATAGACACAAAATTAAAGAAATAGAAAAAAATTCTTTTTCTTGTGATGAGAACTCTTAGGCCTACTCTCTCAACAACTTTCATATATAACATGCAGCAGTGCTCATCACATTGATCGTCCTGTACATGACATCCCTAGTACTTACTTATAACTGGAAGTTTGTCCCTTTTGACAGCCTTCCTCTAAATCCCCCCCTCCTCCTCTGCTTAGTTTTTTTTTAAGATAAGTAATTTTTTTTTTTTTTTTTTTTGGTACGCGGGCCTCTCATTGTCGTGGCCTCTCCCGTTGCGGAGCACAGGCTCCGGACGCACAGGCTCAGCGGCCATGGCTCACAGGCCCAGCCGCTCCGCGGCATGTGGGATCCTCCCGGACCGGGGCACGAACCCGCATCCCCTGCATCGGCAGGCGGACTCTCAACCACTGTGCCACCAGGGAAGCCCAAGATAAGTAATTTTTAAAAACATCCAAGTAAACAGTCTCTTCTAATATCCATGTAGGAACGTGTGTGGGATGTGTGCACAGGTGCATACGTGTGTGTCAGTGAGCTTAATTTTTTCTTTCTTTTTTCAGGAAGTGATACATTCTTTTATTTCACATTTAGAATATTATGCTGTTTGGCTTGTCGTAGTCTTATTCTCGCTTCCAAAACATTTCTTCCCTATAGTTCCAACTATTAAAGTGAATCTTCAAGAAAAACGACACCATGAAAATCACTTGGCTGATCTTTTTCTGTTCCTCTCTTGTTCCTGTTTTGTCATAACCACAGCTCAGAGTAAAGCAGCTCCGCAGAACAGCTCCCTCGGCAGCCGGGCTGGCACGGCAAGGCCACACGTATTGGTCCTATGAGAGTCGGAGAAAGGTCAGAGGGAAAACACCCAGAAAGTGTCCCAACGTTCTCAATATATAAATAATTTAGAATGCAAAGGAGTTTTTAAGGAAAGAGTCCCCAAAGTGTGACAAAGCTACTTAAAGCTTCAGAACCTAAAAAGATGCCGCAGAGACTGGAGACATTCTCTCCTGTTATGGCTTTTCACACACAAGGTCTAAAACCAACGCCCACCGGCACCAGGCTCAGGGCTAAGGCAGAATCGCCGAGACCCCCAGGAGCCCCTTGAGGTCCTTCCCTCCCAGGTGAGGGTCCACAGGCTCTGTCATAAGAAACAAAGCAGCACTGGGCTCCTAATACGTGCCAAGCGCAGTGGGCTCGGACTAAGCCGCTAACGACACTTTTTTGACCATCATGACAGGTCCTCAGAGCGCGTTGCTTTCCTATTTTACAAATGAGGAAGTCGAGGCTTCTTGAAGCCAGTTAGCTTACCAAGGTCACACAAGTCATAAGTGGAGAGTCTGAACTCACCCCCAGACAGGCCCGTTCCCAACCGCTGGAGATACCTGACCCAGAGCCCCCGTTCACCTGAGCCTCCCCTGGCCTGGACGGGGCGGCAAGACTGGACGACGCCAGTGAAGGTGAGCGGGACCCCAGCTGGCAGGCCCCTCCTGTGGCTCCTGCGGGTCACGCGGCCCCCAGCTCCGGGCTCTGCTCCCTGAGAGCCAATGCAGACATCAGCGCGGAATGCACTGTTGGAAAACTTTGCTCTGACGTTCAGCACAGGTGCCTGCTCTGCAGCTGAGCGCTCAGTGTTTTATCAGTTCGCATCTGACAAGTCCCCCACCAGCGGGTGCTGCGCGCCCACCCGGGGCTTTTCAGCCAAATCTGTGCTGTGGTTCCTGTTACTCTGCCCACTGGGCATCTCTTGCGAGGTGGGGGGGAAGCAGGGGCACACCCCCGGCCAGCACAGACGAGCAACCTGCGCCCACCTCCCACCCTCCGCTTGCCCACTTGGCTTTCCAAGGCCTTCTTTCCGCCTCATTGATGGTGGACCATGTTACTTTTCCCAGCTATTGGCTGACGTTCCGCATACGCTCTCAACATTTGCTCTGTGACTACAATGCCCTCCCCTGCGGGAGGTGTACACTTCCTTCCTCGTTGTCACCAGGCTTGGCCATGTGACATGTTCTGGCCAAAAGAATTTGAATAGAAGACCAGATGTCAGATGCTGAGGGATCGGAGCCCGGGGGTGGTTCTGCCACCGCTGGGCCGTTGGAAAGGCAGGTACCAGCTCCAGCTGTTCCTTCAGCCTGGGTCCCAGAGTGAAAATAACCTGACCCACCACCAGTATGGAACACGGGCAAAGATTGACCTTTGTTGGTGTAGTTAGTGAAGCCCTGAGATTTGGGAGGTGTTTGCTGTCGCAGTATAACCTGCAGTGTTTCCTGAGTTGGGAACAGGAAAGCAAAGGGAGTTAAACCAGTAAGAAGTTGTGTAATAAAGGTTCCTGAGAGTCTGAGGCATCAGCATTGGTTTAAGGCCGATCTGGTCATTGAAATGGCTGTTGCCATCTCGTCCCCTGCCTCCTGTGGACATGCTTCTTCACAAGCTAACTCTATCTCTTAAACAGCATGATGTCCCTGTGACAGCTCGCCAGCTTCCAGAGCCCCAGTTTGGCCTGGACCCCGGCTGCCCCTCCCACCTTCTTCTTTTTTTTTTTACATTTTTTTTGTATTGAAGTCTAGTGGATTGACAAGGTTGCGTCAATTTCTGCTGCACAGCAGTGACTCAGCCATACATATACATACATTCTTTTTTTATATTCTTTTCCATTATGCTTTATCATAGGATATTGAATACAGTTCCCTGTGCTATACCTTCTTTCTTATACGTTTATTGGACTCTCCCCCTGCTCTGTTTAGGGTCTAGCTAAGTGGACAGTATTGAACAAGATGACATCCCAGGTCCAGATCCAGGTTTGGGGGTTGAAAACTTGTACAATTTGGAGGTCCCTCACTGAGAACCGGAACAAAAACCCATGAATACAAAATGAGGGACAGGGCCTTGGAGGCCCATGCCAGTGAGGGGCCTGAGCTGAACCCTCATCAGCTTCACGGTCAATGCACCTCGGGGGGTGGGGTGAGGAAGGGGTGGAGAGGATGAACACAGAGATAACAGGAAACTCAAAGGCGATGAAGAGAGCCCTGCTGAAAATAAACAAGGTGATGCAGTGGGAAGTAGCCAGTGGTGACGATCCTGAATGTTACTTGAGCCTGTGATCCTGAACCACAGCGAAGGTTAAAAAGTCCCTCTGCCCTTTGTGTTCCAGAAAACAGCTCACTGCAAGGACTCAGATACGACTGCAAGATGCCCCTGTTTACCTGGGACAAGGCCAGACACGGACCCTCCGAATTCCCATTCCTCAACGCACTTCAGTCCCCAGTGGTCATTCGGAACATGACGCTCAGTAACCAACCTTCCGTTCAGCTTCTCTCCTTCTTCCAGGCCTAGACCTTTGGTCCAGCCTCACCCAGAGCCAGCAGGAGCCCCTCCTGAGCACACGCAGGCCAGCAGGAGCCCCTCCTGACGTCCTCTCCTAGGAAGCCACCCTCCCAGCCCATCTCCCACCCCCGGTTCTTTCTAGCTGTGTTTACCCCTCTCTGTAAAGAAAGCCCTTTTCGCCTAACCCTTGAGAAGCTCGCAGACCTTCAAGCCAGAGCTTTCTGCTGTCGCTAGAGTCCCCTCGCCCTGCAGTATCCTCGAGAATAAAATCTTTTCTAAGTCAGGTTCTGTTTTTATTTGGCTGTGGTTAGGAAAGCCCTCCCCATGGAGGAGTGATTTACACAGATGGACAATGGTTCAAGGGAGAACTAGGTTTACGGGAGGTGATTTTGTTTTAAGAAATGGATATTTTTAGCCTGAAAGAAAAGAGAGGGAAGAGGACAGAATTGTGGGGTGTGCCTAGGTTGTTTAGAGGAAGTGGTTAAAGGAGCCTGAAAGAGGCAAGCAGTTGGAGAAATGGGGAAGGCAAGAAAGGCACAACGCTGCATAAGACCACGGAGGAGCTCATGCATTCCTTCCACAGGCGCTATTTTACTGAGCACCTACTACTTGCCATCCATCGTGCCAGGCAGTGGGGACTCGGTGGTGAGTAAACTAGATATGAGTGTTGACTTGCAGTCTACAGGGAAAGACAGAAGTGAATGGAATAATCACACACATATTTCATTTCAAACAGTGGTGTGTACTATGTGGGTGAGTAACAAGGCAGAGGGCACATTGCCCGTGCACTTGGACAGTCCTGGATGGCAGAGGAACCTGAGGAAGGCATATTTTACTCAAAAGGTAAATATGAATGGGCATTAACTAGGGTAGCATGTGGGGATGGGGATGGTGTGAGGGGAGCATCTTAGCAGAGACAGTGGCTGAGGAATGACAAGGCCAGCGTTTGTGGGGTGGAGTCCACTACCGCCTGCTCTCCCCCGCCCATGGAACTGAGCATCGCTTTGATGGATCTGCACTTCCCTGGCTCTTAGACCCAGGACATTCCCTGTGTGGTTGGAGGAGGGAGCCGGCACAGGCTTGATTTGCAGTTGCCCGTTGCTCCTGGGGGCAGGCTCAGCCCCGACGGTCCTGCAGCTCTAAGTCTGTGAAGTGCTGCACACAGCGGGGCCCATGTGAATGGAGCAGAGACCAAGGGAATCGCGTGGGGTCACGGTAGGGGGGCCCTCTGCAGTCTTGGAGCTGGTCAGACATGATTGCCCGGGGATCGACGGCTGCCCCTAACACCCCTGTGGTGGGGAGGACATGGCACACGCGCCTCTCTGCCTGCTGGGTCCCGAGGGTCGCACCTCCTTGAAGACAGCATGGCCCCAAGGGAGCAGCCTCCTCCCCGCACTTTTCTGCGGCCCCAAGCCGCTGTCTCCACACACTGTCCCACTCCTTGACGGGCTGGCCACTTGGCCCTGACCGCACCGGCTCCCGGGCAGCTCAACGCCGGGAGGAGGGGCCGCGGCACCGAGGACATCAGAGAAGGTGGCTTTAAAGTCGACTTCACGGGTCCGGGCCAAAGGCGGTCGGGAACTAGACCGAAGGGGAAGCCGCGTCAAAGAGGCGAAGGGGCAGAAGGACTGACCTGGGCCGGGGGCTTGTCCTCTCGATGGGGTCGTGCCCTCCCGATGGGGGCGGTCCTCCACAAGGGGCGTGTCCTCCAGAAGGGGCGTGGCGTCGGGGCCTCACGTGGCGTGTTCGCCAGCCGGGCGCGCGTCCGTCGCACAGGGGCGTGGCGTTGGGGCGCCCTGGGCGAGTCCGAGGCTGTGGGCTGGGCCCGGGCTGGGGGCGTGACGTCAGGCGCCCGGGGCGGAAACAAGCAGGGCTCGGCTTGGGCCGCGGGGTCCGGGCGACGGTCTCGGCGAGGGTCGCGGTGCGCCTGGAGGTCCCGGTGAGGTGGCGGGGCCCCTGGGGCTCCCGGTGGTCGGCGGGCGGGGTTCCGGCGCCTCTCGGGGGCCCGCCGCGTCCTCGGCCGTGGGCTGGGGTTGGCCGCGCTGTTCGGTGGCCGCCGGCCCGGTGCACGGTCGGCTTAAGGAAATCTGCCCCTTTTTAGGGAAGCGCAGGGCCTGGCGCTGGACAAGGCCTCGCGCCCTCGGAAGGCCGCGCCTTGGTACCCCTGCGGGGTCCTCCGCCGGGTTCGGCCGATGAAGCCCGCGGCCCGCCTGGGCGCCCTGTGCCTGGCGCTGTGCTGCCTGGGCGGCGCGCGCGGGCTCTGGAGGAGGTGAGCTGCGGAGGGGCGCGGGGGGGCGGGAGGGCCTGCAGGGGGACACGGGTGCCCGGAGCCACCGAGCGTCTCCCGGAGGCCTGGCGCGCACGCTTTCCGTCCAGGGTCCGGTATCCTGGTGAGGTGGTCGTGGTTCCTCTTTCCAGGTTTCTTTCTCTCGCCCTTCCTCCGCTCCCTCTCTTTCCCTCTTTCCATCCTTTCTGTTGCAGCTGACAGTGTAAGGGGTAAACAGGCTGTCTGGGAGAGGAGTCTCATTTTACTAATGTAGTGGAGACCGAGATTTGAGAACCAGATTTTAATTTTCTTCTGTTTTGTTTGGGTAATGCTTCAGTTAACAGAAGGATTTCATACTTACTTCGCAGGCCTGGGAAAAGGTCAGTTTTCTTTTTTTAAAAAATTGGCGTATAGCTGCTTTACAACGTTGCGTTGGTTTCTGCTGTACGACGAAGAAGTGAATCAGCTGTATGTATACACACATTCCCTCCCTCTTGGACCTCCCTCCCACCCCACCCCCCATCCCACCCATCTAGGTCAGCGCAGAACATTGAGTAGAGTTCCCTGTGCTATACAGCAGGTTCTCATTAGTTATCTGTTTTATACATAGTAGTGTATATATGTTAATGCCAGTCCCCCAATTCATCCCACCCTCTTCTTTCCCCCCTTGGTGTCCATACGTTTGTTCTTTGCATCTGTGTCTCTATTTCTCCTTTGCAAATAGCTTCATCTGTACCATTTTTCTAGATTCCACATATATGCATTAATATACAGTATTTGTTTTTCTCTTTCTGACTTACTTCACTCTGTATGAGTCTCTAGATCCATCCACATCTCTACAAATGACCCAACTGCGTTCCTTTTTATGGCTGAGTAATATTCCATTGTATATATGTACCACATCTTCTTTATCCATTTGTTTGTTGATGGACATTTAGGTTGCTTCCATGTCCTGGCTATTGTAAATAATGCTGCAGTGAACATCGGGGTGTGTGTGTCTTTTTGAATTAATGGTTTTCTCAGGGTATATGCCCAGTAGTGGGATTGCTGGATCATATGGTAGTTCTACTTTTAGTTTTTTAAGAGCAGTTCATACTGTTCTCCATAGTGGCTGTGTGGAGAAAAGGGAACCCTCTTGCACTCTTGGTGGGAGTGTACATTGTTTTTCTTTTTTAGTGAACCGCCGTTGCTGTTTTATCACTTTAAAAAGTACCATTAAATTTCAGTTTTCCCAGGAAGTGTATTTTCTGAAAAAGAGCTCCATTAATTAACTAATTGTTGCTGTCAAGTTTTGCTGTCAAGTTAAGAGTGTATCATCGGAGACGTAGTGCGGTGCACGGGTTGAGTATGAACTGCTGGCTCATATCCAGCTGTAGGACCTTGGAGCTCTCCATCAAGGTCGTTCATCCTAAAGCCGAGAGAGTAACAGCACCTGCCTCCTAGCCTTGGTGCCAGGAGACATCAGTTAAAGTACAGAATGTGCTTAGAACCATGCCTGCCCGATAGTAATCAGTACATGTCAGCGAAGACGTTAGGCTGTGGTACGTGTAGTATGTGGTCACCTCCAGCTGATTCTCGCGATTCATGCCACAGATACAATTGGCGAGAACGTGCGGGTGATTCAGACCCTGAGGGCCTCACGGGTCAGCGGGTGTTTTCCCAGGTCCTCTTTCTCTGCTTAGTGGGCCTTTCTCTTTACAGCACAGTCAGCATCTCTGCTGCCTTGGGAGGATGTTTCTCTCTGGGTCGTAGGTGGTTATTGTGTGACAGACGTTGTGAGTCTTGGTAGTTTTATTGTAAACTGCATCCTGCTGGTCTAGTTTTCCCGGCCTCTGCCTGACCTTGCGGCCTCAGTTTCCACCTATGTGAAATAAGGTTTTCGCACCCAGAAAAACAAAAAAACAAAAAAACCCTCTTCTAATGCTTCTCCCAGCTCTAATGCTCATGCTGCAGTTCTCTTTTCTCTTGTACTGAGCACTTGCTCATTAGTTCAGACTGAAAAAAGTTTAGAAATATCGTGAATTCTCTACTTATTCAGCAGTACTCAACTATTTACAAAACTAATGTGTAACAACTTAATACTGTTTTGCTGTTGAGTCTTTGCTTCTAAAAATGCATTAATCCTGAATTACGTGTCTGCTCGAGTTGTATCCCCTGTTGCTGCTGCTGTTTTCCGTCTGTACAGCGAGTATTTTCACAAGCCGGCCTTTCTGCCTCTGTCTCTGTGTGTGCTAAGCCTTGCACACCTGGTGGGAGGGAGGGTCCCCGTGTGAATGCTACTCCACGACCCCTCATGGAGTCTCAGGGAGGGACGGGTGGGTTTCACGGGGACGTGGGAAGGAGCCCCTAGGATCAGACGTCACCCATCCTGCAGAGAACGAGTAAAGCTTCCCGGTGGGTGGGGTGGTGACAGCAGCCTCGCGTGCCACCCTAGTGCTGTTCTGTGGCCGTGAGCTACGAAAACCATTCTGTTTTCAGGCTTCTGGGTCTCACAAATGCTGCCGAGGGGTAAGGGGTCTGTGTCTGCACCGCGTGAACACCTGAGGGGAAGGGCGCCTTCTGGTTCATTCCCTCCCTGCCGCTCTCTGCTCCCCTTCAGCGGGGGCCCTCCCGGCTGCCTGATCCAGAACCTCCACCCTCTCCCCACCTGGCAGGCCTGCCGTCCTCCTTAGTCACAGCCCTTGGCCCTCGGCGCTGTGCATCCCGTGCATCCTCAGTCGGCACAGCCGTCGTCCCCCTCGCTGGCAGGTGGCAGGTGCGCTGCGGGACAGTAGGGACCCGGTCCCCCAGCCGTGTCAGGGCCGCGTGCGCAGCGGCAGCGCCGGGCCTGCGGCGGGCGCCCCGTGTTCCCCGAATGAACGCTGGAGTGAATGGATGGATGAATTGACCTTTCTGTACCTTTTTAAAAAGCTCCTGAAAAATACGTCCCTTGTCTTTTAACAGTGACAGCCATGAGTGGCATAAACTAATTATGGTTCACCACTGGCCTGCGACAGTGTGCAAGGTGAGTTCTGCCTTGACCGGCCCCTCTGACCAGTGACTCCCCGTGCCCACCCCCCCCAGGTGAAGAGGAGGTTGCCCAGCAGGTTTTCTCACCGAGCGCCTCTTGCTGACCGAACCTCCCGGCCTGTCCTGCCTCACGAGGCGACGCCTTCCCGGCCGGAGACCATCCCTCGGGGAGGGCCTTGTATAAGGTTCTGGGGGCGGTGACACAGGCCCACAGATGGCGGGGGCTGGCTCAGGCATCACGAATGTATCCTCCCAATTCTGGGGGTCAGAAGTCTGAAACCAAGGTGCGGCAGAGGCCCCTTCTGGAAGTTTCGAGGGAGAAGTGCTCCAGGCTTCTGCCTGGCTTGTGGCGGTGCCGGCGCTCCTTGGCTTGTAGGCACAGCCTCTGCCCCGCCTCCGCGCCGTGGTCTCCATCCGTGTGTCTGTTTCTTTTTTTATTTTTCCATTCCTTTTTTTTAAAATTAATTAATTAATTTATTTATGGCTGTGTTGGCTCCTCGTTTCTGTGCGAGGGCTTTCTCTAGTTGTGGCAAGCGGGGGCCACTCACTATCGCGGCCTCTCTTGTTGTGGAGCACGGGCTCCAGACACACAGGCTCAGTAGTTGTGGCTCACGGGCCTAGTAGCTCCGTGGCATGTGGGATCTTCCCAGACCAGGGCCCGAACCTGTGTCCCCTGCGTTGGCAGGCAGATTCTCAACCACTGCGCCACCAGGGAAGCCCCTGTGTGTCTGTTTCTTATAGGAACCCCAGGGATTTCACTGAGGGCCTACCCTCTTCCAGTCTGACCTCCTCTTAACTTGATGACACCTGCAGAGACCCTGTTCCAGATAAAGTCACCTTCAGAAGGGCCTGGGATTAGGACTTCAGCATGCCCTCTGGGGACAGGCCTTGACCTGTCCCCTCCGTCCACTATCGCAAATCTCGTTAAAATGTCTCCGCCGGAGCCTTGCCGGCCTCCTTTGCTCCGCTCGGCACAGGTGGCGCCTTCCCTCCTTCAGGGTGGCCTCCGTCTGGCCCTGCCTCGCCTGGTGCCCTTGTCCTTGTAGAGCGTGTTGCAGAGGCTCTGTCCCGAGAGCAGCCAGCTGGCGCTCCTCCTGCTGCCTGCGGGCCGTGCCCACCCCCCGTCCATCTTGGGGGCAGTTGTCGCGCCGATCCTGGTATTGGTGCCACGACTCTAAAGTCGTTTCATCATATTGCTCAGCTGGCCCTAATTTTTTTGACAGTGTTTCTGAAATTTTGACTTGAAAATTCTCAATTTTGAGGCCTTTTCTTAAGTGCTGGGAGGCGGAGACATGTGTAAATGGCAAAGCCTCACCACCTTAGCGTTAGCTACCACCCGCCCATCACACGGCCGCCACATCTTTCTTGTGGTGAGAACATTGAGGTCTGCTCTCTTTGTAGCATTCAAGTGCGTGAAACAGCATTATTCGCTGTGATCACCATGCTGTTCGTTAGATCCCCAGGCTTGTTCATCTTATAACTGGAGGTTTGTACACTCTGAGGAGCATCTCTCTCCCCGTTTCCCCAGCCCCGCCGCTGGCAGCCACCACGCTGCCCCTGGAAACTCATTTCTAACAGGGGATCTCTTACTGTATTAGACTGCTCTGGTTTTAGTTTCCCAAACCTTACAACTTCCTGTGTCTTTCTCCCTCTGGTGCTGGTTCTTTGCTCCAGGGTGGGGAGGACAGTTGGCGGTGGGCAGAATGGAGTTGCCTGTAAGCTGTTTTCAGTTTTGTTGGGAATCTGGCTCTCACTCCTACGTAGTGAGGACGCATGGGAGCCGTGGGTTCCTTCAGGAAGGACCTGTGTGGAGCTCCTACCCTGGGTAACGCTGGGAGATTTGCCTTCAGGGCCTGGGATGAAACTTGTGGGTGTTCCCGTGTGCTGAGTAAACATGCATGGAAGTGCATTCCTGCCTTGAGGCTTCAGAAATGAGATGAAAAAAATCAATTACTAGCAAAATATCATTCTTAGGGGATTCATTTCGATCCAGGGCGGCCATGACAAGGGTCCTGCTATCCCAGTCAAGTGTCATCCCGGGGACAGGGCCGTCTCTGGGCTCCTGCCCCTGTGAGCGACGTACGCGTCACAGGTGCAGGGACAGGTCTGTCCTCAGTGCTCAGCACGGCCCCTAACGAATGCTTGCTGACGTGGGAAAGGAAGCGGCACCTTGACCTCAGTTCCCCCCGTAGAGGCTCATCTGAGACGCTGGGTGTAGAGCTGAGGTGGAAGATCCCCGCTGGGGCCTGTCTGCCCGTCCCCAGCCTCGCACTGTGGGAAAGGGCCCGCCTGCTTTGCGTGTGGTTTCCTTGGGGATGAGATGAAGTCCACGACCTCTCGCTCTGATCCCACACTTTGTCCTCCCGCCCTCTGCCCCCTTGTTCTGTAGCCTCACATCAGACATTTCAGGCACCTAAACCAGGCCTGCCCTCATTTCCAGACCAGCCGTAAAGAGCAGCAGCCTCGCTACATCAAAAAGTGATTCAAACAGGAGGGCCTTGCGCATCAGCAGGTGATTCAAACAAGAGGGCCTTGCGCATCGGCAGGATGTCTCAGCACTCCTCACCAGGCCCGGCATGCACTATTCATTTGCTTATTCACGGCGGGGCTACTGGGCCTGGCTTCTGACCCACTGCCTGATAGCTGAGGTGATTATTGTTTTGGAAAAACCCCATTTTAGCTAAACAATTTGGAGGTCCCTAAAACGCGTTACACTGAGATTTTTATCTCTAGAGTTTATCTTTAATGTTAAGGATATGCTCCTATTCTCACCTTGGCATTTTTCTTGGCTCCAAATTTTCAATACTTATTATTCCACTGTTGTATTTGGGCCTGGTGCCTGAACAAACTTGAGTTTAGCAGGATACCATCAGCCTCTTGTTCTCATTTTTGATTGTATGACAAGAAAATTATTCATGGGTAAATATGAGTGTATCCATCAGATTGACTTAATTTTCAAGCACATAAAAAGAACAAAAGTAGCTATTAAATTCTGTTTTCCAAATCGTTGGTTCACTCATTTCCAATGAAATATCCAGCCGCCCCCCCCCCGCCCGTGGTATTCTCATGAATACTGCTTATGGTAAATTACCACGGAACTTATTTCGTGTTAGTCTTGTATTGGATCTCAGTGATATTTGTCAGAAGAAAGGAAGGTTGTTAAGTGTATTTAACAAACAACAAACCAGTTGTCTTCTCTGTCTTTTCTCCATAGGAAGTTAAGGACCACTGCAAAGACCCCCCAGATTACTGGACCATCCACGGATTATGGCAAGTACTTCATGCGTTTAAAACTTCAGCAGCCTCGGAAGCTGGCTGACCTGGAGATCTAGCTTGAGTCTGATCCTGATGTGTATACTTGTGATTTCTGTTAGGAGTTTACTCAATAGACCAGATCCTTATTGCAAAACATCTTTAGTCTTTCTAACATAACCCGACTTCTGCCGTACTTGAGTTCTGTTTTGATAGAACAGTAACAGTCTAGTTTAAATATGCATTTGAGGATTCTCGGTACATTTTAGATCACTAAATCTTAATTTTCTTATTTCCTTTTGGGGCCAGTAAGTAAATGCATAACAATAAATAAATAAATGTGTGTCTATTACATATATATATGATGTGTATGTATAGTATACGTACTTCACAGACACCCAAATTTATTTTTCTGGTTTTGCCTGCATTTTGTTTAGTTTATTTTTTTGTTGTATGTGCGTATATTTGTGATGTTAAACTACGTGTGCTAATTTGCCCAAAGGGATCGGCCTGGTCCCCCTTCTCCCCGAGAGGAGGGTCATCCTGGCTCGTGCTGGGCTGCTCCTCAGGGACAGGGGTCAGCAGAAAGCAAATTAAACCGGGGCCTGAGGACCTGGCCTCATCCCACCTTTGGGTTTCTGGGATTTTGCTCACGTCCTCGGCTGTCCTTGAGCTGGGGGACGGCACCCAGCGCTGTGGGAGCTGGGCTGGTCTCGGGTGCTGGGCTGGCCTGCCGACCCTGGAGAAAGCAGGTTTGGTCCCTCATGATGTCAGCTGCAGGTGGAGGCTGAGAGTTGACACGTCCAGAATTAGACACGTGAGGACAGCGTCACATGCGCAGGTCGGGAGGGTACACGTGCTCGGTGCTGAAAGAAACATACCAGGCGCTTCTGAGCACGATACATGTGTTGTCCCGTTAATCCTCATCGCCTTTAAGGAGACGGGAACTCATGCTCTTCTCACACTGTGGCTGATGAGGGGACATTTGCAGACTCAGAGCCCGGCTAGAAATCCCCGCCGGGCCGGCTCCGGGGCGCCCCCTACCGGCTTGTTTACTGTGCTTCCTCTGCTAGGAAGTCGGCCGGTTTGCATTGTGCCTGGATGTTTTGAACGACTTTCCACTTTGAAAGAAGCTCCGATAGTGATCGCTTGTGCCCGAGCATGACTCACGTGGCAGAAGGAATTCCCAGTTAGAAGTCACCTCCCTTTCGTTCTCTACAGACCTTAACGCAGGTGTTTTCTCATGCCGTTTGGAACCAGCCCAACCAAGACTAATTTCTCTTTATTTGTTCGATTTTAATTTCAAGGCCCGATAAAAGTGAAGGATGTAACAGATCCTGGCATTTTAATCCAGAGGAGATCAAGGTATTAACTTTTTTTTACTTTCTATTTTATATTGGAGTATAGTTGATGAACTATGTTGTGTTAGTTTCAGGTGTACAGCAAAGTGATTCAGTTATACATACACATGGGTCTACTCTTCTTCAAATTCTTTTCACATTTAGGTTGTTACATAATATTGAGCAGAGTTCCGTGTGCTACGGTTACCCGTTTTAAATAGAGCAGCATGTACGTGTCAATCCCAATCTCCCAATAGATCCATTCCTCCTCTAAGTGTGCCCTCGAAGTCATGCTTCAAGATGTATTCACCAGCATTTACTGATATCTGAAATAGTCCCACAAGTTAAATACGATTTGCATTTAGTTAAATCGTCCTCTGCCCTGGGCCCGAAGCGCCGCAGTGACTGTGTGAGGTGAGCCTGGCCCCAGCCCGCGGCCCGCCATCCCTGCTCCGGGACTCCCGGCCGCTCGGCGTGTGCTCAGGCGTGTGTGCGCGGCCCTGGCTTGCAGAGGCGCCGTGGCCCCCAGGCTGTCCTTGCTGGCTGCGGGCAGGATGGGTTTCTCAGTGGGCCCCGTGAGCAGCGAGGGAGCGGTGGGCCTTTCTAGGACAAAGGCTCGTGGTACAGAGGGACTCCTGGCACTGGGAGAGTTGGTAGCAGACGCTCCTTCCGCACGTGCGCACACGCCTACACGCGCACACGTGCACACGCGTGTGTTCACCTCTGCACAGGGTGCTGACAGCCCCTCGTGTGACTAGTCAGCTGTCGAGGTAACTATACCTGGATTCACAGGGCAGGGCCTGTGCGGCTACTGGGGCCTCCCTGAAAACATGGGGTAGAATTACGGACCCCTTCCAGGACTATGTGGCCCCCAGGAGGACAAGGTAATGAGTTCCAAACCCATCACAGGTTCTAGTCCAGATGGAATTGTTTCCTCCTCTTTCCTTCTCATGAGGACCTTCAGTGCTGTGAGCCTGGAGGCCTGAGAGGCCGGAGCCCCGAAGCCTGGTGAGGTCTCTTTCCTCAGACATACTTTTCTCTTCCCGGACTGATTTCGACTCCCGCTAATGTTCCTGGTTAGAGTCTTGTGATCCTGCAGCGGCATCCAGGTTAATTTACTCGTAACAATGTTCTGCGTGCCTTCAGTGTATCGGGCACCGGGCCAGGGGCTGGGGACACGGGAAGCAGAGCAGGACGAGGTTTCTGGCCACCTTGCCTGCAGCCGGAAGCCAGCACACACATCACAAAGTGACAAGCGGAGTGCCTGGGGGGAGAGTACTTAGAGCTTAGGACGGTGGACCTGGGCCAGGCTCCCCTGAGGAGGTGATAGAGGGCTGGAATCCGACTTAACCAGGAGATGGGAGAGGAAGGCTGGGGCAGGAGCATGTGCAAAGGCCCCGGGGTAGGACGGAGCTTTTGAGAAACTGGGGGGAAGCCAGTGTGGCTGGGGGGTGAGCCGTGGGCCGGGGCAGTGTTGAGGGCCAGGTCCTACAGAGCCTGTGTACTGGTTAAGGGTCGTTTGTCTGCGTGAAGACCCAGAGGGAAGTCGTTGGAAGCATTCAAGCTGGAGAGTGAAGGAAGCCAGTGTGGCTTTTCTGTGGTTGCCCCGGCTGCCTGCCTGTTAAGTGAGGAGGCTCTGCAGGGTCCCTGCCAGAGGCCAGGAGCCTGGAATAGACGGAGGCTGTGGGGATGGAGGGGGAGGAAGCACAGGCAGAACCGACTCCGGGTGGGGGCTTGTCTAACTAGGGGGGTGTCAGCCTCCTTCCCCGGCCCAGGGGACCGCGCCTTGGCACATGGGATCGAGGGTCAGCTGTGGACACATTGAGTTTGAAGTGCCCTGGAAGCATCCAGGTAGGGTCAGTGTGTCAGGAGAGAGGTCTGAGCTGGGGATGAACTTCTGCATCAGCGCAGCTGGCAAGGCGTACGTGTGAGTGCGGATGGGGTAGTGCGGAGCTGGCAGGGACCAGCCTCCAGTAGCCCCGGCGTTTAGAGCAGGAGGGACGAGGGCCATGCAGAGAAGCAGCCAGAGGGGAGCTTCCTGAAGGGAAGGGTTCCTGAAGGGAAGGCGGGGGGCCCTTTGGATGGAGAGCTTGCGGGCCCAGGCCAGGAGGTGATCGGCAGCAGCCCTTTGTTCAGAACAGTGCCGCTTTCCTTGCTTTGTAGCAGAGTGTCCAATCTAGCATCTATCCCAAACAAAAGCAGCCTAGTTTGGGCAATAAATTATATCGTCGCCCTGCTCCCCCGAGGGCTATGGGGGCAGGCGGAGGGTAGGTGGGAATGGAGACAGTCGGGGAGGGCAGCATCCGGGGAGATGTCCGGCCTTGCGGGGTCGGGGGTGGTGTGTGAAATCGGTTCATAGCTGCTGGGTTGATGGGAAGGACCCATCACGGCGGGAGTGGTGGTAGGACTGAGAAGGTGAGGTCATCCTGGGACTGGTTACACACCTTTTTTTAATGGAAACTTTTCTGGCCTTGTGGGTGTGTGGGAATTGGAAAGTAAACTTGAACGCTGTTCAGTTTAGGGTGACTGACCAGTGTAGGGCTAAGACTGCCCAGCCCAGACAAGCTCTTCTCTAGGGAGAGCGAGAACTTGTATTTTGTGTTTGATTTCATTAGTAGACACTATTTTTTTAGAGCAGTTTTAGAAACCTAAAACGGAAAATTTAAGTGGAGAGGACAGAGTTCCCATACACTTCCCCCCATGCCCCTACCCTGTACAGCGTTCCCCAGTCCAAACGTCTGCGTTAGTGAGGTACACGTGTTACAAGTGATGAGCCCGTGTTAATACTTTATTACCAACTAAAGTTTATAGTTTACGTTAGGTTCACTCTTCGTGTTGTGTGGTTTTTATGGGTTTGGACAAACGTGTAATGACATGTATCCACCATTATGATATCACACACAGTAGTTTCACTGCCCTAAAAATCCCCTGTGCTCAGCCTGTTCATCCCTCCCCAACCTCAACCCCTGGCAGCCCCTGACTTTCACTGTCTCCATTGTTTTGCCTTTTCTAGAACGTCATGTAGTTGGAATCATACGGTAGGTAGCCTTTTCAGGTTGGCTTCTCTACCTCAGTGATACGTACTAAGGTTCCTCCATGTGTTTTCATGGCTTGATAGCTAATTTTTAGTGCTGAATAATATTCCATTATCTGGATGGACACAATTTGTTTATCCATTCACCTGTCAGAGCTTGTATTTTCAAATACACTTTCATGCTTACCCAGATTTCACGTTTAGATGTGTCTTAAGAAACACTTCATGCCAAATAAGCCCAGACTCACCTGACTCACCTGAGTGGTACTAATCCGCAGAGCTCAGTTCCGTTTACGTATTAGCTTCTCAGGTTTGCCTCTAGGTTGTGGGTTGTTAGGTCCTACCTCGGTTTATTGTCATTGCTGTCACTCTGCACAGGACCTTTTGTCAGACATGAGGATGTACTGGCCCGACCTGCTGCATTCGTCTCCTAACCGCAGCCTCCATTTGTGGTGAGTCTGAGTTCTGGGGGCCGTCACGTGCCTGAAGCACGGGTGTGAGCTTCGGGGCTGTTCCGGATGCAACTACGGGAGCACAGGTAACGTAGAACCTGTCTCCCAAGGCTCAGAAGCGGGAGTGGCCTTGCATCTGCTGTGCCATTTGTGGAGCTGGTCTTCAACGGATAAAAAAATGAGGGCAGGTAGAATTTACTTTGTAAACGTGCTTTTTAATCTGTTAGATCGTTCATGACTTCGTTTTAAAAACTTCCTCTACTGAGGCTTAATATAGCCAAATACTTGCATGTCTAAGATGCCAGCGCTCCAAATCAGACAGGAGAGAGTGTGCCTCAGAGAAGTGGTGCTGTTTTCCTGAAATTGATAAGAAAAAAGACGTCCTCACAAGACAATGACCTCTCTCTTGTGACTCAGGGCAGAGAGAAGGTGAGGTCTTCACGGAGGCTGAGCCCCGTCCGTCCCAGTGTCCTCAGTTCAGTGGGAGCTGAGCCGAGGAGAAACGTGCTCTGTTTAATTCAACAGACCTTTTTAAATGGTTGCTTTTGGAGAAGATAAAGTTGTATTTACATTGCGTTAACCAAGATAATTCTTCATTTTCTCCCTCACTGCAGGGCGGCAATTTATAATTCACGTGACAATGAGTCAGATTTTGGCCCAAGTGATTAATTTAACTTTGAAATATTTTTGTGTAGACGCTTCAGGAAGAGTTAAATTTGGAGAAAAGCTTTTTGAAACAAAATGGAGTGACAGTGACGTCTGGCCCCCTGGTTCACTGGTGTTCGGTTTGAGTTCACTCGAGGGTGTGTGGCAGGGAGAGGTGTTTTAGGACGCGCGGGTCTGGGTCTGGAGGCTGCCGTGCCCCCTGCACGGGAAGAGAGAAGCCCCCCTGAAAGTTCGGGAGACGAGTGGTCCAGGTCTCCAGTGCTGGCTCTGTGCGGCCTGTGTTCTAGAAAGCGGTTTCAAAGTAGATTATGGCCTTGATGAGTTGAATGTGAAAAACAATAGAAAAAATTTCAGATAGCACTTCACAGTATACTTCAGAGCAGAGTCTTTGGTGACTAAGTGAGCAAAAGAGAATATTTCCAGTTGTTAGGATGTTCCGTGATAGAGTCAATCAGATTTTTGTCAAGTGACTTAAAAATCCATCACTAAACGTACACAAAGATGGCCTCCCGTGAGCTGAGTCCTTCAAGATTTGATCCAATGGTGTGGGCAGAATACACATTCAACTTTGTGTTCTAACAAAGGCAAAATGATTTACCTTTTCAGGATAAATTACACACTTAAAAACTGTTGTTCTAAATGGAAAAGGTAATATTGCACTCGGGTGAATATTTATGCCTTTGGACGTGGACTCGGCCCCCGTGGCCCTGCCAGTACCGGCTCCCTGGTTATTGCACTTGGGTAGCTGTGGCCCAGGTTGCCTTGGTGTGCAGGTGATAAAGCGTCCATGGAGGCACCCCGGCCTCTCCTGTCCTTAAGGGGCAGGCTCACGTCCGAAAACTTCTCTCTTCAATCTCAATTAAGACTCATATATGCGAAGGAGAGGGTCTTGGTATCTCTTGGTGCTCAAGGTAGTTCCCTAAGATTAAATCTATTAACACTATCAGCCATTCTGAAAAATACTACGTGCGCGACCCTCTGCAAAGGAGGATTTTTGTTGGTTTTTTGATTCTTGTAAGAAAAAGAGCGAGAGTTTGGTCATTCCTGGCTGGTGATGCAGCCTCACTGTGGATGGTGTCCCTGGGCCTCAGCAGGAATCGTTGCCTCTCATCCCCGAGACAGGCCAGGCCAAGCCGTGGTGGAGGGTGACGTGACATCACTCAAGTGCCTGCTGGGGGTGAGAGGGCCACAGCATAGTCGCGTCTCATTGGTGACAGACAATTTCGTGTTAAATGGAGAGTGTCCGATTTCAAAAGATGTGTGATTCGATGTTTTGAACGATAGTAATATCAGGACTTTAGCATCCTCTTATCTCTAACGTCTATTGAGTTAACCTTGCTCCAGGGAGACTTCCCTGGTGGCGCAGTGGTTAAGAATCTGCCTGCTAATGCAGGGGACACGGGTTCGAGCCGTGGTCCGGGAAGATCCCACATGCCGTGGAGCACCTAAGCCCATGAGCCACAACTACTGAGCCTGTGGGCCACAACTACTGAGCCCGTGTGCCTAGAGCCCGTGCTCTGCAACAAGAGAAGCCACCGCAGTGAGAAGCCTGCGCACCGCAGCAAAGAGTAGCCCCCGCTCGCCACAACTAGAGAAAGCCCACGCTCAGCAACAAAGACCCAACACAGCCAAAAATAAATAAACTAAAATTAATTAATTAAAAAAAACTTGCTCTAAGGACTTCCCTGGTGGTGCAGTGGTTAAGAATCCGCCTGCCAATGCAGGGGACACACGTTCTGTCCCTGGTCTGGGAAGATCCCACATGCCGTGGAGCAACTAAGCCCATGTGCCACAACTACTGAGCCTGTGCTCTAGAGCCCACGAGCCACAACTGCTGAGCCCGTGAGCCACAACTACTGAAGCCCGTGTGCCTAGAGCCCGTGCTCCACAGCAAGAGAAGCCACTGCAATGAGAAGCCCGCGCACAGCAGCGAAGACCCAACGCAGCCAAAAATAAATAAATAAAATTTAAAAACAACTTGCTCCAAGAATAACAGCAGTGGACATCTTGACTGTTACTGCAGGCTAGGAATGTTTGGGCGTGTGTGACGTGCTCTGTGGGCTTCAGCCCCTCACTTCTCCAACAGCCCCTGCAGGGCGTTCTAGAATTGCTGCCCCTGTCCTACAGAAAGTGAGGCACCCATAATTCAGTTACATGTTCAGCTAGCTGGAAAGAGTCTCCTTTTTCTACTTCATAGAATTTAGAAAGTGATCAAATACATCACCCTGGAAGCTATTCTAGATGAAGAAAGTTAATTACTTATCTACTTTTATTTTTCCTCATGGCTTTCTTAGGTCTGAGAGACTTGTAACTTACAGCCATTGCAGTCACTTAGAATTGGCACTCTGGGTGGTGTTATCAAAGAATTAGTGCACATTTAGCTTGTATTTCTGGGAGACTGCACGTGGCGCCTTTTGAATGCTTGCATGAACATTTTTTGTGAACTCCTCATGAATTAATCACTGACAAAGCTGAGGAAAGCTGGTGCCGTTTTGTTTTTCCATGCTAACCATGGTTAACATCTGAACTGGCAAATTGTCAGTCATTCTAAAGTGGGTAGAAAGTACGTTCAGCAATTGATCGGATGGCAGCGCAAGGCAGTGGGAAGGGCCCTGAGCCTGGGGTCGGGTGCAGGTCAGGGGCTACCTGGCCGGGTGGCAGGTAAGCCAGGTTCCTAGCCAGCCCCTCTGAGCCTCGGTTTCCCCGTTTCTAAACCAGCAGTAATGTTTTCACTTTGCAGAGTTGTGAGAATCAAATGAAGACTGGGAAGACATTTTGTAGCACTTTAATCGTTGATAAGATGTGAGGAGTTACGATCAATAGCAGTGCTTTTCTTGAATACAGGCTGCTTGTTTGCAGACACTGGGCTGGGCTGTTGCTTCAGAACAGGTGTCTGTGTAGATGGACGTCTGCGCCGTAAGCAAGTGCGGAACTGGCCCCAGGCAGTGTTGGTGATCAGTGAACCTGCCTTTTCTGTGCCAGTGGCTGTTCAGCCGCTCCTGTGAAATCCCCTGGCTGGCAAGCCGTGGCTTTCCGGGAGGACGCCCAGTGCCGTGTGATTCTGTGGGTGCCTGAACCATGGTGTTCTCTTTTTTCTCAGCTTGGGTTTGTTGTTAATTGTCGAAGCGAACCGGAGCAGCTGAGCAGAGGAACGCCTGGAGAGCAGTGATGAGTGCTCGTGGAGCTTGTGCTGGGTTCAGGGGTCTCGGTCCTGAGCGGGGGTGGGGGGCTTTGAGCAGCTGCCCGTGTTGAGGTGAGGAACTTTACCCCTCCTGCTTTGTGGAGGCAGCAGCGTGTCTGCCCGGGAATGCCCTGCACAGAGAGGAGCCCGTGCAGACGGTTTACTGGGAGGTAGTTTCATTACTTTTTAACCAATTTTTTTAAAAACATCCTTCCAGGAAGCATGAGTGGGAGAAGCACGGGACCTGCGCCGCCCAGCTGGAAGCTCTCAATTCCCAGAAGAAATACTTCGGCAAAAGCCTGGATCTGTCTAAGGAGCTTGCCCTGAACAGGTGGGTGACTTGGTCCTGTAGCCTCGCCTTCCTCGCCCCACTCTCCCAAGTCACCCCAATCCCGGAGCAGCGTCCCTGCCTCCGCTGCCGGGGACCCGGGGAAGCGTCCAGTGGGGTCGGCCCTGAGAAACAGCCACTCCTCCCCTGAGCCTTTCCAGATGCCTGGGGGCCCCGGCCACTCAGAGCAGGCTGAGAGCCTCGGGGGGCTCATCAGATGTACTTGAACCTGAGGCGGGCAAGACCGACGGGGGCACGCCTCTTAGCTGTGGATCCTGATAGAAGCGTGTTGCATTATCAAGACCCGCACGCCCGGAATCCTTAGGTCTTTGCTCTGGTGCCCCGCGACAAGCAGGAGGGGGTTCGGGGTGAGGTCCTTGAACCACTAGCGACGATCAGGCCCCGGGTGAGCTCTGGGGACTCGGAAACCCAGCGAGGGCCCTGCTGAGAGCCAGGCTCGACCCAGGGAGCTGGGGCAGGCCGGCCCACCATATAGGCAGCATTTCTTCCTCTCCTTCATCTTGGTGCTCAGAACAAACCGGGAACTAGTGTAGAAGCCATGGCGGGGAGGTGACACAGCTCACTAGGGCCGAGCAGAGCGTGCCCAAGTCCTGTGGAGAACCTTTGCGTCTCCTTGAGACGAGGACACCCCCATCGGTTCCTTGCACCTGCCCCGACGCCCCAGCGTTGGGGGCTCCACGGGACGTGTCCCCGTCCCACACCCCGCCCCGCTCACTGTGATCAGAGCGGAGTGACGGCTGGGATCTGGATGGGAAGGATCTCAGGCCGAGGCGGGAGGGGAGCGCCCTTGGGGAGACGGGGAACCACAAGGCACACCCGAAGTCAGGCGCTCAGCGCCCCGGCTCCTGATGGGGGCCAGTCGTGCAGTCGTGTAGCTCCTCCCTCCTTGGGTCTGCTCACTGCTGTGAGGTGCTGGGGGCCGCCCGCGGAGCCCGAGGTCACCTCCAGCTCTGGATCTGCAGGGCTGAGCGCCCGCGCTAAGGATGTGATGGAAATGGCAGCCTCGTACACGTCCTGGGTGTCCTGCACGGGCTTCGTGCTGGAAGCAGAAGAGCAGGCGCTGTGAACACATTTCCCCACTGCAGAGGTCCCGGGGAGAGGCAGCCCAGGGCGTGTCGGGCAGCGCCCAGCGCACGAGAGCCACGGGTGCTTCCCACCCACCAGCCCCTGAGGGAAGGAAGGTGCCCTCTGTTTCCCACTACGGACCTCACGGTCCCAATTCATGAGCAGCGTGAGTCCCACTGCACGACAAAATGAATCAGCCCTACACACAGGTATCCCCTCCCTTTGGGACTTCCCTCCCATTTAGGTCACCACAGTGCATCGGGTGAGTTCCCTGTGCTATACAGCGTGTTCCCATCAGTTTCTATTTTATACAGAGTATCAGTAGTGTATATGTGTCAATCCCAGTCTCCCACTTCCTCCCACCCCACCCCTTTCCCCTTGGTGTCCATACATTTGTTCTCTACGTCTCTGTCTCTATTTCTGCTTTGCAGCTAAGATCACCTGTACCATTTTTCTAGATTCCACATATATATGCGTTATTACACGACATTTGTTTTTCTCTTTCTGACTTACTTCACTCTGTATGACACTCTCTAGGTCCATCCATGTCTCTACAAATGACCTAGTTTCATTCCTTTTTGCAGCCCAGGTTTTACTGAATCAAACAGGAAAAGGGGAATAAACCGACATGCTGACAGTTTTAAAGTCAAATGTCTGAATAATTCGTCCCTTCATCCAGCAGCTATTTATTAAGGACCTCCTGCTTAACGCTTTTTGAATGCCGGTGGCTTTACCTTTATACACACGGGTGCAAAGCTGCTGAATTCTGGAATCACTGGAGTGTGTTCACAGGGGCCCACAGAGTGAAAGGCACTCCTGGGAATACAATGTCTGTTAAAAACTATGTAGAGGGCTTCCCTGGTGGCGCAGTTGTTGAGAGTCTGCCTGCCGATGCAGGGGACACGGGTTCGTGCCCCGGTCCAGGAAGATCCCACATGCCGCGGATCGGCTGGGCCCGTGAGCCATGGCCACTGAGCCTGCGCGTCCGGAGCCTGTGCTCCGCAACGGGAGAGGCCACAACAGTGACAGGCCTGCGTTCTGCAAAACAAACAAACAAACAAACAAACTATATAGAACAACCACAGAGAAATCCTATTCTTTCCCAGTTTCTCCAAGGAAAACCTAAACTCTTAGTACTCATTAAAATTGAGTCAAAACTTAAACATCCCTTCTATTTTTCTCTAATTATAAACCATTACTACAGATTGTATTTTTCTCAAACGTAAGCCTGTCACATTATCATAAAGTAGCAGTTTTAAATTCAATTTATAATATAGAGGTAGCAAACCTGGAAAAATGTGAAATATCTTGAACCGAAGCTCTCAGATTACCCACAGATATGGACCAGGGGATTAACGCCAAACTAATCAACTCGGTAGGAAGAATTGTACTCTATCCTGGTCTAGATACCAGGTTTCCCCAATATTTCTCTCTCTCTTTGCCGTATTTTCTGGATGCCTTAACCCAGGAGGGTTCTAGAGCAGCGTTACCCCAAAGAAATAGAACTCAAGCCACATACGTGGTTTTAAATTTTCTAGTAGCCCAATTAAAAAGAGCAAAAAGAAACATTGGTTTTATAGTGTATTTCGTTTAACCCAATACATCCAAAATATCACTGCAACTTATAATAAATACTTAAAAATCATTGAGAAGTTTTGCATTTGGGGAGCATAAAGTGTTTGAAATCTGGCATTTATCCTACAGTGACAGCACAAGGATGGGCAGTGGGTGTGTGTCTTCAAGGACCTCTTCCCGCTTGTTCTAGGACCACACAGCAAAAATCCATAGGTCACCGATGTGCAGTCTCTAGAGAAACTGTCTCGTTAATGCTTTTGCCAGAAACCATGACTGACGGAGGCAGGGCCCAGCTGGAGTCCTGTTTCCCTCAGGCAGACCCCTGTCTGACGATGTCAGCGCCTGGGGTCCCTGCATCTTCTCCACGTGGTCACAGCTGGGATGATCCAGAGCCGTGATGGGGGATACAGAGCATTTTTGGAATTACTTAACCTGAGAATATTTTTACACCGTACTCTATCATTTAGTAAGTTAACCATATCATACTATGATTAGCATTCACTAGAGCTGGTTAAAACCACGTGCTTTAGGAAGTGATTCCAGGCTGTAGGGGGGATTGAACCTATTTTAAAGATCTGACCAAATGCAAGGTTGTTAGGATAAGGCTAGAATCCCAAATCAATTGCTAAGTATCGTTTAGGACAGGCGTGGCACATGCGTGGTTATGTGATAGCAGCTCCAGTTGGTCGCAGCCATCCGGACCGCTGCCGAGAGGTTCCGGTGCTGGAAGTGGGGCCCAGATCAGACACGCGTGCGCCCAGGGTAAGGGGAGGTCCAGGCGGCCTGAGCACCATTTATGTGCTGCCCTTGTCAACAGATTTGTTGCCCCAGGTAATAGAAAGTACACACTTTCCTTTAAGTGTCTTCATTTTTACTGTGAAATATGGTAAGAACAAGAAAGGAAAATGGACCTTCATTATAGTTATTTTGTTTTTTACTTTAAATTTTAGCATGCTCCAAAAATTGGGGATAACACCGTCTACTTACTACCAGGTAAGTCTTGCTTTCAGCTTAATCAAATGTGTATCCGCTAACTGGGGACACCTGGCCACGTTCAAGTGTCCCATCAGCCTGTGAGCTACACTCAGGTTTTAAAGCGACCCAAACCAGACCCTCTGACCTGACTATTATGTTTCTAAATAGGTTTTATTTAAATCTTGTTTTCCTCTGTGTTTTGAGTGTAAACTAAAGGCTACTTAAACCGATGATTTTGAAGCAGATTGATGATTTCATGGTGAGAAGTGTGTTCCGGGTTCTGAAGACGCAAGTAGAATATGTAGTTGGAAACCACCGTTTTATAATAGTTTGAGGAAGAAAGTGAAAATTTGTTTTTATGATATAACTATGCTTTGTTGCGTGAGAAAACTAGAAGTTTAAGCATGGCAGAGCCTGTTGGCTGGTGGCCTCTACAGAAGGTCATTGTTTCCACCCAGGGTGACCCTCTGTGAGCACAGCTGTGTTTGTGCTCAGCCGGGCCACCCCTGGCATCGGTGGCCGCCAGACCGCAGGCGTGAAGCCTCTGCTCTGTGGCCCTTTGCAGATATAAAAAAGCCTGAAGGTGTGGCTGTAAAAAAGCCCGATACAAGATATATAAAAGCCTGAAAGTCACTGATTTTCGCAATTCTGAGTTTGGTGCCATGGCTGGATGCTGAACCATCATTCTGGTCTCGTGACAGTCGGTGGAGCTAAGTCTGCGCTTGAGTCTTGCTCTTTGTATCTGCTGTTTTCGTCCCTCCCTGGAGAGTAGGGACCAGAGGGAACAGTGCCCTTCAGGAGTGTCAGCTGCCCTTTGTCCATCCTGCCAGGAGGCCGTGAGGCCGTGTGCTTGCCGGCCCCTTGGTTTCATCTGGACTCCCGTTTAAGTACATAAAGGGAATTTTTTACATCCTTGCTCAGAACTTGACATTCAGAGAACTGATTTCGATTCTAGCAAAAGCAACAGTGACAGCACATGTTTTCTGAGCTCCTCTGTACTGGAGACATGAGGTTTGGTGTCTGAAGTAGCGTGATGCACGGCACAGGCAGGGTCCTGACCTCTGATCTCCTAGCAGGAGAGTTTGTGCTTTTAAAAGCACGCGGCCTCTAGGCCCTGGATCAGGACAGCAAGGAGAACGGAGACCCTTGTAGAGCAGCTTGTGTGGATTCCGGTCTGGAGCGGGGAGCCCAGGGGGGCAGCCTCGTCTCCTTCGGGGATGGGGGGGTGGGGCAGTTCATTCACCAGCATCTTCCAGTTCTATCTGTGAGCCAGGGGAGCTCAGGGGGATGACGCTGTTGTCGGTTGTTTGCGTTCGTGAGAGTAGAAACCAGTGTCACTCGTTCTGAGTAAAACGGAACTGTTCATTTTCTCTGTTGAAGTTTCATTTCTAATGCACTTTATCTAATTTCAGATTTCAGATATTAAAGATGCCCTTGTCAGTGTGTACGGAGTCGTGCCCAAAGTCCAGTGTCTTCCAAGACAGGTCAGACGTGTGCTGTTCTGTCATCCTTTCTGTTCCCATCAAGAAGACAGTTCAGTTCTTCTGAGAGCTTTGTCCTCACCGTGAAGTTCCCGGGACAGAGTGGTGTATGTGTGGGTGTGCAAACGGGCCTGTGCTGTGTGTGCGTGGGCGCGCGCGCGCGTGTGTGTGTGGGCGCGTGCATGGGCGCACGCGCGTGCGCGTGTGTGTGTGTGCGCGCGTGCGCACTTTGAAATAATAAACTGTCTGACACCGTGCTAGGATGGGGCTCGTTTCCTGGCAGCTTCCCCCTAACAAGGCTCCCGTCCTGGAGGGGTGGTGCAGTAGGGGCGAGGCAGCGTGGGTATATTTTGCAGGTAAACATTTCTCAGTGTTCGCATTGTTAGTCTTAGACGTTTCAGTTGTAGTTACCTGTCCAACTCATAGATGGATTGTACTTTCTTTTGTCAGCTGATAAAGTCTTAAATTCATTTAGCGATAGGGTGCTGTTTACCTACTTATCAACAAAAAGCTGTGTCTTCTCCTGGGACAGTGATGCAGATGCGGTGCGTCTGGCTGTGTCTGCACGCACCATTACTGATGTGTAAATTTCTAAGATGAAAGTGGGGTCCCTTCCCTCACGCCGCCAGCCTGGCGCAGGGGAGTGGCTGGATGGTGACCCCAGGTGCTGCCTTGGGCCCCAGCCCCACTTCACTGCTGGAGCTAGGCCTGCTCCTGGAACATGGATCCTGGGTCCAGAGCCACCGCTTTTGTTTTTCTTCAAGTTCTAAAACTCGCTGATCATAGAACCGTCATGATGATCCAACCTGAATTCTAAGACGTCTTTTGTTCCTCATTGCAGGGCGACGAGGAGGTGCAGCTCCTTGCGCAGATTGAAGTGTGCTTCTCCAAGGACCTGCAGCTGCAAAACTGCATGGAACCCGGGGAGCCGGTGCCCCGAGGGCCAGAAGCAAGGCCGGCGGCGAGCCTGGGGCTGGAGATCTGCAAGGACGGCGTCCTCTTTTACCCCGCACTCAACAAGACCAATCACTGATGCCCACATTTTGTAAATAGTCTTTATTTTGAAAAGCAAGAGGAATTGACAAACCACTGCTTTTTAAAAAGCAACTCCGAAGTGAAATCTCCTGTTTACAACCTCTTTACCTAAGCCTGTTCTGTTTGTTTTGCTTTGCACTCCGTGTCTGGGAGTTGATTTTCATGGTACATGTAAAGATGGGGTGAACTTTGGGTACGTTGAAAGGGAGGAAAGTTCCCCGCCTCTTGGCTGCTTTGTGACTGCAGTAAAGCTTATGGTTTTCTTTTTCTCTCCTTTATCAATCTCTGTGACAGCCTTGGAAGACAAATCCGGGCAGATGGTACCGATTCAGGAGAACTCTCTCCTGTGTCCCTCTCAGTGAGCTGCCTTCTCGCTCTGAATACTCCTGGGGGGCCGTTGGGACCATCCCTCGAGCAGGAGCCCGGGCCGCCTCGCAGGGGGTGCACAGGAGGGCGTCTCCACTTCCGACCTCAGGGCTGCCGGCTTCTGTTCCGTGGTCACCCACCAGCGTCTCCCTCGACCTGGCATGGGTGGGCATGGGCGTGTCCTCTGAGGGTGAGATGCTCTGTGGGGGGGGGGGGGGGAGGGGGGGTGCTGCAGGCTTCTCTCTTCTCGCCAGAGGAAATCTGGGTGCATGACCGAGTGCCAGCCAGCACCCCCAGTCAGTGGGTACTCCTCCCTGCAGACCAGAAATGCTGTAGGTCAGTCTGTATCTGCTTTCGTTTCCTTCTGTCGGAAGGCAGCATCAAGCCTTAGAGCGCTGGGGCTGACGTGGCCCCAGGGGCGGGCTGCATCCTTGGGTAGTGATGCCGGTGACAGGGCTTGTCTCGGAGATGATGCGAGTTCCAGGCTCAGGTGGGCTGCTGCATGCATGGTCCTTACCTGCTGAATGGCATTTCACCTGTAAAGTGAGGATACCTAAAGTGGTCTGTGAAGTGGACTTTCTGTGCTTTATTAAAACTACCTTTTAACATTATTTCTCCCCAGTCTCTGTCCTTTTTTAAAATGCTTTTAGCTGTGTGGGCTAAACTGTGACGCCCAACACTGTCTTAATCAGGTTGACATTGCCCTGTTTCTTTTACTTAACAAATTAGAACTTACTATGTGCCAGGCGTTATGTTAAGCACTTAAAAATGTTATTTAATCCTAAGAACAACCATATTTTCAAAATAATCCTATCTTTAAAAAATAACCTTGGGGGCTTCCCTGGTGGCGCAGTGGTTGAGAGTCTGCCTGCAGATACAGGGGACACGGGTTCGTGTCCCGGTCCGGGAGGATCCCACATGCCGCCGAGCGGCTGGGCCCGTGAGCCACGGCCGCTGAGCCTGTTGCTCCGCAACAAGAGAAGCCACCACAACGAGAAGCCCGCGCACCGCAACAAAGAGTAGCCGCTGCTCGCTGCAACTAGAGAGAGCTCGTGCACAGCAACGAAGACCCAATGCAGCCAAAAATAAATAAACAATAATTTTTAAAAAAATTAACCTATTAAATTGAATCACTATGAAAGGTGACACTTAGGAATAAAGCCTGCTTCTTCATGTTGTATAATTATTATTAGCTAACAAGCAAGTGGGATTGATTCTAATAGCATAAAGTTTTTTTTTAAACAGTGAATTTCTCATCAGAGGAAATCCTAATTTTATTTCCATTCCGGTGAGTCTCCAAGGCTTTTTGTGTCTTCCTAGGGCTGCCATAGCAAATTGCCACAAACGGGGCATCTTGAAACAACAGAAATGGCTTCTCTCACATTTCTGGAAGCCAGACATCTGGGACCAAGTGTCAGCCTCGCACTGAAGGCCCCAGGGGAGGATCCTTCTCCGTCTCTCGTGGCTTCTGGCAACCCTCGGTTTATAGACGCGTTGTTCCAATCCATCCGTGTTTTCACATGGCTACTCTGCGTGTGTGTGTGTCTCTGCGTCCAAATCTCCCTCCTCTTAGAAGGACACAGTCGTATGGACTAAGGTCCACCCTAACAAACTCATTCTAACTTGACTATATCTGCAGAGACCCTATTTTCAAATAAGTTCACATTCACAGGGGATTCGAATGCAGACATATCTTTCGGGGACACATTCACCCACAACACCTGCAAACAAGCAGGACCCATCGGGCTGTGCACCTTTGTACCCTTTCGAGCAGACCTTGCTCAGTGCCTTGTCTAGTTTCTCCACTGACCTATTAGCCTCATAAGAAAATGAAGAAGGAAATCTTTGAAGAATCAACACAGGTGAAACCCCTGCAATTGAGTGGCTTGACTTGGCCAGGGCTGAAGGGGTTTCTTAGACAAGTTTAAGGTTATTCTTTGTCACTTTTGCCTTTGTCATAATGCATGAGGACTAAGATGAGACAGCAGCACCTGAGATGTGTCTGTTCTCACAATGTGTACGTTCAAGATGGGAGTAGCTAGTTACAGCCAGGTGGGCCCTCAGGTGAGCTCTATATGCATGAACTTCTGGAGGCAAAGGAGGCAGCAAACAGCCCAACCCCGGGGGCAGAAGGTGAAGGCGGGGCGGGATGGTTGAGAAGGGCTGTGAAGGTGGGTTCCATGGGGCCGGTTGGCTGGGATGTGTCTCAGCGATCATTCTGGTTCAATCTCTCCTGGTACCCAGTGGGTCCTTTCAAATATGTAGGTTCATGTCTTTTATCTCTGGAATGTTTTCAAGGGTTATAGTTTTAAATGTTAGTTCTGTAATGTTTTAATTTTCTTATTCGAGGACACCAACTGTAACAGGGAAGGACCAAATCTGACTACATGTTTGATCTGTTTCTTTTACTTGAACCTTTGCTTTCAGCTGCTTTTGTTCACTAAAAGGATACTGTCTACACATAATGGCCTGCCTCAGGGAACCCTGACCCTCTGCCTGAAGGTTAAATCAAAGTGCCTTTGTTCAGGGAAACATCCGGACCCTGTCCACCTGGGGATGGCTGCAATAAAGAAGAAATTAACACATTCTCTCCCCAAGGCTGGCCATTCCTCGGGATATTTGCAAAACTTATCGCCTTTATACTTTACTTCCGCATTCCTCCCCTTCTCTGTGCTATAAAAGAAACTGGCATCCAAACCCCGATAAGATGGTTATTTTGAGACTTACTCTGCCGTCTTCTTGGTCTGCAGGCTTCCCGAATAAGGTCGTATTCCTTGCTTCAGTACCTCATCTCCGATTCATTGGCCTGTTGTGCAGCGGGCGAGCAGAGCGAGCTTGGACTCGGTGACACAATTACACTGTAAAGAGCCTTAATATAAAGATTATCACTAGAGTGAAAACACAAACCTTCCTAAGCACCAGAATAAATGAACAAAGTAAAAAGGGCACACCACACAGGGAAACAGTAAATGAAACATAATGCACAGTAATTGCAACGTGATATAACTGACAGAACTGAGACCAAACATAGCCATGTAAATACATGTGAGTGGACTTCACTTGTGGGTTTAAAAAGAAGAGATTTTTCAAATTGGCTCAAAAGCAAAACCTAACTCTATGGTGTATGAAAGAAATACACCTGAAACTAAATGATTTTTTTTTTTTTTTTTTTTTTGCGGTACATGGGCCTCTCACTGTTGTGGCCTCTCCCGTTGCGGAGCACAGGCTCCAGACGTGCAGGCCCAGCGGCCATGGCTCACGGGCCCAGCCACTCCGCGGCATGTGGGCTCTTCCCGGACCGGGACGTGAACCTGCGTCCCCTGCATCAACAGGCGGACTCTCAACCACCGCGCCACCAGGGAAGCCCTGGGTGCGCTTTTTAATAGGCTACTCTTTTTAAAAATAAAGTCTTTTTTAAAATTATTATTATACAGTCTGAGCATTTCTTGAGGGTAGACTGGGACTTCAGCAGGATGGTGTAACAGTGAGGGGGGGTGATCTGAGGAGTGAAACGCAGCACAGTGTAAAATGTCGACGGTCGTGTGATTTCAGAGCTGTTTTGTGGACCACATGGGCTAAATAGAAGAGCAGGCTTAGCAGTTCGTAACATGTTCATGGCCCAGTAAATGCTTATGACTTTTAATCAACATTTCTGTGTGGCCTAGAGCATAGTAGCAGGTAGTGATGACATGTCTGATAACTTGGATCAAATCCAGTAAGCACCAGGCCGTAGGCGACAGGGGAGGTAGAAGTCGGTGTTCAGAGCCTGAAACCCAGGGAAGGAGCCAGGGTCATCAGGGAAAGGCCTCACTGAATATAATTTTGCACAAGAACCTGAAGGAAGTGAGGCAGCCAACCATGGAGGAAGAATCTTCCAGGTGATGGAAACAGCAAGTGCAAAGGCCCGGGGGCAGCACATACCTGGTGTGTTTGAGAAAAGCAGGGAGGCTGCTGCGACTGGCCCACTGGGCTGTGAGCAGGCGGCAGTGGGGTAGGGCCTCAAAGGTCATCTCAGCCTTTAAAGGCAGGGAGTTATTTCTGTGCCCGTGGAGTCACCAAAGAGTCTGGAGGGGCATTAGCTCAACACCAATGTTGTCTAGTCATTGTGTGAATAAATGAATGAACTAATGAAGGAAGACATGCATGTGGCAGAGACGTCTGTGAAGCATGTTAGCTTACATCGTGCCCAGAGGAGGAGGGCTCACAAATTGTCTAATTGTCTGTTTTATCTTTCTGTGGTGTTTTGTGAACTTTCAATCAGGAATAAAAAGAATTTAATCCAGGGCCTAAGGCAACTGAAATTGTACTGTAAGTGTTTTTTTTCAAAATTCAGCTCTATTGGCTCTATTCATCACTGCAGAGGGCTGAAAAACCCTTAGGGGAAGATAAGAAAGCTGCTTTTCCTCACAAGATCTGGCTCAGGAAATGAAATGACCAGGACACAATCCCCGGTTTTAAATCAGTATTTGTGCTTCTGTAAGAAGATAAATCTATTGCATCATTTATGGGATGGTCTCAGTTTCCCATAGACGGGAGGAGGGCAGTGACTAGGATTTGCTTGTCCTGAGCAAAACCTTTGACAGACAGTGAGAAATGCTGCAAGTTTACATAATTTTTGGGATGGGAATTCCATTCTTCTGAGTGACTATAGTGAGTCTTGCATTGGCTATAGGCAGAAAGGACAGGTTTAGCATCCCAGGCTCAGATGAGGTGAGGTTATTAGGAAGCTGGAGATGTCAGGGTGAGGACCTGTAAAATCCTGCAGTGACTCTGCACGGGTTTGCTTTGAGCGTTTCAACCTGTGCAGCTGTCATACATTCACGGGCCCTTTTTTTCTGGAGGAGAATTATGCAATAACTTTTCCTATTCCTTTTTGATGTTGAACAGCCCACAGAGTAACACAGGCCAATTTTTACCAGCAAAGACATTGACCCAGCTGGCACAGCTGGAGTGACCTGGTCCCCACCTGTGCTGCCCTCTTGGTTACTGGGGTACCTTCGGGCCCCACCACGAGACGTGAGCTCTTCCTGCTGCCTCGGTGTCCTGACAGCTGCTTGGACATGGTAGGTACTTAGTAAATGTTTACCCAGAATTGGGGAGAGACAGTCAGCAATGGATCAAAGATGACCATGTTCATCAGTGGCCACTTAGCGGCTGAAAATAGAAAATTCAGCCAATCACCAACATGTTCCCCCTATTCAGGTGTATGGTACCCCATTCATCAGAGACTTGAATGTCACCTGAATTGTTTTTCTGTTTTAGAGCAGACTAGAAACAGCCACAGCAAGAAATATTTGAGTGGCCCCATCCAGGGTGCTAGGTGTCTCCCTCCCGGGTAGGCAGCTCTATTTAAATCCATGAATATCATTTTTTTTTAAACAAATTTATTTATTTATTTATTTTTGGCTGAGTTGGGTCTTCGTTGCTGCGTGCGGGCTTTCTCTGGTTGTGGCGAGCGGGGGCTACTCTTCCTTGTGGTGTGCAGGCTTCTCATTGCGGTGGCTTCTCTTATTGCGGAGCATGGGCTCTAGGCACGTGGGCTCAGTAGTTATGGCGTGTGGGCTCAGTAGTTGTGGTGCCCGGGCTTAGTTGCTCTGCAGCGTGTGGGATCTTCCCGGACCAGGGCTCGAACCCATGTCCCCTGCATTGGTAGGCGGATTCTTAACCACTGCGCTGCTAGGGTAGCCCCATGAATATAATTCAATGTTGCTATAACTGAGGGTCTAATCTATGGCAACACCTAGAAACCCAGTGGTTTTGGCGATGTGGGGGACAGTGGGGTGCCACTTACTGCTGGTGAAAGACCTGAGGTGTAGACTGTTACCCGGCAGGCAGCAATGAAGGAGGATTTACTAGAATTAGGAGAATCTTCCCTTCTAAGTGTGTTAGTGATCCATGATCACATTTATAGGTATTTCACATTCATGTATCACCATCGTAAATATAAACATATGCCTTCATGGAAACATGATATGCACGTATGCTTATCAGTTAGGACACTTACACTTATAAATAACCAAAAAATGGAAGCTTTCTTTAAAATGATGGGAATTAATTGGTTCAAGTAATTGAAAACGCTACCTTCAGGTACAGTTTGATCAGGGGCCCAGCTCCATTACTGCACAGTTGGCTGGGCTCCGTCCTCCTCCACATGGTGGCTTTTCCCTGAGCCTGGCTTCCATGTGGGACAAAACCGCAGCAGCTGTGCCAGGCCTCCAGCCCACCTGGCAGCAGGTTCCAGGTCATTTCCTTTGTAAAGCAAAACAACTCTCTCCTGAACCGAGTCTCCCGAAACTCCTTTTTCCCTTTCATTTCTTCTGTAGAAGACATAGAAGGACAAGTTGTCCCCTTCTTACAGGTACTATTCAGAGCTGGGGAATTCCAGCAGAGAAACCACATTTTATGTTCCGTGCTTAATTGTAATACTAATAAGCGCCTAAAGTCACATATGAGCTATTTTACATGAATGTTCTTATTTGATTCTTGTAACAACCCTGCAGGGTGTAATCCTTGCCATTTTAACTAAGAACAGAGGGAAAAAAACGTAAACCAACTTGCAAAGGACACAGTGACGGTTACTGGCATGAAAAACGCATTGGAACTTTTAGAAATGCCAGCCGAGCACACTCCCGGTCCCAGGGCAGATTGCCCATCAAGTTTGTGAAGGGCGGAAATGGGTGACCAGCCTCTGCTCCCAGGCCAGGCTACTCCCTCGCCAGCCCTCCGGTCCTGTTCCCAGGCTGGCACTGGGGGCACAGGCTCAGCCGGACAACCCGGGCCGATTGCTGGGGCCAGCCTGAAACAGCCCGGCAGACGTTTGCCTGGCAAAGATGGGTTTCCTGGGCTTCCCTGGTGGCGCAGTGGTTGGGAGTCTGCCTGCCAGTGCGGGTGACGCGGGTTCGAGCCCTGGTCCAGGAGGATCCCGCGTGCCGGGGAGCAGCTGAGCCCGAGCGCCACGGCTGCTGGGCCTGCCTCTGGAGCCCGCGAGACACAACTACTGAAGCCTGTGCACCTGGAGCCTGTGCTCCGCTGCAGATGAGGCCACCGCAATGAGAGACCCGGGCACCGCAAGGAGGAGTGGCCCCCGCTCACCACAACTAGAGAAAGCCTGTGCGCAGCAACAAAAACACAACGCAGCCAAAAATAAATAAATTTAAAAAAAAAAAAAAGGGTTTCCTGGGATCAGCAGAGAATCGCAATGCAGGGGCGAGGGCGCGAGCCCGTGCGTGTCCCCGAGGGGCAGCGGGCAGAGAGCGTTCGGGAGGAAGAGGAAGTGGTGGGAGGGCCGCAGTCACGGTTCGCATGGTCATTGGCCGAGTCCTTCTCTTCCCGTCGGGCTCCGCCAAGGTCACAGGGCACAAGGCTCCCCCCTCTGGCCGCCCAGCTCTATTTGGTCGGAGTTTCTGTTGAGTTTCTGCAGGGGCGTCTCCAACTTTCTTTAACTGTGGGTAGAGGCCCGAGGTGTGGCCTTGCGTGTGTCCCCCTCTCCTTTGGGCCCTGCTGCGCGCAGAGAAGTTTCTGGACTTGGTGGAGGCTGCCCTGGGGCCCGGGGGCCCGCTGGCCGGGGCAGGGCCGTCCAGGTCCCCAGAGATCGGGGCTCAGCAGAACAACCCTGCTGGGGTTCTGCGGACACAGACCCCCGGACACCTCCTCAAATGGCTCTGTGGACGTCCGGGCAGGGGCGCTCTGGCCACCTGTGTCCCCGGCGGCTCTGATGATGCAGTGACACCGGGGTCGCGTCCTGTCGGAGACAGCAGGCTGCCCTCGGCCCCGCTGCTGGCGGGAGTGCTTTGCATCCGGGGCGGCTGGTTTTGTGGTGACGCCTTTTCCCCAAGTTCTTCGCTGGAGCAGAGGATGGCGCTGACTCGGGCCTGCGACGTCTGTTCCACATGTGTCGCCTGCAGCCAGCACAGCCTCGAGGGCGCTGAGTCTCAGGAGGACTGGGTGGCCTGGGTGCCTCCTTTTTTGTGGGAAGCACGATGACAGGTTCACTGACACCTTGGGTTCCGGGGACAAGAGCCCTGACGACGATCTGAGCCTTTTTGGAAGCAAAGCGTTTTCCAGACTGTGTCCTGTCGGCCTCACACCCCAGTCCCGGGTCTCTCACCTCCGAGTTGTACCCAGTCTGGCCAGCTTTGAGGAAGGGCAGCACGACCATGTCTGTCGATCAGAAGATCCGAATGGTAACTTCCCAAGGTTGTGACGGCAGGCAGATGGCAGGTGAGTGTGGCTTGTTACGATAAAATTAGTTGTTGGTTCCTCTTCGCTCGGCTTTGCTGTTGGCATTGCTGTCACTTCCTGGTTTGCAGAAGCGGCTGGGTGATCAGCCCACGATCCGTGAGCTCTCCTCTACCTTCCTCCCTGGCTGCTGGGATTCACGTCTCACCAGGGACTTTCTGTGGTCGACAGTGTCTCTAGGAAAGAGTCTGCCAGCCTTGTAAATTCCACAGACGGGTCACTCATTCCGCTGAGCTCAGGACGGGTCTGCCCTTGTGTTGTCTTTAATGCTACGGGGGGCCACTATGCTATCCATCACACTTGGTAACGCAGGGGAACAGGGACATGGATGTTTGAATATGTCGCTGCACTCGGGCCGTAGCCATGAAGTTCAGGCAGTTTACCCTGTATTAAAACAATGAAACTATATCATGAAAAGACAGCCTAGGAGAATTGAAAATTTATTTTGCTTTCCTTTTGGGCTTTGTGGTCAATGTCTTGATCCACTGTGATGGTTCATTTATTGTGTCAGCTGGGCGGGGCCACAAGGCCTAGATATGTGGTCAGACATTTTTCTGGATATTTCTGCGAGGGTGTTTTTAGATGAGATTAACTTTTAAAGGGGTGGACTTGGAGTAAAGCAGATGGTGCCCCCACTGCGGGTGGCCCTCAGCCAACTAGCTGAAGGCCTGGATAGAGCAAAGCCTGATTTCCCTGAGCAACAGGGGACTCCGCAGCAGACTTCAGACTTGGACTGCCGGTTTGGGGCTGGCCAGCTTCCATCATCATGGGAGCCAGCCCTTAAACTAAAATCTCTCTCTCTTTCTCTACACACACACGCACGCACGCACGCACACACGCACCCGTTGGTTCTGTGTCTCTGGAGAGCCCTGGCTAACGTATACACTTCGGGTTACGCGTTGCCTGTTTGACACGTGCAAGGCCCCCGCCAGCTGAGCTCCTGGGTCTCCCTCTGAGCTGGTTGTTTGCCGATGTTCTCCTTTGTGGGGCAGATGAAGAGATCATCTCACGCTTTCATGCCGGGCGTCCTGCAGGCTCCCCACCTCCAAGAAAGAATGAGCGTGTGCAGATACAGACTGGGATGCTTAATGTTTTGTGTCAGCTTGACTGGGCTAAGGGTGCCCAGACTCCTGGTTATGTCTGTGAGGGCTTTCCGGAAGAGAAGAGCATGTGATTCAGTGGCATGAGGTGCGCCCGGATGAAACAAACAGGTTAAGAAGGGCGAATTCTTCTCCCGCTGAAGGTGGGATGGCCACCTTTTCCTGCCCTTGGACGTGGGAGCTCCCGGTTCTTAGGCCTTCGACCTCAGCCTGAGTCACACCATGGGCTTTCCTGGGTCTCCAGCTTTCTCATGGTCGACTGTGGGACTTCTGGTGTCCATAACTGCATGAGGCGCTTCCTACAATAAATCCCCTCTTACGTGTATCTCTATCCTATAAACCTGCAGGTTTCTCTGGGGACCCTAATACACAGATGTTACTACCAACATGAACAGAATAGGTGGAAACAGGCAAAACGTGGAACCAAAGTATGTGGTGACCGGTGGCCCTCCCTCCCGATCCTGCCCCTTAGTCACTCAGGGACACGTGGCCACCTGACACCATATCTCTTCCTCTTTTTAACGAGTTTTAAGTATTCAGGAAAGTTGCAAGAATGGTGCAAAGAACGTTTGCCCCCTGAAGGCTTTGAGAGTGAGTTGCTGCCACGACACACATCATCCCCAAACATTTACTGTGCATTTTCTACAAGGAAGGACATTCTCTTCCACACTCACAACCCAGCCGCCTGGATCCAGACAGCGGCCCTGATGCCCCACTGCTGCCCAATCCACAGGCCTCACGCCACCTCCACTGATTGTCCCGACATCACCTTTGGAGCAAAGCATCGCCCAGGACCCCCTCCCACACTTAGTGGCCACCGTCGGCTTCAGTCTGGGCCGTTCCCCGGGACTAAGGTGCCTCTCATGGTCTTGGCGCCTGGGAGCTCACAGGCAGGTATTTGGTAGGCTGTCCCCCGCGTGGCTGCGTCTGACGTTTCCTCGGGTCACGCGTCTTTGTCACGCCTACCGAGTCTCTGCGGGCCCCGCTCAGCTGGCGCCTGGTTCCTACGTGACCCGTCAGGCGGGTGCCTGTCAGCACCCCCGCAGGTGCCAAGTTCCTTCTTTGTAATTAAAAACTGCTTTGTGTGTGGACAGATTTGGAGTTACGTTAATATCCCGTTTCTTATCATCCTTCCAGTTGAGTAATTGAAGTCACTGTGGACTCAAGGCTCCTATGTTCCTCCTTGGGTAACAATCCATTCCTTCTGTTATTTGTTCTAATGTGCAGACAGCCCCCAGTTCGGCTGGCGGGAGCCTGTGGGCTGGCCCTGTTCCCTCCACGCGTCTTTGTTATCAGCTGAGCATTTCCTGACTTTCTGGTACAATAGTGTGTCTCAAGGTCGTGTCGTACTTTCCAGCGCTGGAACCAGCCTTTTCTCCAAAGAAAAAATACCTTTCTACCGTTAACATCTACACATATTTCTGTATTGATCCACGTCTATGGCAAACCATGAGTTCACACCAACACCTCCAATTCCAGTCGAATGCTGGAGAGCTTACGGAGGAGAGAGAGTGAGGGAAGAAGCAGGAGGACCAGGCCTGGGGCAGAAGGAGGCTGGGGCAGGGCAGAGCTGGACCCAGCACTCGAGTGAACGGTTGTCCACTGCAGGGGTTCAGAACCATTCACGGAGCTTGTGGAGTGGAAGGAGGGCGTGTGGCTATGGCTGGGATGGGTGTCAGGGGCCGCAGCACATTCTGTTGGGAATGACTGAGAGGCTGTGCGAAAGGTCCCTTCGGAAACCCCAGACCGAGAGTCACCAGGATTCCTAGTAGCTTCCTGGACAAAAATTATTTTACCAGAGTGTCCCATCTGTCCTAAGGGAAAGAACGCGTGAACTCTGGAGGGAGGAAATGTACATTGGATCCGCGTGGAGCTGTGTTTTACATTTCTGTGATGGGTGGTTTGTGGGCTCATTATTTATGGTGATGGGCATTTTCCTAGGGAGGGTCTGTCACCCTGTCCTCTGCAACTCCTGTGCTTCCCACCCAGTGTCGTCTTCACTTGTTAATTCACTTATTCAACAGCAGTTCACAGAGCGCCTGCTGGGGTGAGGGGTGGTGAGCCCCAGGCTGTGGACACATGTGAGCAGGGGAAATGCAGCACCTCCCTCTTCCTGCCCATCAGAGAAGATGACACTTAAAAGCTCCCATGTGAGGTGTGAGGTCAGGGTCGGGAGGCCCTCGGGGGACGTCCCAGGTCACTAGCGATCTTGCCCAAGTCCCCAAGTGTCTCTCTTCTATCTGCTCCCACATTCTGTTTGGTTCCTGCCCTGTGTCTGTGGTTTCCAGAACAGAAAAAAATTCAATCTCTCTCCAAACCTCCGCAAAGACCTTCAGGAGTTTAAGACCACTGGGTGTCCTTGCCCTTCTGCTGTGGACGTTACGTAATGTGTTCTTGCAAGTGTCCAGAGCCGAGTGCTGTCAGCCGTTGCACCTCCATGGAAACCCAGCTCAGCCTGGGGGCCCCTCCCACCACAGCCAAGGCTGGAGCAGAGGGAGGAGGTGGGCCAGGACGCGGAAACACAGAGCCACAGGCTGGACTTCTTAATCTCGGTGCTGGGAATTGTGACCTGAATTTCAAAGCCCACATCTATCGAGTTGGGCTGAGGCTACAATTGCGGTATTTTGCTCCCCAGACAGTCACTGCACCGAATGGCCCTGCACCCTTCTACTGGGTCACGGTCCTGCACGTGCTATTACTTGCTCAGAGCCACATGACTGGGTAGACCAGAAGGCCCAGCTGACCCTGAGCTTTACTTCTCCAGCTGGGACTTGCTGGGCAAGTGTTTAGTGGCTCTAACATCCTTTTAACATTATAACCCTCAAGGAGTAAGGGAGAGACCAGAAGTGACACACCTTTTCATCCTTAAATTACATCCCAGCTGAGATGCTCACCTGGGATTTACCCGGCATCCTCTTGCCCCTGGCACTGTACCAGCCGAGCTGCTGGTGTCCATCTCACCGTGTCGGGAGCTGACCAGGGAACTGTCAGCTGGCAGCCATGTCTCGTGGGTGCTTTTTTCCCCGCCGGCTCCTGCGGTCTGCATCTTTTTCTTCTGTGTGTCCTGGCGGCCAGCCGGCCCCTGCTGTCAGCCTCCTGAGCTAAGATCTCTGCTCTGGTTCCTCAGGGACTGACAGCAGGAACCCAAAAGGTCCCTCCAGCAGCAAATCACGGAGGCGTGGGCAGAGCTTTGATTTCACTGTTTCCTCCTGCTGCTACTCACCGGGTCCTCTGAGCGGCTCTCGGGAGGGAGTGGGGCAGGTGTACTCGTGCTCATCCTAAAGGATGTGAAAAACAGCTCCTAGAGGTCATGGCACTCCAGTGTGGGCCCTGGGCCAGCAGCATCTGCACCTCTGGTTAGAAATGCAGAGTCTCGGGCCCTTGCCTAGCCCTGCGGGTCAGAGTCTGCATCTTCACAGGGTCCCAGGTGATGACGGTGCTTGGTGAAGGGTGAGAAGCATGGTTTCAGGTGACACACCAGCCAGGGGCCTGGAGCTGGGAGGTCTCGTGGCCTGCGTGACCCTGCCCCATCCTTCCCACAGGAAGACGAGAAGCTTCCTCTCTGTGCCACGCTGCTTCCGGCCAGGCAGATGTAGGACTGGGCTCTAGATCTAGGGCATGGACCCATGTATATTCACAACCACTGAGACAGCAACCAGAAGGCTGAGTCAAGCCAGGAACACAGACAGGGTCGGGGGCTGGGGGCAGTGAGAACAGCAACAAAACCCATAGGCAGGGGCCTCGGGTCATGAGGGTCCAGGAGGGATGCAGAGCCCTGGGTCTGCCTTCCAGCTGCCTGCGGTACCTACTGGCTTCCTGACTCACTTTCCTCGCTGTGAAATGGGACGCGTTAGGGAGTGGCAGGTATAAAGGGCTTAGATTGACTCTGGCACGAGCTGAGGTTTCGCAGTTATCACCCTGGTCCGGGAGGCGGCCCACCCTCCTGCGGGTGGAGGTCCCATCCTCACCCACGCCCCCAGCCTCCTGTCCTCCTGTTCCACGTTGCTGAGGATTCAGCGTTCCCGCTACGTGGCTGCGTTCCAGCGTGGATGTGACTGCCCATCCCCTGTGGTGGAAAGACAGTTGCTGGTTAAACGGCGCTCGGACACCTTTGCATGAAAGGGTGTCACTCCACAACCATTTCCACTCTCCCACAACCCTTGTGAAGCCAGTGGGTGACGTGACCTGTGGCCTCATTTCCAAGGCCAGGGTGATAATGACCTAACATCACTGGCCTTGCGTCTCACCGAGAGAAAGTTCAGATGGGCAGAGCTCTGTGAACCTGCTGGAGGAACAGTCCATGCAGCCTGACTCGGGCTGGCCCAGAGCCGCCTCTACCCCCAGGATGGCACTGTGATGCCGGGGAGGTGAACAGAGATCGCGGGGCACCAGGCCGTCCACACCAGTGTGCAAACCAGGCTTGTTGAGTTGCAGAGACCCCTGCTCCCACCCATTGCCTGGTGTGTTCTGTACCACTTGGGCGATCTAGCTGCTGTAATAACATACCCAGCGTTTCAGCGGCTCCCCCCCTGCAAGTTTAGTTCTCACTCCTGGAGTGTCCAGCACCCATGTTTTACTTGTTGGGCAGATTCCACACGGTGACTCGGGGTCCAGGCTTCTGGTGTGGTGGTTCCGTGGGTCCCCTTTCTCCTTATCGGTGGGCTTCATCTTTTTTTATGCCTTGAACCCCGTGTGGTGGTCTCGTGAATGGGCTTTTTCTCAGAATAGTGTTTTTAAATACATTTTCAAAAGCACATAGGATAGCAAAGTATGTAATATGAAAACGTGATTTCTATTAATACAAAATCATTCATCCTGGTGCAGCTGCGTTTTTTGCCTGCGTTCATAACTGAAGGAGACGCTAAAGATCGGGTAGAGATTAGAAATAAAAATGTCATTTTCTCCTGGCGCTCGAGTTCACAGACGCCCTTGAATTCTGACCCAGGTTCAGACCTCCAGGCACGAGTCAGGGAAGAAGAGGCAGCGAAAGCACAGCCACTTCTTATGCCTGTGCTGGAAGGACACCGTCCCTCCCATACCCACCGGCCAGAGCCAGCGACAGGGCCACGTCCAGCAAGTGGGTGTGGTAAATGCTCTGTCTGACAGTCAGTCTCTCGTTTCAGTGTCTCGTGTCTGTCGTGTCCCGAAACACGGACGTTTAGTGAGGGATCCAGCATACGCCTTCTAAATGCTGGGAGGGAAAATTAAATTGGGGGCCTGCTCCAGTCTGTCCGTAAATCCACCAAAAGCTGTTCCCAGTGAGTGATACCAGGCAGAGGTCCCCCTCAGTTCTGCATGGGGTTCAGCCTTCAGGTGGCACCAGCCAGAGGTGCTGCGGAGTGAAAAAGCCTGCACGTCGTCTCCACCCAGGAAAGACAGACCAAGAGATGGTCCTTGTATCCCTGTTCTGAGAGCCCATGAAACACAGACCGAAGGCCCCGGGGAAGAGAAGGAACGATCGTGGGCCTTTTCAGAACGGCAGCCCCTCTGCACTCCCTCTGCCACAATCTGTCCCTTCTCCCTCTGCACAGGGAGTGAGGCCGGCGCGCACCTTCCAATATTCAGGAGTCACAGGAGAAGAATCAGGCTGGTCCTCGGGGCATCAGGCCACCTTCCGCCCCTGTCACCGCTTGATAAACACTGTGAGACGTTCCGCTCTGCCTGCAAGGGGAGAGGCTCTTGTCAAAGCGAAGGGGATGCAGAGATGCTGCAGAAACCTGCCCGGGGCTGGGGCTCTAGCTGTTACTCCCTGGTCACTGCCTGCCGAGATGGCAGGCCTGGCAGTTAGCACAGGATAGAGGTGGAGCTGGAGTGACAGGTCTTGCTTGTCTTAATTCCCGAGGCCTGTCATAACAAACTACCACAAACGGGTGGCTGAAAATAACGGACGTTTCTTCTCTCCCAGTCCTGGAGGCCAGAAGTCGAAAACCAAGGTGTGGGCAGAGCCGTACTCTTTCTGAGGCCGTAGGGAGGATGCTTCCTTGCCTCTCCAGGCTGCTGGTTGTGTCTCACTCCAGTCTCTGCCTCTGTCTTCACGTGGCCTCTCCCCTGTGTGTCTGTGTCCAAATTTCTCTCTTCTTGTGAGGTCACCAGTCATTGGATTAGGGCTCACCCTATTCCAATATGACCTCGTCTTATTACATCTGCAAAGACCCTGTTTCCACTTCTGGCTATGAAATGTGTGGGTGCCCCCCTCCCAGCACCAAGCGATTCTGCAACACCAGCTGGGTGGCCTACAATTCGATTCAGTTCTGACACCGTCTACCAGGAGAGAGCACAGACTCCACAGGTGAAGGGCGCAGTCCCTCAAGGCTGCCCTCACGCACCACTTCAGATCCCAGACATGCGTCCAGGCTGTCACCTGTGCTTCTGTACATCAGAGGTTTCCACAGGCTCCTCCTTGAGTTCCACTGACTTGCCTGCTCGACCCTCAGAACTCAGGAAGACGGTTTACTTACTATTGCAGAGCATTGGCTCATTAGAAAGAATTATTCTGTCGCAGGGCCCAGCAGGTGAGAATTAGAGGAACACAAGACTGTAGCCAGCACTCAACTGACGAATCACTGGGTTAACTGCACACAGTGAGCGCACAACACAGGTTAGTCAGAGTAGGGAAAGGGGGAAAAGAGCCACTCCAAGGAGAGGTCGGGGACGAGGCATCTCAGGACGAGCAGTGGCTCCGGTCTGGCAAGGGTCCCATGACAAGCCTGAGGGGTACGTCCCCTCCTCTCCCCCAGGGCCTCCCGTGGAACCTGGACCAGCTCTCGGTGACTGGGGTCGGGTCCTGCAGCCAGGAGCCTCCAGGTCACTGGGCTCAGTGGTCTCCTTTTAAGGCGTGTTACCCCAGGGGAGGGGTCTTGGCTCTACCAGCGGTCTGTCTGTCCCGGTGACGTCCGTTGCCCATCAGACTTCTTGTCTAGAGTAATTTTTCTTAGAATCACTCTAAGACACTCACATCCTACAGCGGCTTTGTCAGAACAGCTAATGTGGAAATTCACGTTGGCTGCTGTGACTCCATTTTGAACTAAACGTGTCTTAAACTCTCTAAGTTTCACACAAGATGAGTAGGAATTCTTAACAACGAAGAACGAAGAGCGTTTTTGCTCACCACCCACTTCTACAAGGATGGAGTCGCACCCTGTGGCAGGCTCTGACCCATGTGCCCTCTGAGACGGAGTTAAGAGGGTAACAGGATGCTCTGTGCTGTGGACGAGCAGCCCCTTAGACAGGTGCATGTCTGTCTCAGGAGGAACTCAATGAGCCCAGGTTCTTGTAGCTTCCCAAACACAGAAGAGCACTAAAATCATCAACTTGAGATGTCTCTTCTTTGTGACTAGCAGTAGTCCGTTACCAAGATGTGTATACTTGATGTCACACATTCCCCAGACAAAAAGCACCTATAAACTGGCTTCCCCCCTCCTCTTCAGAGCAGCTGCTCAGAGCTACTGGGAGGCCGTCTCCAGGGCCGAAGTCCTCAGTAAGGTCCCCGAATAAAACTGAGAGTCACAACTCCTATGTTGTGTGTTTTTCTGTAAGTTGACAGAATCAAAACACAAAAAGTCTCATCATTATAAGACTATTAAAGGCTACAAATGAGTAGCTAGATGAGGAGGTACACAGGGTAGGGTTCAGGGGCTCCCGAGCACAGGAGCTTCTGTGCCCACGGAATGTGCCTGCACCACCCTCCGGCACAAGGACGTATTTGTGTTCATCACCCTGGAGGCTGCCTGAACCCCGTATCCCATTTTGTTCTTATGGAGGTTTCATTACGTAGGCCTGACATTAAATCGTTGGCTGTCGTCAGCCTCCAGGCCCCTCCCTTCCCTGGAGATTGGGGGTGGAGCTGAGAGGTCCAACCCTCTAATCACATGGCTGGTTCCCCTGCCAATCAGCGCTCACCCCTACCTAGGCTTTGCAAAAGTCACCTCGTTAATGGGAACTCAGAGGTTTGTTATGAATAACAAAAAAACCCATTTCACCTTTATTATTCTGAAGCTATTTCAGGAAGCAAGGCCTCCGAAAACCAAATATTATGACAAAAGATGCCCCGATGCTGTAATCACTTAGGAAATTATAAGGTGTTGGGAGCTAGGAGCCTAGAACTGCAGACAAAGACCAGGATCTATATTTATTATACGACAACATTATACCTCCTTCCTCCATCTTCAAATCCTGCCCTGGCCCATCAGGCATTCTCACTGCAGCTCCCCGACTTGTATTTGCCTCCCTCTGGGACTTTTAAAGACTTGTGATTACATGGGGCCCACCTGGGTAATTCAGGGTAATTGCCCTGTTTAAGACGAGTTGGTTAGCAACCTGAATTCCCTTTGCCAAGGGAAGCCGAATAAGCTGGGCTAGGCACAGTTTCCGGGGATTAGCCCTTGGGTGTCTTTAGGGGGCATTTTCTGTCTGCCCGGCCACATCTGCGTAGCAATCGTGAGATTTACCGTCTTGTTTGTATCAGTCGTTGCTTCCTTTTTATTGCTGAGCAGTATTTCACTGTATCAGAACAGTTTATTTCTCCATTCTGTTGATGGACAGTGGGGATTTTCCCCATTTTTGGCTACTACGAATAAAGCCATTTTGATTATTGTTGTTCAGACCTTTTGATGGGCATATATGGTGCTTCTCTTGGGTAATTACCTAGTATTGGAACTGCTGGGTCAGAGAATAGGTATCTGTTTAATTTTTGAAAACTGCAAGCGTTTTCCCAAAGTGGTTATGTCATTTTATACTCGCGCCAACAATGTGTAAGAGTTCCGGTTGCACCACGTTCTTGCGAACATTTGGTGGCACTGCTGTTTTTATTCTTTATTTTATATATATATATATATATATTTTTTTTTAACATCTTTATTGGAGTATAATTGCTTTACAGTGTTATGTTAGTTTCGGCTGTATAACAAAGTGAATCCGCTATATGCATACATATATCCCGTATCCCCGCCCTCTTGCGTCTCCCTCCCACCCTCCCTAACCCACCCCTCTAGGTGGTCACAAAGCACCAAGCTGATCTCCTTGTGCTATGCAGCTGCTTCCCACTAGCTAGCTATTTTACATTTGGTAGTATATATATGTCCATGCCTCTCTCTCACTTCGTCCCAGCTTACCCTTCCCCCTCCCCGTGTCCTCAAGTCCATTCTCTACATCTGTGTCTTTATTCCTGTCCTGCCCCTAGGTTCTTCAGAACCACTTGTTTTTAGATTCCATATATATATGTTAGCATATGGTATTTGTCTTTCTCTTTCTGACTTACTTCACTCTGTATGACAGACTCTAGGTCCATCCACCTCACTACAAATAACTCAATTTCGTTCCTTTTTATGGCTGAGTAATATTCCATTGTATATATGTGCCACATCTTCTTTATCCATTCATCTGTCAATGGGCATTTAGGTTGCTTCCATGTCATGGCTATTGTAAATAGTGGTGCAGTGAACACTGTGGTACACGACTCTTTTTGAATTATGGTTTTCTCAGGGTATATGCCCTGGGATTGCTGGGTCATATGGTAGTTCTATTTTTAGTTTTTCAACGAACCTCCATACTGTTTTCCATAGTGGCTGTATCAATGGACATTACCACCAACAGTGCAAGAGGGTTCCCTTTTCTCCACACCCTCTCCAGCATTTATTGTTTGTAGATTTTTTGATGATGGCCATTCTGACTGGTGTGAGGTGATACCTCATTGTAGTTTTGACTTGCATTTCTCTAATGGTCAGTGATGTTGAGCATGCTTTCATGTGTTTGTTGGCAGTCTGTATATCTTCTTTGGAGAAATGTCTATTCAGGTCTTCTGCCCATTTTTGGATTGGGTTGTTTGTTTTTTGATATTGAGCTACACGAGCTGCTTGTATATTTTGGAGATTAATCCTTTGTCAGTTGCTTCATTTGCAAATATTTTCTCCCATTCTGAGGGTTGTCTTTTCACCTTGTTTGTGGTTTCCTTTGCTGTGCAAAATCTTTTAAGTTTCATTAGGTCCCGTTTGTTTATTTTTGTTTTTATCTCCATTTCTCTAGGAGGTGGGTCAAAAAGGATCTTGCTGTGATGTATGTCATAGAGTGTTCTGCCTATGTTTTCCTCTAAGAGTTTTATAGTGTCTGGCCGTACATTTAGGTCTTTAATCCATTTTGAGTTTGTTTTTGTGTATGATGTTAGGGAGTGTTCTAATTTCATTCTTTTACATGTAGCTGTCCAGTTTTCCCAGCACCACTTATTGAAGAGGCTGTCTTTTCTCCATTGTATATTCTTGCCTCCTTTATCAAAAATAAGGTGACCATATGTGTGTGGGTTTATCTCTGGGCTTTCTATCCTGTTCCATTGATCTATATTTCTGTTTTTGTGCCAGTACCATACTGTCTTGATTACTGAAGCTTTGTAGTATAGTCTGAAGTCTGGGAGCCTGATTCCTTCAGCTCTGTTTTTCTTTCTCAATATTGTTTTGGCTATTTGGGGTCTTTTGTGTTTCCATACAGATTGGCACTGCCCTTTTTAACTGTAGGAATTCTAGTAGGTTGGTGGTAGTACCTCGTGTGGTTTTAATTTGCGTTCCTCTGGTGACAAATCATGTTAAGCTATTTTTCATGTGCATATTGGCTATGTCTGTATCTTCTTTTGAGAAGTGTCTAATCAAATCTCATGTCCATTTCAGGGGATTGTTTGTGTTTTTATTATTGTGGTGTAGAAGTTCTTTACGTGTCGTGCACACCAGTTCTTAGTCAGATATAGGTTTTGTAATTTTTTGAAGTTGTAGCTCGCCTAGTTATTTCCTTGATGATATAGTTTTTGTTTTGTTTTCTGTTTTTGTTTTTTTGACAGTGCCACACAGCACGTGGGATCTTAATTCCCTGACCAGGGATTGATTCCGCGCCCCCTGCATTGGAAGCGCAGGATCTTAACCACTGGACCGCCAGGGAAGTCCCTCCTTGACGATATGTTTTGATGAGAAGTTTTTATTTGAATAAAATCTAATTTTTTCTCTCATGGTACTTCCCTCTGTGACCTATCTGAGAAATATTTGACTATTCTTAAGTCACAAAGGTTTCTTCTTACATTTTCTTCTGCAAGTTTTGTGGCTTTAACTGTGATCAAATGCAAATCACTTTTTGTGTAGAGTGTGAGGAGTCAAGATTCCTTTTCTTACCACATGGTTATACAGTCATTCCTTTCCTCATTATTGTTTTGGCGTTTTTATTGAAAATCACGTGACTACATGAATGGGGGTCTGTTATTAGGGTCTCCATTATACTCCCTCTATTTGTCAGTACTTCTGCTGAATCATACTGTATCCTACTGGCTTGATTCCTGTAGCTTTTGACAAATCCTGAAGTCAGGTAGTTCAAGTTCTCCAACTTGGTTTTCCTCTTAAGGGATTTCTTTGGATATTCTAGGTTCTTTGAATTTCCATGTAAACTTTAGAATCCGCTTGCCAATTTTTATTTTAAAAATCTGCTGAGATTTTGATTGCCATTGAGCCATTGGGTTGAATGTATAGATCAGTTTGAGAAGAGTTGACATCTTAACAGTACTGAGTGTTCCAATCAATGACTATGATGTATCTCTCCATTCCTTAGAATTCCTTTAATTGCTCTTAAAAATATTCTGTAGTTTTCAGTGTAGAGATCTTGTGCATCTTTTGTTGAATTTAGTCTTAAATATTTTATTTTTTGATGGTATTTTAAATGTACTTGTTTTAAATTTAATTTTCCATTTATTTGATATTAATACATTAAAATATGAATTTTGTTTTTTAACCTGATTACCTAGCACTATTTTTTTTTATTATGGATAATAATTTTTTTTAACATCTTTATTGGGGTATAATTGCTTTACAGTGGTGTGTTAGTTACTGCTTTATAACAAAGTGAATCAGTTATCCATATACATATGTTCCCATATCTCTTCCCTCTTGCGTCTCCCTCCCTCCCACCCTCCCTATCCCACCCCTCCAGGCAGTCCACAAAGCACCGAGCTGATCTCCCTGTGCCACGCGGCTGCTTCCCACTAGCTATCTACCTTACGTTTGTTAGTGTATCTATGTCCATGACTCTCTCTTGCCCTGTCACAGCTCACCCTTCCCCCTCCCCATATCCTCAAGTCCGTTCTCCAGTAGGTCTGTGTCTTTATTCCTGTCTTACCCCTAGGTTCTTCATGACATTGTTTTTTCTTAAATTCCATATATATGTGTTAGCATACGGTATTTGTCTTTTTCTTTCTGACTTACTTCACTCTGTATGACAGACTCTAGTTCTATCCACCTCATTACAAATAGCTCAATTTCGTTTCTTTTTATGGCTGAGTAATATTCCATTGTATATATGTGCCACATCTTCTTTATCCATTCATCCGATGATGGGCACTTAGGTTGTTTCCATCTCCTAGCACTATTTTATATTCACTTATTGGTTATAGTAATTATTTCATAGATTCTTTAGGATTTTCTGTATATAGAGCATTTTATTAATAATATCCTTTTCTGTGAGATAGATCTATTTATCTATCTATCTATATATATATACACATACGTACATACATATATATATATTCTTTTTCAGGTTCTTTTCCCTTATAGGTTATTACAAAATATTGAGTATAGTTCCCTGTGCTATATAATAGGTCCTTGTTGGGTATCTATTTTATACACAGCAGTGTGTATATGTTAATCCCAAACTCCTAATTTATCACTCCCCCCTTCCCCTTTGGTAACCATAAGTGTGTTTTCTATGCCTGTGGGTCTATTTCTGTTTTGTAAATAAGTTCTTTTGTATCATTTTTTCAGATTCTACATATAAGTGACATCGTGTGATGTTGTTCTCTGGCTTCCTTCACTCAGTATGAGAATCTCTAGGTCCATCCATACTGCTGCAAGTGGCATCATCTCATTCTTTTTAAAGGCTGAGAATATATATATCCCCTACATTCATTGGTTTTATTTTATTTTGTTTATTATTTTTGGCTGTGCCATGTGGCTTGTGGGATCTTAGCTCCCCGACCAGGGATCGAACCCATGCACCTTGCAGTGAAAGCATGGAGTCCTAACCACCACTGGACCACCAGGGGATTCCCTTCATTGGTTTTTTTTTTTTTTTTTTTTTTGGCCGTGTTGGGTCTTTGTTGTTGCGCGCGTGGGCTTTCTTTAGTTGCGGTGAGCGGGGGCTACCCTTCGTTGCGGTGTGCGGGCTTCTCATTGCGGTGGCTTCTCTTGTTGCGGAGCATGGGCTCTAGGCGAGCAGGCTCAGTAGTTGTGTCTCGCGGGCTCTAGAGCGCAGGCTCAGTAGTTGTGGCGCACCGGCTTAGCTTCTCTGTGGCATGTCGGATCTTCCCAGACCAGGGTTCGAGCCCGTGTCCCCTGCATTGGCAGGCGGATTCTTAACCTCTGCCCCACCAGGGAAGTCCCCCCTTCATTGGTTTTAAAACCAGAAATTCTAGCTGCTGTTATCTTCCCAAATCCCAAATCTGTTTCCTTAATTCAGGGGGACCACCAGACTCTGTTTAGACTCTTATTTCCTGCTCTGTCGCCTGGAAACTCTTCTCAGGCAGTAATGTGGGGCAGTCCTAGGCTTCACCTTATCTGTTTCTCTTCTTTCAAGCAAGTGGTCGGTGGGATCTGTGTCCTGAGCTGAAATTGAATACATCCAGTGTCCAGTCAAAATGGTCAGCCAAGCAAAGGAGCAGAATATGATCCACATCCATTGTTTCACATATTTTGAAAAATATAATTGCCTCCTATCTTTTCATTTAAGCTCGGAGGGCAAATCCAGACCCCGTTACTTCATCCTGGCTGAAAACAGAAATTCCTGTGGGTTTTGATCAGTTTTAGCTGAACCGTACTGTGACGATGCCCAAAAAATCATCAGACAAGTAACTCACCATGTGTTATTTCTTAATTCCAAATTTTGTTTCCCTTCCAAAACCTGCTTTAGTTTATTCTCAGAGCCTTTGGGTAGTTGTTTTAGTATTTTGTATACAGTCAGTGATTGTTACTTTCAGGAGGTTGGTTTGTTGATTGATGAAAACAAAGTTTATCTTTTCTCAAAAAAAAAAAAAAAGCATTTTACTTAATCCTTAAACACTACCCCTATCAATACTGTCAACCAATGTAAAAAATACCCTCGTGCTGTGGTTCTTTTTCGCCTGGACCCGGTGTCAGTCCAACCTGTAAACTCCCCTGATAAACCCATGCTAACTTCCTCCCCAACCATCTGGTCTGTTTTCTGACCTGTGCTGGTCCTTGGACCACTTGACACACAGCTCCAGCTGGAATGAGGTTTGATCATTCTGTGATGGAAGCAGTGTTAAAGTTATAATAATAATTCACTTTATTAATTCATTGAGCAAATTCCAAGGCATTCTGTAGGTGTTAGAGATAAAGCTGTAGAATTAAGGTCTCAAATCATTTGATTCCAGGTCAGAAGACTGAACAGGTGGGCATAAAGCATCAGGGTGTGAAAGTAAGTGCAACACACTTAGGTAATTGTTATAAAGGTCCTAACGAAATCCAGTGCGGATTTAAGAGAAGGATTGTGCAAAGCAGCCTGGGAACAGGGTCACTGCATACAGCTGTGTAGGCACAGGACAATGCTGGTGGCACCATTGACATTACAGCTCCCCTCCCGCCATGAGTTGTGCACAGTGGTTCACAGTGGCCTTGGAAGAATACAGGAAAGCCTCAAGGAGAAGGAAAGAAAGCCTCAGAGAAGCAAATTCTGAAGGAAGACTTGAAGTATGAATAATCAGTCACCAACAATGATAGAACACATTAATATCTGTATAGTTGATCATGATAGACAAAAGCCCTCCACACTTCCACAGGCATTAACATACTTGATCCCCTAACAACCTGGTGAAGTTAATAGAGGTGACAGGTTCCCGTCCTCCATGCCCAGCTGGGGCTCCCATTCAGGAGGTGGTGGCCGGCACATGGCGGAGGGAAGACCAGCCATCGAGAGCACCGCTCTCCCGACCCAGCAGGACTCACTGTCTCCACTTATTCCAGACGCTTCAGTGAGCACTTAGCTCCCTCACCATCTGACCCATGGACAGCTTTCAGGGGGCAGCCCTTCCTTCCTGGGTTCTGGGTTTGCACCACTCTGTAACGTAAGTGGGAGATGCTGCTGCCTGTCTTGGAGCCGGGAAGCTCACTGATCATCCTGGGTGTGTTACGGACCAGGATTCTTGGCCTCTTTAGCTGATAAGAGAAATTGATAAGAAGCCAGACAGGAAATCCACGCGAGGCTCTATTGGGGCCCCTGCTGCAGCAGGGCAGAGTGAGGACAAGTAACAGCTTCGCTTGCTCGCTTGCTCCAAGGTGTGGGGAGGGTCAAGCTGGTTCCTTATTTGGGGTGGGGGTGGGGGGGTCATTAGGTGGTCTGCCCGCCCCTTAGGTGGTGGTGTGTGCAGGGGGCATGCGCAGTGCCCTGCTTCTGCTCCCAACACCCTGTTTTTGCTCCTGGCTCTTCAGAAGTGGCAGTTGGGTTTTTGGTGTTTTTGTATCTTTTTGTCCATAATTTTCCCCAGTTGCACATGCACAGTTATTTTTAGTCCCTTATAGTTTCTTTGTATTTTGTTGCTGGAGGAGACGTGTGTCCAGGTGCAAGCCCTGCAGCAAAGGCACCCAGGTCCCAGGTCCCAGCCTGTCTCTGGTGTGAGCTGTGGTGTCCAGCAGGTGCGGCTGCCATCGCTGGTGTTTGTAAGGCCGACATTCTTGTTGCTGTGGAGGAATTGAAGGCCAGAGAAGGGAAGCCATCAGCCCAGGTCAGGAGATGAGTAAATACAAAGCCGGGGCATGGACTTGGGTCTTGGGCTTGGACTCTGTGGTCTTTTTAGCCCAGGCTCGTGTTCTTTCCATAGTGGATTTAACACCTTCTCTTTATTCACGCTCAGGTCATGAATCATCTGCTGAGTCATCTGCTCAGGGGCTCACTCGCCACCTTCCCCCACCTTCCCGATTCTGTATTTTATGTGGGGACTATTCTGCACCTCTCTGCTCTCGCCCTGAATCTAGCTTTTCTGCTTTGTTTTGTTTTGTTTTGAATCCACTTGAAAGTTTTCCTCAAGGCTACACGGTGATGTACGTCCCTGTCCTTGGGAAGAGCGCTCCGGACACACTTGCCCATTTCACCAGCTCGCCTCGAGCGGCCTGTCTGGGGTCCTGTGTCTAAACGTACAGTTGCATCCTGGTTTCTCGGAACATTTAGATCAGATGGTAACCGTTAGATCACCACCAAGAATGTAAGCAAAAAGAAGTCTATAATTTACCCAATTACTGATTTTTTAATTTTTGAAACTAATTTTTGGACAGATGGTTCGTTAAAATGTAGTAGAAAACATCAAAAGTGTTACAGACATGTAATGAAATATACGGATAATGCTTCAGTTTCATGTCCCCGCAAATAGGAGAAAGGCAGAAACTTTTGTTTCTAAGCCAAAAAGGAGAGGGAAGATTTCATAAATATGTTCATATTAACAACGATGTGGATTTGTCCATCTATTTCAAATGTAATTACATGAATTATGCAAAGGTGGTCGAGACAGACCTTTTCTGTCCACTTTGGGATTTTAAGTATAGTCTTTAAATTTTTTTAAATTTTTGGTCACACTGCGCGGCACGCAGGATCTTAGTTCCTCGACCGGGATCGAACCGGCACCCTCTGCAGTGGAAAGGCAGAGTCTTAACCACTGGACCGCCAGGGAAGTCCTTAGGCTTTAACTTTTACGTAGACGAATCCGGTAGTCTATTCCTTGGTGATTTATTCCATTTTTATGTTTAAAAAGTTATTCCCCAACCAAGTCACATAAATATTCACCTATATTTTCTTTTTGTTGTTATGATTTCATGTTTTATAATAATGATTTTAATTATCCCTAATTTTGTGTATTTGGGAAGTGAGATTTAAACTACTTTTTTTTTTTTCCCAAGTGGTCAGTTTCCCCACAACGGTCTCAGATAATCTGTCACTTGGTAATTGGTACTCAGTATTTCTTCTATCATATTTTAAGTCTCTGTATATTTTCTGCAGCTACTAACTGAACTGCTCTCACCCACGGTTTATGTGTATATTTTTGTCCCATTACCACTTTGCTTTAATTAATGTGCCTTGAGAGTGTATGTTGTGTCTGATACAGCAGGGGTTGTTCTTGTGACTGTTTTTTTGTTTAAACTCTTATCTATTTTATTAAATAATAAACCACAATTGGATTTTTTACTGTAGTCACAATACAATTAAAATTAATTTTTGTAGACTATACACATGTACATTTTTCAGCTTTTCTAGTCAGGAACATGGCATAAGACTTAATTTATTCATGTCAGTAAGTCAATCCGTTTAATGCTCCCATATCTGCTTTCATGAAAGTCGGCCAGGACGGAAAGTGTGTCTGAGCTGTAGAAATCTTTCAGGACACTTCTAACATCACCCAGAGAAGCAAAGCTCGGGTCGCCTATTGTAAGACGAACCTCGCATTAAAAGCTATTTTATTGTAGCGTATAACAAGAGGCATGAAAACGTTCATAGCCATGTACCTTGCAAGGCCACATTTGGGGACTTTCTGAAGCACAACACAAAAGCTCTGTGCACAGAGGTTTTCACTGGAGCAGAAACAGTCCTCTGTGGGGAGCGATTCCACAAATTCAAGTATGTCAAAATAATGGGATGTTACATAGATATTTCCAGTGATTTTGAGGATGTAATGGCGCTGGAAGCATTTTTAGTATGCTGTGTTTTGAAAGATGCCTGCAGGATGGTGCGTCACTTGTAAGCGTTTCTTCCTTACGTTTCCTACTTCTTCCCCTTTCGCTCCCTCTCCACCAGCCAGACCGCCTCCCTGATTTTTCTCACACTTGCACATGCCGAGGTCATGGCGCCCTCAGGCCTCTGCACCTGCTGGCTCTGCTGGAATGGTCCCCCCACCGCCAGACGGCGCCTGACCGCGCCCTCGCCATCTCCAGGTCTTTGCACAGACTCTCTTCCCGTGCGGACCTCCTGGACTGTTCCATCTGGAATTTCAGCCCCTGCCTGGCTCCCCATCCACCTGCCAGTCGTCATGTGTCAGATACAGAGTGCTTAGCTATTGGTTTCTCGTCGCTCTCCTCCAGCTAAAATGTGACCTGGACAGGGAATTTTGTCTGTTTTGTTCAGGTCCTATACCCAGGCCAGATGGAAAGGCACCTGGGCACATAAACAAGCGCTGTAAGCAAAGTTGAAGTGATAGAGGGCCTGGGACCATCGTGTTATTGATTTTCTCTTATTTTAGCTACATCAGCTTGTCAGTGAGGATGGAGAAAGCTGGCTTGGCTCCTGCTAGAAGCAGCTTTGCACACCCATCCGTATTCACTACTGAGGATCTAATAGATAAGAAAAAAACTAGGAGGAGGGACAGGGGCTGACCCGAAGGGGCTACAGCCGACCAGTTTCTTGCGGGTGGTCTCAGAACAGCTGGAAGGGTGCTGCTTCCCAGGGTGAGAGTTAGGTGGGAAGGGTGTCGCCATTTCAGCAGCGGAGGAGCATATGCCCTCCCCGCGCCCCTCCCCTCCCTCACTCTGGATTGGGCTGGAAAGGCTCCCAGGTTTCAAGCAGGTGCGAGGACCCTTACCTATGAGAGTGGCCCCTGCTCAGGACACTTCCTGCCCCCCAGGGTCTGATGACTTTGAGTCGGTCAGGGAGGGAGAAGGCAGATGCAGAGAGAGGCTCAGGGAGCGTGGCCTGTGTATCACGCTGGCCAGACTCAAGCCGACATCTCAGCCTCCTGCCCTTCTCAGAGGAAGGCATGGTTGACAGCTGGGCATCGCCTCTCACACCCCCGTCCCCCAGGCTGGTCGACCAGATCACCAGTGACACACGATCTAGACGTCCTGAAAAGCTATTCTCCCTCTCTTCCGGCTTTCCAAAAAGTTGTTTAGAAACTATTTCTTCAGAGACAGTAAAGATTTATATGGATGAGGGATCGGCATGTGACAATGCAGAGAAAATTCCATAAGCTCCAATCAGAAAACATCTATTTTTACCGAAGAAAAAAAAAGTCTAGCTGAGCCTTCTCAGCTGACAGAAATGCCACCTAAAAAGGCTGCGGTGATCAGCTGTGCGGAAGAACACGAGACCAAAGGCTGTTTTCAAAGAAAATCAAGCCAGATAACAAGAAAGCTGGATGAGACAAACCAATCAGAAGGCTATTTGGCTTGTTTTAAATAACCCAGACTTCAGTATTTTTATGTGAAAGGGATCCAGGATATGAAAACACGTAATGAAATTGCTGGCAGAAAGTGTGAATGTTCTGGTCCCACGGTTCGGGCTCCAGGTGGGTCCAGTAGGTCCCCAGAGAGGCGGGACATGGATTTGAATAAGCACTTTGATTTTAGCTACGCTGTGGATGCGACGTGCTGGGGATCAAACATAAAAGCTGGAGAGAACAGCACAAAGCAATCTTCTTTCATTATCAAGGGTGTTCAAGCCTGCCCAGCTGCACACCTGATTTTGTCATTCAAAAGCCCAGAAGTCTGACAGCTGTGAGATCACACCCAAGGCAAGGCTGACCCCCTGTCCATCGCAGGGAGAACCTAACGCGTGTTAGGAGACCCAGCCTGTAAACACAGTTGTGCAGAAACCGTTGCATTTCTTTTCTATAAATCGAATGAATTTTGAGATTAAATCCCAGACCCCTGGGGGACCTCCGGAGGTCTCCCCCTAGTTATACGATGGCTGTATAGCACTGGGGTCCTCTCTGGTCACCTACTGCCCCTTCTCCCTGTTCCCTCCAGGTCCAGCTGCTTCCCTAGGCATCTGTGTTCATCCACGGGGAACCTGTGTGGCTGCGAGCTTGGGGTGGTTGGGAGAGGAAGGGGTGTGCTGTGGGCAAACGGAGGCCCCTGAAGCCATGGATCCTTGACGCAAACTCCTGCTAAGGCCCAGAGGGCCTCCCTCACTGGCTGGATGTCCCAGCTCAACCCAGGAGCTCTATCTGCCATCACCTTGAAGGATCGGTTTCCTGGGGACTTCAGGGGGAAGACCCGGAATTGGCCTAACCGAAGACTTCTTATCCTTGCAAGAAATGCATCCTGCTTCATTCCCTACATTAATTTGAGAATTCAAGGTTAGGTTGAACTGTTCTCAAGAAATACCTAGCAATACTAAAGGGACACTTCCATTAAAAAAAACCAATGTCCTGCTATGAAGATTCCTTTCCCAGTGTTTTCATTAATGCACTCAGTATTCATCCTAAAGAATTTGCATTTAAAACTGGGGGAAAAAATCATCACTCTTCTACCCCTATAACTTTGGCAAAATCAATGATCAACGCATGCATCCTGGGAGATAGATCTTGCTGGGTCCCAGCCATTGTTTTTATGTCCTACCCCTGCCACTCCTAACAACCAGCCCCTCAAATATCCCTTCGTCCAGCAAAGACTTGTCCAAAGACAAAATGTAGACCCAGTGCTGTGCTTGTCTGCTAAGTGAGAGTCCTGCCCTCAGGGAGGGGCCCACAGCAGAGTCACAGCCCACATTGTTTTGCTTGCAAGAGTGAAGAACCCGACAAAAGGGGTAGAGAGTGCTTGGTAATTCTGGAACTTCATTTTTTCCAGGAAGTGCATGGGTTACATGTGCACAAACACACACACTATTTTGCTGACACCTTAAAAAAATCCCCTTAGCAACTAATCAGTTATCATTTATTAAGTGCTGCCACATATTCAGCACGGCATTGGGTGCTTTGGTGAACGCAGAATAACTTGTCCTCTAGCATTTATTGGCATCTTGGTTTACGTTAATAAACATAAGCCCTGTTCCTGAAGGAGGGACAGAGCTACCCCCACCAGCCTGCAGGTGAGACGGAGGCTCTTGGGCCCACACACGGGACACCTCCAGTCTTGACCAGGGGAGGACTGTCACTGCACCATGTTCTCACAGACTCCCTGACATCCCAGCCTGAAAGGGCACCTCTCTGGTTCGGAGGAGTTTTAATGCGCCCTTTGAGACCCGTCAGGGTGAGAGTGAGTACGGTGTTAGGTGTGTTGGTGGTGGTGGTCCTTCGGTCTTATTATCCTAAGGGTATCTTTCCATGCTTTTGCTCTGCACAATTCTTCTCAGATCTCAAATGCCGATGCAGAAATAGCTATGGCCATTGTTTTTACTGGTCTAGTCATCCCTTAAGGTAAATGCTTCAAAGAAAACCTTTCTTCTTGTAAGACCTTGTGTCAAGGTTAGCTTGTTCACTCTGTTCTTACATTTTCCTAACAAGGTAAGCAAGCGTGAATCTTTAAAAAAAAAAAATCAGATGTAGACAAAGTTAAGAGCATGAAGAAAAACTAGTCCACACAAGCAGAGGAGCCAGAGCTGGGGCTTCTGGCACCTAGAATTTGGGTGTGTTCTTGCAGTTGGAGAAGTGCATCTCACATTGGAAATGCTCCTGCCCTTGGGTTCCTCTCTTAAGGAGCCTAATTCAGTTGTGGTTTCAAATGGCCCATCTCATTTCCATTTTCTCCAATAAAACAGAATTCTGTACCACTATAGTCATTATTCTGTAATTGTGACTATTATCATGTACTTCAAATACTTTCACCAGGAGTAGATACTTGATTCCATAGATTATTCGGAAGATTCCTGTGTTTCTAGTGGTTGTTTATATTCTAAGAGAGTAACTGTCATGGTTCTAAGAATTTACCAAGTACCATTTGTGCATATGCTTAATTTTCTTATGTCAGTACAAATTATGACTGGTTCCAATTCCTTCCAAGGTCTAGTATAGAGTCTGGGGCAGAACGGTCTTCACAGTTTTACTATTTATGGTCTTTAGTTATTTTTATTGTTTCTCGCCTTCTTGCATTCTTAACGTGATAACTGATGGTCATTTCTTTCTTAGTAAAGAGACTCAACTATTATTAAAACATAAGTAAAACTAAAAATAGAGCTATTATATGACCCAGCAATCCCACTCTTGGGCATATAACCAGAGAAAACTGTAATTTGAAAATATACATGCACCCCAATGTTCATCGCAGCACTATTTACAATAGCCAGGACATGGAAGCAACCTAAGTGTCCATCAACAGATGAAAGGATAAAGAAGATGTGGCACATATATACAATGGACTATTACTCGGCCATAAAGAGGAATGAAATTGAGTTATTTGTCGTGAGGTGGATGGACCTAGAGATGGTCATACCGAGTGAAGTAAGTCAGACAGAGAAAGACAAATATATGATATTGCTTATATGTGGAATCTAAAAAAAGGGGGTACAAATGAACTTATTTATATAACAGAAGTAGAGTCACAGATGTAGAAAATAAACTTATGGTCACCAGGGGAAAAAAGGCGGGGGGGGGGAGATAAATTGGGAGATTGGGATTGACATATACACACTACTATATATAAAATAGATAACTAAGAAGAACCTGCTGTATAGCAGAGGGAACTCTGCTCAGTACTCTGTAATGACCTATATGGGAAAAGAATCTGAAAAAAAAAAAAAAAAGAGTGGATATATGTATTTGCATAACTGAGTCACTTTGCTGTCCGAATCATCGGTCTGGGCTGGTTACTGATACTCTTCACTTCTCCTCAAGGCCAGACACTGTGTCTATGGTTTCCACAGACTTCACACCGTCTTTTTAAAGAGGTATTTTATATATTCAGCTTATAGATATCAACATTAATATTTTTGTTTTCAAAAGGAACCTGAGTTGTTTCAACAGGGAGTGGTTTTTTAAAAAATCTAGAAATATATTTATTTTCCTTTCCTTTAACATTCTTTTTTGCGGTACGCGGGCCTCTCACCTCTGTGGCCTCTCCCGTTGCGGAGCACAGGCTCCAGACGCGCAGGCTCAGTGGCCATGGCTCACGGGCCCAGCCGCTCCGCGGCATGTGGGATCTTCCCGGACCGGGGCACGAACCCGCGTCCCCTGCATCGGCAGGCGGACTCTCAACCACTGCGCCACCAGGAAAGCCCAGCATTCTTTCTTGAAGGCCATGGTTTCTCACGTGAATTCCAGCAGAAATGCCTGGTATTTGCAAGGCCAGCATCTTTCAGATGAGGACTGGCTTAGGGGAAACGGCAAAGGTCCCACATCTTTCATATGATGTTTTGTTCCTGTGGCGTTAGCTGATGTGCTGTATGATCAGCCTATGAAAGTGGAAATAAATTTTGGAACAAACATATGTGGCTCAAAGCTAAATTAAATAAATCCCTGAAAATTACTTAATTGACAATTACTGCAGAGTATACCGAACTAGAAAAGAGGACAAGCCCGGCAAATTAGTAAGACTCCCAACCGGGAAGCTGCACATCACCAGGTGGTATTTTTTTTTTAACATCTTTATTGGGGTATAATTACTTTACAGTGGTGTGTTAGTTTCTGCTTTATAACAAAGTGAATCAGCTATACATATACATATGTTCCCATATCTCTTCCCTCTTGCATCTGCCTCCCTCCCACCCTCCCTATCCCACCCCTCCAGGCGGTCACTAAGCACCGAGCTGATCTCCCTGTGCTATGCGGCTGCTTCCCACTAGCTATCTACCTTACGTTTGGTAGTGTATATATAGTATTTTTACAAGATGGTGCTAATTTCTGGGAAGCGTTACATGTGGGCGAAGGAGTGAGTTGAAGAGGTCAGTGTAGCTATTTCATCATTTTTACTGTCTTCTGTATTTGCCTGTGCATGTTCTTTCTTACGAACGACATTCATGCGGCTGGAGCCCAGGGCTGTGTTTCTACCCGGAGGTGAGGCGCCTTCACGGCACAGAAGACCTGGGGCCCAGCTGAGGCGAGCAGAGCTCCCGCGGCCGGGGTCACACTGACTTTCCCCAGCAGAGATGAGGCGTTAGCTGGGAAGCCTGCAAACAAGGCTTCTTCTTTAGAATGTTCTCCTAGCATATAATTTACTTTTCATAATAAAGAGATGCTGTTTACTCTGTGCTCAGCCGTTTTTTCCTCCTCGTGCATAATTTCTTCTGGAAAGAAGCCGCGGCTCTGGTTCAGCGTCATGACTCTGTAGTGTTGGAAATGGGGCTTTGGATTCCAGTGAGCTTTTGTGTCTTTCTGGACCAAACCGCAGGATGTTAGTGTATAAAGTGGCTTCTGGAAGCCTCTTCGGAGGATTAGGCTTCTTTGAAGCTTAACCGTCGCCAGCTGAAATGTTGTCCCCTGTGCCCTGGCTCGTCCCTGAAGAAGGAAGGCGTGAACCGGGGTCTCCATGAACCAATCTGACTGGACCTTTGGGTCCTGCTCACTGTGGGACTCCTGATTCATTGTTACAGCCTCCCCTGGTCCTCTGGGGGGGTGTTAGCTTGGCTGCCATAACAAAGGACCACCAACTGAGGGGCTTAAACAATAGAAATTTCTGTCTCTCAGGTGTGGAGGCTGAGAGTCTGAGATCAGGTGCTGGCAGCCGGGCTCCCTCTGAAGGCCGCTGGGAGGGTCTGCCCCAGGCCGCTCTCCGGCTCTGCCAGCTCCCTGGCTGTGGCAGCAGAAGGAAGTCTTCACAAGGCCTCCCCCTGTGCCGGTCTGTGTCCACATTTCCCCCTTTTGTAAGGACGTCGGTCGTAATGGATTAAGGTTCACCCTACGCCGGTGTGATCTCATCTTTGCTAACTACAGCTACACAGGCTTTATTTCCACATAAGGTCACACTCTCAGGTAGTGGGGTTAGGACTTCAGCGTGTGAATTTTGTGGCAGAGGGAGCTGCGGAAAATACAATTCAGCCTGTAACAATGGATACCATGCCTTTCTGTTAAAATGAAAATTAATTTCGTTTTGAGGTTTTTGGAGCAATTTGTGAAACCTGGAGAGTGAAATACCAAGGCTGGTGATCACTTCACTAGAAATGAGTAATTCTCTTCACTTTACCAAATCCTTTGGTCACAGCAACCTGCAAAATGGAGCAGCCCTGGGTAAACCGTTGGGTCATTTAGTGCGGACGTCAAGCCCGCCTTATCATCTCAAGTACCGGGTAACTCGAAATCAGCCGGGGTCCCTTCCTTTAGGTCAGGAGACACATTTACACACACATTTCCTGCCGTGTTGTCTGTGAGAGAGACCCCATCATGCAGACGAGAAGGTGAACTGCAGAGAAGTTGGGTCTTGGTGGTAAAGTGGGGCCGCTATCAGATTTTCTGATTCCTACTTCTGTTCCGAGAAGAGTCCTTTGGCTGTGGAAATCCACAGGGCGAATGGGCTCTCTCCCTCCGCCGCCACCCCCCCCATCTCCCTCCTGCCCGTCTTTCTCAGAAAAGAGACCCCTTTTAAGATTCAAGGCGTAGTGAGTACAGGAGGTGCTGGGAGTTTTTCATTAGTTCAGGAGAGAGAGGATTTTTGTTGGGGGCTGGCTTCTGTGAGTTTGATGTCAATTCGCACATCTCGTTTCACAGTGACTGTGACCAGGGGCCCTTGAGACACTCCCACTGCTTTTAGTCTGCAGGCTTTGCTTCGTGAAAGACTCATTTCTGCAAGGATGCTTCAACTACTGTTTCTTCTTGGAAATTGATGCTTGTGTGTGGGGTTCTTGGGAATCAGCTTCTTTAGGTGTTGTTGAAAAAGTTGTTCAAGTTTTCTTGGGATTTAGGACTTAATTTCTTTGCCCTTTATTTGCACCTTTATCCTTTTAGTTATTTGGGTGTCATCATTATTTCCCTTCTGAGAAATAGTCCTCCTCTCATTGTTCCCGTTTCCTAATTCGAGCTTTACAAATGGGGCTAATCTTTTACTGGACAGATACATCTTTTTGAAAGTTGTCTTTTTTTACTTTATTTTATGTTTTGGTTTCCTAGGTAGTCTGTTCTTCTTTCCTCTCCATCCGGGACACTAGGTACCCTGTCTGGGCAGGTGGCACCCATGGAGGCAGACGTGGGAGGAGACTTCACTGAGGTGGTTGTTTGCTTTTGAGTAACAATCTTCGGTGTTTGAAAGGCAGCTGTGCAGAGTGCAGTGGGCAGGGACACGTGATCCCAGGCTCCTGGGTACAGAATCCAGTCCCGCCCCCTTGATTGATCACTTCACTCCGCCAAGGAGCCTCTGCTTCACCTGCGAAACCGCTGAACAGACTTCAGTCTCTTTATTAGTGTCACATTTGCATAGTTTAAAAAGAGATGACATGCTAAACGATGCACTGTGTTTTCAGCAACTTCTAAGATATACCTTTAATATGAGCTCTTTTGTGTCTGCAGACAGCTCGTCTGATCTGTACGATTCCAGCCCATCAGCCCAGGGATGCAGGCGGCTGGTCCATCACAGGAGGTCCCGTCCAGCGTTCCTTTCCCCCTTGCTCCTCCCCCAGATGAAAGGACCAGTGTTTCCCTTCAGTCTGCCCATCTCAGAGTACTTGTGGAAAATTCCAGAAAGTGTAGGCTTTATGAACTCCCAGTAAGGAGCCCCATTTTACTTTTCTCCCCACTGCCCTTCAAGATCTCCCTGTGCTCAGTCCTTCAGATGGAAAAGTCTTGACATCTCGTCAGCACTACTTTTTACATCAGTGATTTCCCTCTCTTTATTACACAAAACCATTTCAGTTTATCTGTTATTAATCTGTGACCTTTTACTTTATGCCCCAAATTACCTTACTTTGGTGAACACATTGGAACCCTTCGCTCTGATCTGTCAATCAGTGAATGCAACCTTTGAAAACAAACAATATTGGTATTATTTTTATTTTAATGGAATTAATTTTTAAGATCCTTACTGGTCCCATTTTATAGAAAGATAAAGTGACTTTTGTAAATCAACACTAAGAACGGAAACTTTACTGTTAATTCGGACTATATTTTATCCTCTGAAACATGAAGTATCTGGGATTTGAGCGAGTTTGTTGTTTTTTGCTTTGATAGTGAATTGGATTTCTTAGGGATTTTATTTAAAAATAAAAACACAGAGATTACTGGTAAGTTTTGGAAGAAGTAAGCCATTTTCTTAGATATTTTTCCCAGAGATAAAGGAATTTTCCATAGAAATGAATACACTTCTTCCAGAAGCAGCATTAAATTGTATTAGACTTTAACACCATTTCCCAAAAGAGGGAATCAAAAACAGATTAGCCTCAGAAGTGTGGGGAGATGAATGTATTTCCATGTGCACATGTCTTTTGTTCTAAGACAGAAACGGTGTGAGAAAATAGACAAAAGAGACCAAGAAAAAAAAAAAGAAATAAAGGAGGGAAATGTTCCCTAGAAAATTGCACTCCTGGTTTCCCTCCTGCAGAAAACTGGGGTCATAGATCCTCAGCTGAGTCAGCCGGGACTTCACTTCCGGTTCTGCCACTGGGGGAGTGTGTGTCTCTCTCTGAGCCTCCGGGTTTTCTCACCTGTGAAATGGGACGGTAAAATCCACATCAGATGGAAAATTAAATGAGAAACTGTGCGTGGTGCACGCGGCATCTTTCCTGGAACTTAGCAAACGGCTGATAGTGCGTTGTTTGGATGAACGTTCCTCCCTGCCCAATCCCTGTCCGGACTTCAACAGATCCCATCGTTTGGGAGTTTAAGCAGCCCACCCTCTTTTCATCCTGTCTCCCGAGAACAGCACAGCTGCTACGTTGCCGAGGTGCTGCGGCCACACTTCTGCCCCAGGGCGGCTTTGGCTGGAGCAGGACAAGCCGAAGGCCTCAGGGAGAGGCAGCAGGGCGCCGGGACCCTGGGCTCACTCCCAGCCCTCCTGGGCCCTCCTTTCCTTTTCCCCGAGGGTGTCGTCCTAACGCTTGGGGGGCGGGCGGGGGGACCCTCTAGGGGAGAGGCTGCTGCTCCAGCTGCCCCGTCAGCGGCAATTCCACGATGCAGGGAGTTTCTGAAATATTGATGCAGGAAAAGCAGCTCCCCGGCACCTGGCCTCTTGCCTTGGCCCCCAGTGCTCCACGGGGCTCAGAGGAGTCCTTGGCAAAGGGAGGAGTGTGTGTGCGTGAGTGCACGCGCGTGTGCGCTGGGAGGGATCAGGGCAGAACCTGCTGCAGGCCCCCTCCTCTCCTCCCCTCTTCCCCAGCCCTCGGTTGCTATGAGGTTTCTATGGCAGCGGCATCCTCAGACCCAACTTTCACCCATCATTTAGAGCCAATTAAGGTAAAATAGTGGGGGAAGGGGGGAGGGAGTGGCAATGTAAGGGGGAGGGGGCGAAGCAGGCAATCCAATCCGAGGCTGCGAGGGGAGCGCTCACTCCGCCAAAGTCGCAGCACGGAGTCTGAAGCTGCAGCTCCGTCTCCTGCTTCCCCCGCCCAGCCCGAGCGAGCGGGACGCAGCCGCAGCCCCTGGCGCAGCCCCAGGGCCGGCGTGGGGCGGGGGAGGACGCGCCAGCCGAGCAGCCGTGTTGAAGCCGCACGACCCCCTTCGCACACCAGCACCCCAGGGCCCCGCCGGCGCCCGCGGTCGTCCCGGCTTGACTTCGCCCTCAGCAGCCCCCTTCCTGCCAGCAGCGCCGGCCTCTGCCGCGGGCTCTGACGTCCTGTCTGGCCATCTCTGTGCTGTTTGGGGCCTCTGGTTATCATCTTTCTCACTCTCAGTACTTGATCAGAGGGAAAGTTTTCAAAGATGCCGATTGCACAGTTGCTGGAGCTATGGAAAAAGATAGAGGTGGAACCCATGGAAATAGAGGTGAGTAAGGGCGAGAAAAGAGTGTCCTTTTCCACAGTATCCTGAAAAACCCTGGCTCTGCGGCCGGCGGACGGTCTGTTACCGTAATGAATTCATGTTTATTGAGTGGCTATTACGTGACCGAGTCTGGGATTTTTAACGAGCATAGATGTGTACGTGTGTACACACATATGAACAGTACATATCTGTGTGTACACGCACCCACACAAGGCGTCGTGTGTGGTGTAACAATATGAATGAAAATGAGTGAATTGAAGAAAAAAAATGGTTGCTCTTAGGCCAAACTTCAGGGTGTTCTTAGAGTCTGTGTTTGCCTTAAAGGAGTCACGTGCTTCCAAACTAATCTGCATCAGTGTGATTTCCTTCAACAAGTGGCTTTAAATGCTAAGACCTCCCCAGCTGCTGCAGTGCAGGATAAAACCAGAAGGGAGAACCAATGATGAATTCTTGTTTAAGAAACAAGGCATAAAGATTATGCAGCCTTAACAGGGTGTATGTTTGAATAAAGGGGAGCGATTGAAGATGAAAAGATAATGAAATGAATGTGTCAGGGCTGGCTGGCCTGTGGGGAGCACGTCTGACACCGCTTAACTATATTCTCCCCCAGGGACATGGAGCTCTCCTTGCATGGATTTTGATTTGTTTAATTTGAATCAGAAACAATCAACGTATATTTTTCCTAGAAGAGAAAGTTCCCCAAAGTTATTAAACCTATTAAATTGGTATGCCTGTGCTGTGTTTATAGCAACTCAAATCGCATTTATAAATGGCAGATTTTAATAACTGACTACCTCTTTGCAAAATCCAACCTTTAACTTTTGCCTTATCTCCTGTATGCGGCATTATAAGTTCGATTCTTACTATTCTAAATGTTACTTATTTTTATATATACGTACTGTATACTGAGACAGTCACAGAATTTTAAAGAGGAGGATTCTGTTTGGAAGAGAAGTTAGTTAATGTTTTATATTTAATGCTCTTTCGGAAGCCCGACTAACTGATTCATGCTTGGAGTGTATACTTGGGCCACAGGGGACTGTCTGGCGTAGCACAGGTACTAAGCCTGGTGTTTAGATGGAGATTGTCTGGTGTAGCACAGACGTTAAGCCTAGTGTTCAGATGGAGCAACACGGACGCTTTGCTGGTGAGAAGCACCTCAGTGGAAGGAGATGACAGCACGGCTCTGCGGGGCTATTGATGCCTCTCTGCACACGATGTTATTCTTGGTGGCGGCGGCAGTGCCTGAGAAAGAGCCTCCGCTTACAAAGGTTGCCAAGTCACGTTTATTTTTTTCTTTTAAGAAAGATTGGGTTTTTAAAAGTTGAATTAGTGATGAGCCAGAAGTCCCACTCTTACTTCCTGCTGCTTCTCGAGCCCCTCCTGGTTATCTGAACTGCTGCTGGTGGTAGAGGCCCAGCTGTCAGCCCCTCAGCAGCCAGGCCCTGTGAAGGAAGCCCTTCTGTAGGGGGGAGGATTTGGCCCTGGGCTTAGAGAAAAGGACGGGGGCGAGGAATGAAGGAGGCTTGGAGAGTGTCTCCTGGGATCTGGACTCTACATCGCGGCCGCTGACCCAAGCTCTGAGGGCAGCGTGCGCTTTAAACCCTTCCAGAATGATTGAAAGTGGACCAGCAATAAATATACTCACGTCATTAAAAAATGATATCATGATCCTAGAAAGACCTTGCAAATCGGAAGAATCTGAAGCAGAGCTGGCTGAGAGACTGCACGGCCTTGCCACCCCATCGAGAGGGCAAATTTATAAGTTTTTGAGGTTGACGTGTATGTGCAAAAACAAATAATAAAAATGCTATAAATTAAATGGTCCTGAGGCAAAAGACAATTTCTTCAGGCTTCCTGGGTAAATGTTTTAGGATAGTAGATCCTATGTAGTGGGTTAAGATAGAGCATTTAATCCCTGTTTATTTGGAACCCAGAAATGAGAGCTCTTTCCACAGAAAGATTAAACCTGAACTATTAACCCTGAGATATTTCAAGTTCTCAGGAAAATATGAAATCTCTCTATTTCGGAGCTCAGAGGCTGCTTTTATTCTCCAGTTTTGCCCATGTTTTATGTTGTGTGATGTTAAAATAGCTCACATATCAGGAAATTGGGCAAAACTAGATGGAGTACGTTTGGCCTCTGAACTCCAAGTTAGATGTCATAAAATCCGTGCATAAAAAGCACGCGTGCTTTTTATGAGAAAATCTGCCGCGTGATGTTAGTGCTTACAGCGTTTGCTTTTACACGCATTTAACATGACCGATCATTGGTTTTCCAGGGGCAGCAATCAACGCTCTTGGATTCTAGGTTTTTCCTGCCTCTATGAGTTGCTTCCCCTTTAATTTCTTTTCTCATCTGCAGTGAGAGGGAACTGAACTAGGTTGGATTTGAGGGTCAGTGGACTGTATCCTTGTGTCCTGTATCCTTATAAAAATCATTTCTGCTTCAGCACACAGACCAGGGCAAATTCATTTCATTGTCTAGGAAACGCATTTATGGTTTATGAATTGTTTTGAGGTATTTTGGAAGGCGTGTTTTACCCACGAATGAGGCATGTTGAGAAGGAAACGTATGCTAATTAAAAACTGGGACCGCCATAAAATCCCGGAAGGAGCTGGCATCAGAAAGAAGCGTGCAGTGCTGTGTGAACGGTGTTTCAGCGAGTTAAACGCACGTCTCCGAAGCAGGACTTTTCAGTCGCTGCCTTCAGCGCGGCCCCAGCGCCCAGGGCGTGCTCTGGGGAGAGGTGAGGACACCGGAGGTGTCCTGAGGAAGGCAGTGCGGGAACCGCCCCACAGGGGCCGGCGGCCCATTTTGTTTGTTCCTTCCGAGGAGTGAGCATGATTTCTCCTTCGGGGACGTCATCACGCATTAGAGAAAGGAGAAGCCGCATTTTTAAACGGTGCAGATCCAACAGGACTCCCTGAAGTTCACAGTGTAGCTTGTACAGGGACGATTGTCTCACGGCTCCTGGGCTAGAAATGAAACTAGGAGAGTTGATGACAGCATCCAACTCTGAGTGTCCACTGCTCGCTCAGCAGAGCCAGTGCTAAGTGCTGTGAGGTCTTATTTCCCTGAATTCTGTCCGTGTCTCTAGGCGGTAGATATTCTTATGGTCCTGATATTATATATGGGGAAAGTGAGGTGTGGGGTAAGCAATATTGCCTAAAGTCATTAAGTGGTAAGCAGAGCTCAGACCCAGACCCTCCTGTTCAAGCCTTACCTCGTGCAGAGACACAACGCTTTATGTTTTTATGAGCCGGAGACTTGACTCTCTCTGATTTAATTCATTCTCTGAGCTTTGGCCTGAGATTCTGAATTTGTTCCACTCAGACAGCTCCCCCGTAACCTGTTTCTGTCCTGACAGCCCGAGTCTTTCAGGGTCATGTAAATCTACACCCCGCCCTCACCCTGCTGGTCAGGGCTTTATATAAACCACCTGCTTCTCCTTGCAGTTGTGGTATAAGCCACACACATTTGACTGATCTAGTAATTTGTAATCATGGATATAAACACTCACTGCCTTATTTGCCTCCTGTTATATAAAGGATCTGTCTTTGGCATGAAGCATCGTAGGGTTTCAAATAAACTCTGGGGGAAGGGGACCTTGATGCCATTCCCATGTCCTGCTATCCTAATACTGAGTGTCTAGTTGGTCCTTTGCATTCATTACCTGTGTGATGCTACTTACAAGAATGTAGGCATGCTAACAGCATTTAATGTGTATCTTTTGTCATCAGGCCACCGCGGAGGACCTGAACCTCGACTCGGAGCCCACCGTAGCAGACGCTGTGGAAGAAGTAACTTTATATAGTTTATTATCTGGGGGAGGAAGGTGGGGTAGAGGGAGGAAATGGAAGATTGAAATTAATAGCCCCCAAGTGGTTATTTTAGTGAAATATTGTATATATACGTACATATGCACAAACACGCGTGCACACGGATAGGTTGCATGCATATTATAGTCAACAATTTCCCTCAAGAGGGATACTTAGAACATAGGAGGAAAAATTACCAACCAAGGTAAGATTCAGAGGCTTCCAGTGTGAACTTGTCAAAGGGGAAAAGGCAGGTCACTGCCAATTAAGGCAAGTGTGGAGAATAGCCAGTCGGGCATAGAGAAGTGATGAATCATTTTACCTGCCAGAGGTCAGGTAACGTAGCCTCTTAGAATGTTTGGTGACATATGGTCGGAGCCCCGGGCGGAGGTGCGCTCCCTTTGCCAGGAAGCAGCCCCTGCAGCGGTGGCGGAAGGAGAGGCGTGCGCCGGCGGAGGGCCGAGAGGGTCTGGAAAAGGAGTGATAGGCGTTGCCGGGAGGGGGGTGTCCTGCGGTGGACGTGGAAGGTAACAAAGCGCATTGGCATCGCTGACCGCCTGGTCCTCCACTTCCTGCCCGGGCGGCAGGGGCCCGACGGGCTCTCGCCGAGGGGAAGGTCCAGGCGGCATCGGCGTCGTGGGGGAAACGTGACCGACGAGCACTCTCAGATGGCACCTAGGACACCCAAGAGCTACATCCAAAGTAGAATGACGCTGTAGTAAAGGAATCCTGTTTACGCAGATGTATTTCCACCCCTTGTAAAGAAGTTCCCTCAGCAGCTGGAGCCTTGGAAAGTCGACAAGGCAATTAAATGGAGGCCTCAGCTACCGAAGCTGCTCAGCCCTGTGCCACTTGGAACCGTAACAGTTGTAAAGTTGTGCAACTCTGTGGCCTTTTAAAAATGGCTGGTGAGGGAGGTCTGCTGGGCTGGGAGGGGCAGATCCGTGGACACTGCTGGCTTTGCGAATGGTCTGCTGGGATGCTGAAAAAGCGTGTCACTTCCATCCAGATGCGTCCACACCGCACACGTTTTAAGCCCAGTGCCCCTGGATCTTATGATCACATGACATATCATGTGGGTTAAATAAAGAAGAAAAGCGAGAAGCTGCCTCACCCTTAGCTGGCTGCTTTCCTTCTGTGCTTCTGTCACTGATCTGGGAGCGTGGAGCCCAGCTGTGCTCCTGGCTTTGCGGTCATCTTACTGCGTTCACGAAGAGAACATTTGGGGGCTTCCCTGGTGGCGCAGTGGTTGATAATCCGCCTGCTGATGCAGGGGACGTGGGTTCGTGCCCCGGTCCGGGAAGATCCCACATGCCGTGGAGCGGCTGGGCCCGTGAGCCATGGCCGCTGAGCCTGCACGTCCGGAGCCTGTGCTCCGCAACGGGAGAGGCCACAACAGTGAGAGGCCCCCGTACTGCAAAAAAACAAAAAAACAAAAACAAAAAAAACCAAAAAGACAAAACAAACAAAAAAAGAGAACATTTGGCTGGTAGGTGTAGCCCTGCTTTTGCCAGTTCCACAGAGGTCAAAGGGTAAATAGACAGGTGAGCCCCTGGCTTATTTGAAGAGATGGATATTCAACTGCATACCTGCCCAGGGGCAGGGGCGAGTAAGGAAGGAATACCCACCCCTGCAGATGAGCGAGGCCCCAGGCCAAGGTCTCCAAGGACCCAAGCCACGCTGCACCTGCCACTGGGGTGTGTGGGGACTCTGATTTCCAGGGAACCTTCGGCGTATTTCTTGCATACAGACTGCTTAGGTCCTTCAGCTGTCAGCTACCAGAGGCAGGCTCCGTGGTGCTCACGGTGGTGATCAAACTGGCGACGCGATTGCCTGTGTACCAGGATCCCCTCGACATGCTTAGTAACTAATAGTCTGTTACTTCATGAACTACAGTGATTTCCTGAGACCTCCTGGTCTCAAGTCATCTGATCCCTCACACTTCTGATGGAAAGGTAGCTGTTAATTTACCGCAGGAAGGCAGTCAAATCAGCGGACCCCCTTGAAGTTATTATTATTATTATTATTATTTTTGCGGTACGCGGGCCTCTCGCTGCTGTGGCCTCTCCCGTTGCGGAGCACAGGCTGCGGACGCGCAGGCGCAGCGGCCATGGCTCACGGGCCCAGCCGCTCCGCGGCACGTAGGATCCTCCCGGACCGGGGCACGAACCCGTGTCCCCTGCATCGGCAGGCGGGCTCTCAACCACTGCGCCACCAGGGAAGCCCCTTGAAATTATTTTTGACAACAGAACACGAGATAGAGGCAGTGATTACAGTTTCCCCATGTCACCTAGTCCGGATGACAGAATACCAGTATGTCTTTGGCTCTTAATGAATGCAGAGTATCTTAGGAGTATTTTACAGGATGCGGCGCTGATGCGTAGGTACATTCGTAGCGTTCTGGGAACTGAAAGACGCGGGGTGTCCAGCTGTCGGCGGCTGCTTCCGACAGACGATGCTGAAAACTCTGCACCCAGCAGCGGGTGAATGTCACCCGGGGGTTCTGAGCGGTTGTCTGATTTGTATTGGGGCCAGATTTCCCCTGTACGTCCCCCGTAGTCTTCAGAGTGGCGCTCTGCAATCCATCTATAACCGAAGGATTTGTGGCTCAGACCAGTGAAATCAGATGGCAACTGAACTGGGCGTGAAAGGCGTCACAGCTTTTGCCAGTCTGAACGTGTACGATGACTAAAAAGTCTTGTTTAGGAAAAAATAGCATTCACCTCAGCAACGGTGTGTTCATTCATTCAGTCAATCAAGAATATTTATTGGAGGCCTGCGGGTAAAGCCTCGTGCTCGGTGTGGAAGTACGAACAGATGAACGGGAGTGACTGTGAAGCTTCCAGCCTTGTAGCGCCTTTAACTGATACGGCTTCTTGCGTGTGGAACGTTCTTCAGGTACACGTGTGCGTGTGTATTAATACATATATGTATAAAGTACAGGACACACTTGGGATGTTTTATGCATAAGTGTCTCCACGTGTGACTCTTGTCCACTTGTATCTCATACCACAGCTCTGTCCAACCTCTGAAAAAAGAGCTCTGGTGAAGGTCAAGACTAAAGATTGAAAATGAGACAGGAGTCGGTGTCAGAAGCTGCGTGTTCCTGCCACTTACCTTTTCCTCACCTCTGCGGAGGGAAAGGCTTCCTCTCTCGGAGAGTCCGTGTCGTGCAGGGATTTGTGTCGTAAATTCACAGGGGGGCGACTCAGCATGATTTCACTTGACCCGTCAGAGGCCATCACCCTTTATACTCTGGAAAACAGAACAAAACAAAACAAAAAAGCCTCAGCAGATCCCATTAGGAAATATTCCCTCAACTGCTTGTTCGAGGGGTTCCTGGAAGGGCCAGGCAGAGAGAACAAGTCTGAGGCACCTGCTCTGTGGGGTTTTGTGGTCCTATTTCCCTGCTCCTTTTGGCAGGTGGTGCGTAGCAAAGCCAGTGGAAATGCTGGGAAGTCAGGACACCGAACAGAGTGAAAAGTTTAACACGGAAGTACATGCCTCGGTGGGCTGGGACACGGCGGTGCAGAGTGGGAGCCTCTGGAAGGTTAGTCCCGGGGTGACCGCAGCCTCCCAGCCCTGCTCACGAGAGCCCCCTGGTTGATCTTGAAGGTGGGGGCGGGGTGCTGTGTGGAAGGGGGAGCGCGAGGCCAGGGGAGCGGCGGCCCGTGGCTCCCGGCTGTTTCCACGTTGCAGAGGTGGAGGTGCTGAGCCTCTTGGTGCTGGTCAGCAACAGCTCCTGCATCCTCGCTCCATCCTTCAGCCTTCCGTCTCCAGGTATTTCAGACACATGGGGGATTTTTAGGCGAGTTTCTAATTTCACAGAACAACCTGTGGAAAACATTAGAACTTGTTGCATGTATTTTCTAAAGTGCTTAGATTTCAGGAGTCTGTTTATTAATAAAGACCATTTTCTTCTCTGGTCAACCTTAGAGACCAGATCCAGAGAAGCTGTTTCCAACATTATCGTGGTTTCACCTTATTTCCTCGTGACTCCTGGGGTGTTTCCCTCTCCTCCTAAAATTCTACCCTCGGTTTTCATAGCAGAAATTCTGGCATCTTGGAGGCAGAATGGAGCGGGGGTTGGGTGGCAGTCCTGTTGTCAGCCATCGGTTGGCAGGAGAGTGCTGTTGTCACAGAGACCTGCCCCCGAGGGGTGTGGAAGAGGGAGGCAGATGCAGCTCTCAGGGCCTAGTGAGGATGCTTCAGGATGGAGTGCCAGCTGCCCGGCCCCTACCCTCTTCTCGGGGGTCAGGGGATGAGTGGGCAGTTCCTCGGGCAGGTGTACCGTGACTCCCAAGCATCTATCAGCGTGACCTCCTTCAATGGCCAGCCACCTGACTTCAGAGCAGCTGCAGCTTGGACGTCTGCAGTTCTCTGCTGGGGAAGAGGGGCGAGGGGCAGGACAGGGACAAGCTTTGGGGGAGCCCTTTAAGCTTGAAGGAGAGAATGACCCAAGAGTGTTTTCAAAGCCCTTTGGCCTAAGTCATGGGAACAGCAAGCTCTCGGCCAGGTCAGGACTGAGCCGCCTGCACCCAGGTCACCTGCAGATGCCAACAGATTGCCTCTTACCTGTCCCGCCCCGGGAATCTAGACAGTTTCATTGCTCCTTAAAAAAAAGAAAGACGGAAGAAACAATCCAAACTGGATTGCATAGAAATGAGACAAGAAGAGTAATGAAACCTCAGAACGAATAAAGCAATTACAAGCAGTGCAATTACAGCTTAAGAAGATGGTTGGGAGTTTGAAAAGAGATGGATAGATGATCTTCCCAGCCTGCTTATTACCTGCCGGCAGTCTGCCTTCACAGCATCCACCTGTCTCTGGGGGCTGGAGTCGGCAAAGGCATGTCGACCATGTCACTGTTTGCATTTGCGTTCCGTGTTGTTTTCTGCCCAGCAAAAGGCAGGAATCCCCCTAAGCCTTACAGAAGGTCTAGAAAAGAGCAACGTCAACACAGTGCATTTTGGAGAAAGGCTAATGCCCTGCACGGCCGTAACCGTAACATTGGCTTCACCAAACGTTAGCACTTACTGGGGCAGACTCGCAGGAAAAGGCACGATTTGGGGCTGAAAATTGGTGGAGCGTATTTGATGTGTCAGTGGTGGTTATTTGCAAGAATCACTGTGAGCCAAGCAGCCTGGCTCTGTCATCAGGAGACACCGGCCTTTTCGGTTATTACATCATCCCTAAGTGTCCGCCGTAACTGCTGTTGGAAGCCGGAAGCCGGCTTGCAGCTGTTTTCGGTTTCTGCGATCCTTGTCTTTCTGCTTCTGTAGCCAAGTCAGCAGGAGCACGTTTTAGAGTGCTTTCTCTCTGAGAATAAAAGGACTACTCCGTGCTAACAGGAACAGTCTCTAGAACCCTGGGCACCCGTGTGGGACGCTGTCTGCTGCCGCCCCATCTTTGGGCGAGCAGAGCGAATTGTTCACATCTTATTGGGTACCAGCTGTCGCCCGTGTGAACAAGCCAGCGGCCTGCGTCTTCCTGACAGCCCTGGGGGGCGGGGCTTTCCCTGCCAGCACAGTGACTTCACGGGTGGTCTTGCCGGGAAAAGGTGCCCACCCTGTCATGGCCAAGAGTAACCTCCTGTGTTGAGATGGTTGCCAAATCATGAAGCAAAACCGCTAGTCAAAGCTGCCCTTTCCCTGCGATTTAATGCATAGCAGTGGCTTGGAGGAAGCCCTGGGATCAAGGTTGGGTGTCATTTAGGGCCTCCTGTGTTTGAAGCCCATAGGAATGACCGTGCACCTCTGCCTGCAGAGATGCTCTGTAAGGACCCTGCTTTTAATGTATCTGATTTATATCCTCTTCCATCTTCCCAGACTCGGGGACCTGGAAGGGAGGTCTGTTACTTTCCCTATTTTTCAGGTGGTGAAACTGAGGCATCAAAAGTGATGTAATTTGCTAATTATAGCAGAGAACCAACGAAAAGGGGACTTCAAAGCAAAGCTTTTTCTACTGACTTATTTTCTCTTCCTAAAATCACTGATTGCCCTCAAGATACCTGACGTTAGGTGGTGGATTGTTGGCTAATGGAATCAGGGCCTGGGGTCAAAGGCTATGCTCTGTCCTCTTCTCTGGGTTTAAAACAACATTACAGGTGCCTCGGGGACCCTGCCCCGTGTCCCCGGGGGCTCAGAAGCAGCCTTGCTGTAGCCCCATCTGTTTCCAGTGGCCCGTGGAGCCCACCGACCCTGCAGTGTCACTCTGCTTCTCTCCCCTTTTCTCTTTTCAAAATTCTCTCTCCTTCTTCCTTCAAATTGGGAAAGTAGAAAACTTGATCTTTTTTTATGTGTATGGAAAACACAGGGGAGCTTGAGCTGGAGGTCCTGTTGAAAGATTACACACCCCACCCCTGCTTTTTTGGCCGGTGTCTTTGTCATGGGTGGGATACATTGTTGACTTACTAGAATCACAAAAGTTTCTTATACTTTATTAACATCAAATGGATCATTTGAATAATTATGGTAAGAGAGGATATATATATATATATATATAGAGAGAGAGAGAGAGAGAGAGAGAGAGAGAGGGAGAGAGAGGGAGAGAGGGAGAGAGAGAGCGGATTTTCCTCCATAATAATGCTGTACATGTGTGGGTAAGATTCAAAGTATGAGATAGAAAATTGTGTAGTGTCTTATTCTTCAGATATTTTGAAGTAAAACAACCCCCTAAAACCCTTGCTCTTGTAACACAGATGCAGCTGGGAGCTGGGTGCGGAGACATGGACTTTGCAGTTTATGTGAGTCATACAAATCTCTAGGGAATCACTCAAACACTTCTTTCCGAGACGTGGCACCGAAACAGCCCACGGTGCCCAGGGCACGCTGAGCGGGCGCCTGGCTCATTGCGGCAGACGCCTCCCCGACCGCTCCCTCCTCTGGGCACCTCTGGGGACACCAACCGGGGGTCCCGGCTCCTCCATCCCTAAGTCGGTTCTCACCTTCTGTCTCAGGTAGAATGAACGGAGCAACCGCATGTAACATACGGAGAAGACAAAAGAAGGATTCCAAGTCCCGATTTGAGGATTCAGACACATAAGTGCCTATTTTTAAAATAATAGGATAAATACAAGAGGGTGATTTGTAGCACCCTTCCTAGAACGATGGACGGTCTCAGGGGTATCCCGGGTGGGTGTGGCAGGTTGCCTTGGGCATCACAGCCCACGGCTATACATCTGGCTCAAGCCAGTTCTCCCTCCCCCGCCCCTGTCCTCCCTCTGCCTCCCTTTTCTTAATTCTTTCGGCAAATGTCTACTGAGTGATGGTGCCGAGCCTGGCACTGTGCCAGGCTCCTGCGACTCAGTGATTCAGATAAATGAGGCCAGCTAGAGTCTCCGCAGCACGCACCTTACATCTCAGCGTTCTTGCAAGTGAACAACTGACTAATAAGATCATTCCGTGTAGCCGTGAGGGCTATGGAGGGAGAAAGCAAGGAAACCGAGAGTGATTTGAGCTGGGGCCGGATTAGCAGAGCAGTGGTTAGGGAAGGCCTCATCCAGCAGGTGGAGTTTAGGTTGGGACTTAAACGATGGAAGAGACCAACCCCCCAGACCTGGGGGAAGATGGTTCAAGGCAGAGGCAGCTGGGGGGCGGGGGCGGGGGGGGGATGGAGCAGCCCCTGCCTGCAGCAGGCCCAGGCTGGCGGGAGCTGAGGGAGGAGAGAAAGGCCCTGTGAAGGGATGCGGAGACCCGGCAGGCCTTCGGATTTTATTCTGAGTTTTCTGGGAAGCCACTGGCGACTCCTAGGCAGGAAAATGGTGTGATGGCGTAGATTTTCTTAAAGCACAGCCCCTCTGGTTGTTGGGTGGGGAAGCAGGGAGTTCGTGGGGAAAGAGTGAAGGCAGGGAGACGGGTTAGGAGGCTGCTGCCGGGTCCCGGCGAGGGGCGGGGTGTCGGGGTGCAGAGTCCCGAGGTGTCGCTGCGTTGCAGCTGGGCCTCTTGCGGCCGTGGTACCGGATCCTTTCCTGGGCTGCAGAAGGAAGTTCCACGGACGGGGCAGCTTAGACAACAGCAGTCCGTTCCCCGGCTCTTCTGGAGGCTGGAGGTCAGATCAAGGTGTCAGCAGGTTGGTTCCCTCTGAGGCTGAGAGGGCGAATTCGCCCCAGGCCTCCGCCCCGGGCCTCTGTGGCGGCCGCGGTCCTTGGGGCTCCTTGATGTGTGGACACATCACGGGTCTCTGCCTCTGTCTTCCCGTGGCCTCTTCCTGTGTGGTTTTCACCTGGCCGTCTTCTGATGAGGACACCAGTCGTATCAGAGCGGGGCCCACCCTGATGACTCTCCTCCTAACTACACCCGCAGAGACCCTGTTTCCAAATAAGGGCACTTTCTGAGGCGCTGGGGCTTAGGGCCTTGACAGATCCTCTGGGGACAGACTTCAACCCATAACAAATATGACACTTGGGATTCTCAGTTTTGTTGGGTTCAGGTCTCAAAAGTCTTGGCCAGAGACCGTGCTTTTCCAGGCGTGAACTAAACCCGTGAGTGTCCACGGACTGGATTTCTGTGGCCCTCTCTGGCTCCCCTGCCCCCGCCGGGCCGTGTGCTTAGTCCCATCTGCTGCGCTCTGCCCGGCACACACTTTCACGCAGCAGAGGCTGGGTCACTTTTGAGGCTTGTCTAAGGGCACCAGAGCACAGGCGAGCACCCGAGACTTGGGCCACCCCGAACTCCCGGTGCTGGGGGCGCCCAGTTTGAGACCAGAGAATACTTTGCGGTGGTTTTGCATCAGACCCCTGTCCTCTACCTGCACGACCCTTACCCTGGCCAGTCCTTGTCCCATTTAGAGGGTAGTCAGCTGGGTGTCACACTGACACCAGTGAAAGGGAGGAACACGACACAGGTCCTGTCACTGTGCTGTGGACACCCTCTCGCGCCTTCTCTCAGAGAGGGAACCCGACAAACAGGTCCTTTTCTGACCCGGCCGCCATGCGTCTCTGGGGGCCCAGGTGCAGTCCCCGTGTTGTCCTCTTACACACCTGTAAGAGCTGCAGCCTCACACCTTTTCATTTCTGTTTTCTTGCTCTGCAGTTAGGTTCCATTCTTGTCCCGCCATCTTTCTTCCTGTAACTTTGAAAGGCTGTGTCTTCCGCAGCTTTCCTGACACCTGACTCGCTCGTCTTCCGCGCTTGGTGGCTGGTAGTCCTGACCTGAGACCCCTGCCTCCCAGCGGCCACTGCAGAAATTAAAACGCGTTTGCGGTTCTGCGTCCGGAGCGCTGCTGCTGAAACTGACGAGGAGAAGTCCGGCCCCTTCGCGTTACTCTTGGCTTTTCGTGGCACGTTGGAAGCCACCCCCACCACCATTTGCCCAGCCCTGGCACAGGCTGTGCCAGGCAAGCTTCCTGTGGTCTTCGGGCCTGGGCTGCTCCACAGAGGGTCAGCTGTGCCCAAGCTGGGAGGAGGGATGAGAGGGAGGAAGCCATCCAGCTCCCCGGAGGTGCGGACCCTCCGCGGGCGTCGGGTCCTGTTTGCCGAGCTGGAGAACCCCCTGCAGATGTTGCGAAGCTGCACGTCAGCCTCAGTGGGCCTCGGTGGCCCGAGAGTCTGCATTTCTAATTGGCTTCCTTCCCAGGGATGAGGTTCTTCTGGCCTTGGACCACACTCCGAATTCTAATGGGGACGGACCCTCAGAACAAGGGCACGGCACTCAGAGAAGGCGCTTCTAGGAGCAGAGGAGCCGCCTGGGGCAGTCTGCGAGGACACTGTCTGTCACTGGCTTCCAAATCCTTTTTTCTCCAAGCAAGTGGCATTGTGGCATCTGCTTTTTTGTTGTTGTTGTTAGTGTCTACTTTTATTGCTATGTCACAAATATTTTGCTAAACATGTGACTAATACTAATTTTATTCAGTGGTTCAGCTGATGATCTCCTGGGGAGGTAGGCTTTTGTCCTTTTCTATTTTAATTATTACTAGTTTTAAATAACACAAACTGGGACTTCCCTGGAGGCGCAGTGGTTAAGAATCTGCCTGCCAATGCAGGGGACGCGGGCCTCTCACTGTTGAGGCCTCTCCCGTTGCGGAGCACAGACTCCGGACGCGGAGGCTTAGCGGCCATGGCTCACGGGTCCAGCTGCTCCGCGGCATGTGGGATCCTCCCGGACCGGGGCACGAACCCGTGTCCCCTGCATCGGCAGGCGGACTCTCAACCACTGCGCCACCAGGGGAGCCTGGCACAAACTTTTAATCTCACAGTTCTGGAGCGCAGACATCCACCGTCACTTACATGGGGCCGTAATCCTCGTGCTGGCAGACGTGTGTTCCTTGTGGGAACTGCGGGGAGGATCCGTTTCCATGTCTCCTCCCACTTCCCAGCCGCCCACACTTCTTGGCTGGTGGCTCCTCCTCTACCTGCAGAGCCAAGCGCCCTCTCTCCTCTCTGACTCCTGCTTCGTCGCTCTGACTGTGACCTTCCGCCTCCCTCTTTTAAGGGCACTTGTGTTACACTGGGATGGCACTCGTTTTTAAACCGCTAAACTCAAAAGTCTCCGTTCTAAGACGAGAAGTAAGACAGTTTAGTTTACATTTAGAAAATCAATGTAAAGTAACTAAACTCTCAGATATGGTGTATTTCCCCATTTCTCCTTACTCCATCTTCTTTTATTTTTCTTAAAAGTTACTCTAGGAATAGTAAACACTTATCCACTTATTTATCTAAGAAATATTTCTTCAGCATCTGTCCTGTAAAAGCAGTTTACAAGACCCGGTGATGAATGACACGTGTCCACTGGTTTCAGGGTATTTGTTGTGTAGGAGCAGTGATAACTATGATACAAAGTATACAGTGATAAATGCATAAAATGATGCAGAAAGGTACTTTATTTTATTTGTTTATTTTTTTAAACATCTTTATTGGAGAATAACTGCTTTACAATGGTGTGCTAGTTTCTGCTGTAGAACAAAGTGAATCAGTTATACATATACATATGTTCCCATATCTCCTCCCTCTTGCGTCTCCCTCCCTCCCACCCTCCCTATCCCACCCATCCAGGTGGTCACAAAGCACCGAGCTGATCTCCCTGTGCTATGCGGCTGCTTCCCACTAGCTATCTGTTTTACGTTTGGTAGTGTATATATGTCCATGCCACTCTCTCACTTTGTCACAGCTTACCCTTCCCCCTCCCCATATCCTCAAGTCCATTCTCTAGTAGGTCTGTGTCTTTATTCCTGTCCTGCCCCTAGGTTCATCAGAACCATTTTCTTTTTTGATTCCATATATATGTGTTAGCCTACGGTATTTGTTTTTCTCTTTCTGACTTACTTCACTCTGTATGACAGACTCTAGGTCCATCCACCTGACTACAAATAGCTCAATTTCGTTTCTTTTTATGGCTGAGTAATATTCCATTGTATATATGTGCCACATCTTCTTTATCCATTCATCTGTCGATGGACACTTAGGTTGCTTCCATGTCCTGGCTATTGTAAATAGAGCTGCAGTGAACATTTTGGCACATGACTCTTTTTGAATTATAGTTTTCTCAGGGCATATGCCCAGTAGTGGGATTGCTGGGTCGTGTGGTAGTTCTATTTGCAGTTTTTTAAGGAACCTCCATCCTGTTCTCCATAGTGGCTGTATCAATTCACATTCCCATCAACAGTCAAGAGGCTTCCCTTTTCTCCACATCCTCTCTGGCATTTATTGTTTGTAGATTTTTTTATTTTTATTTTTTTTATTTTTTGCGGTACGCGGGCCTCTCACCGCTGTGGCCTCTCCCGTTGCGGAGCACAGGCTCCGGACGCAGGCTCAGTGGCCACGGCTCACGGGCCCAGCCGCTCCGCGGCATGTGGGATCTTCCCGGACGGGGGCACGAACCCGCATCCCCTGCATCGGCGGGCGGTCTCTCAACCACTGCGCCACCAGGGAAGCCCTTTGTTGAGTTTTTTGGTTAATTTTTCGGTGAATATTTTTTGCTGAAGTATTTTTAGGTGAAGTGTGTAAACCGTACGTTTCACTCCTAAATATTTCAATATGCCTCTCTCAAAAGGAAGAATGTTTTCCTGCATAAGCACAATGCCCATTGTGACTGAGAGGTTGATGCTTTCATTCTGCCTTCGCCAAAACCGCTGAATCAGGAAGGTCAAAAGCACTACACTTTATAAGTTAAAAGCTACCCACCCTTCTCTCTATGTCATTTTACTTCCTTGAAAAAAAATCAGTTTAGCTAAATTGTACCTCTGTTGGACAGAGCATTGATTTCTAGCTGTTAATTTTAACTGAGAGCATTCGCTGCTGACCTCCTCCTCCTACAAGACTTTTAAGGATAGGGGTGCCCAGCCCATGACTCAGGCCTTCTGTGTCTACCATGCGGGGATTTGGGGTTTGTGACCTGCAGCCTTTGCCAATGAGTTTCTGCTCATGCAGAGTCAGCGCTGGCTCTGTGTGCCTTGGAAGCAGGAGTGAAAACTAGCTCTTAAGCTAACTGTGAATTAGGACAAATTCTGCTTCTTGAGTGTCACTTCTCACATGCAAGCTGTATTTAATTCTGAGGGGAAAAACACTTGGATAGGTTATCAGTAAAATCAGTAAGCAAACAATTAACAACAAAATGCTTTGTTGTTCTGGTTCTGCTTAGGATGTAGAAAAACAGAACATTGTCAACAATGAGAAAAAACCAGGTAACCTGCAAAGTTATAACTTTCCTTGAGCCCATCAGAGAGCAAGGCGGCCAGTGAACTTCACCCTAAAGGATGACCAGCCCCTTCAGGGAGGGCTGGGGCATGATCTGTTTCTCCTGGGCAGAGGACAGGTAGAAGATGCGGCCACCATGAAAGTGGGTGAGAAGGAGACAACCGAGTGTGGGCTCGTGCACCAGCCTAGAATCCAGGGGCCCCAGGTACGGGATCCCACCCTCCCTCACATGTTCTCTCCGTGGGCCTTCCCTGGAGGTATGTGGTGTAAAGTCAGGGCCTGCCTTGAGGGAGCCCCTCAGTGTGCACGGCACAAACCCCTACCCAGCACGTGATGCAAACGCCTAAGACACTGGGAGGGCGTGGGACACAAAAAGCATAAAATATAAAGGAAGAAATAGATATGACTTCTAAAAAACTAGATTTCCGTCCTTGAAAAGACACATCAGAAAAATTAAAAGGCTGACCACAGACTAGGAGAAAATATTTTCAAAACACATAACTGATAAAGGACTTATATCCAGATTACATAAGGAACTCTTAAAACTAGAAATAAGAAGACTAACACCCAGTAAAAACTGGCAAACTATTGGAACAGGTATTCTAACAGTGAAGATCTAAGAATGGCAAATGAGCACATGAAAAGGTGCTCAACATCCTTAGTCACTTGGGAAAATGCAAAACCACAGCGAGATACCACCTCATACGTAGTAAGATTAAAAGTCCAACAATGTCAAGTTCTTGAAAAACTGTGGAGCAACTGGAACTCTCTTGCATTGTGGGTGGGAATGCAAAATGGTGCAGCACTTCAGAACACGGCTGGCAGCTTCTCATAAAGTAAACATACACTTACCATACGAGCCAACGCTTCCACCCTTAGGTATTTACTCAAGAAAAATAAAATCTTGTGTCCACACGAGTACTTATATGTGAACATTTACAGGAGTTTTACTCATAATAACAAAAAGCTGGAACTAGTTCAGATGTCCACCAACTTGTGAATGGATAAACAAATTGTGTCACACCTCTACAAAGGGGATATTTCTCAGCCAAAAAAAGAAAAAAAAAAAACTAAAGAGAACATGCAGCAACATGGCTGCATCTCAAAGTTCTTACGCCAGTGAGAGAAGCCAGACCCCAGAGACAGCATGCTCTAGGATTCCATTATAGAGGGACAGAAATGAGATCAGTGGTTCCCAGAGAATGTGGACTGCAGAAGGGCATTGACCCCAAAGGGACATGAGCGAGCTTTTAGGATGAGGGACGTGTTGTATATCTTGATTGTCATCATGGTTACATGACCAGATGAATCTGTCAGAATTCATTGACTTGCATACTTAAAGGAAGTGAATTGTTCTGTAGACAATTTATATTTCAATAAACCTGACTTTAAAAATGTATAAACTCTGGGGAGCTACAGTTTGAAAGATTATGTAATAAAGGAAAAGTCCACACTTGCAGCCATAAACTCCACGAATGAGGCCCTCATCAGTACGGACTGTGGATGGGTGAATCTGTGCTGCTTCTGACCCTTCCCTTTGTTGGTTAAGAATGGTCTCTCAGATCACCTGGCTGGACCTATTTCATACCTTCGCAGCTGTGTGACCCTTCTGTGCTTCAGTTTCATCATGAGTGAGTGGGGATAACATTTGTATCCACTTCCTGTTTTGAGGATTGAATGAGGTAATACTGTGCAAGTGCCTGGCTAACGGCCTGCATACAGTAAGCCCTCAGTAAATGTTCATGCTAAGATTACTGACCTCGTCATGGAAGGAAAAGCTTGCGGAACATCTCAGCTAGGCAAATTAAATTGCTCTTACCTAAGGGAGCATGCGGTTTTCAAATACATTGGCAAGATGTACTTACGATGAGAGATTTTAATGTGAAGGTTACAGAATTCTGCTCTTTCAGGCGTCGTGGACAAAGCTTCGGCTGAGCAGTGCTTTCCCAGTATTTACTTCCTTTAATTATGAGGGCTTGAAGGTAATAAAGGTTCACTTAGAAAATACTATGCATCGGTCATGGTTTTTATTAATTCAGGCTGTTTGTTTTTCCACTGAATTCAAATTAATGACAGTGAACATTCAAAGACAAAAGTTTAGTAACACATCTGTCAACTTTCTGGTTCCTGTACGTTTTTTAATGTTGAAATGGTGGGACATTTCGATTTTCCTGGCACACTTTTTGAGACTTTCTGATGAAGTTCAGAAAAAATTTGTTTTCAAGATGAAACTAGTTTCTCTTGAGTTGACCTAACAGAGAAAACACCAACGTGATTCCCACTTTTCTGCTGTTTATTACTTTTAAGAGCTGGTTGTTTCCTGTGTGTTGTGTTACGGTCTCTAGAAGCAGTAGTGGTGGACCAGGGGCAGAATGCCCGGGGCTCCAGGCCTAGAATCTAGGGCCTGTCAGAAGTGGATTCGAACTGAATTCAAATCCTGGCTTGGCTTCTACAAGTTCGAGTAATTGCAAATAGGCATCAACAGTCTAGGTTTCTACTCCAGCTCCACTGGATGATGCCCCAGCTTCATGCCCAGCATGTCCAAATCTGACTCCTTGTGACCCCTCCTCTTCCTGTCTTCTCCAGGCTTGCAAATGCCGTCACCACTCTTTTCTTCCTGTGTATTCTCTTTCCTTTAATCATTAAAAGTATTCCCATGTCTCTCTCAAAGCCAAACCAGGAATCTGGTATGCATCTTGTATTCCACCTCTGTTATACGATTCATCCCACCCATTACTGTGTACACATTTCCTGTCTGTCTGTCCATCTGTCTATCCATCCATCCATCTATTATCTATCTGTCCATTATCCGTTATCTATCCATCCACCTATTGTCTGTCTATGTACTGATATCTGTTTATCTGTTTATCCACCTATTATCTATCCATCCATTATCTATCTATGCATCTGTTATCTATCTATCATTTGTGTATCTGTCTATCCATCCATTTATCTGCTATATATCAATCTATTATCTACCTACCTATCCATAGGTAATCACATAATTATGTGATTATATGTATGTATGGTGGAATATCATTTGTTTGAAATACTTGCTGCTGTCATTGCCATTCTCAGTTTTAGAATTTCTCTGTATAGTCTTTAGCTACTTGACTAGGCACAGGGAAGATGAGAATGAACATTGCAAGGAAAGAAGAAAGAGAATGTGTGTCCTAAGGGAACTCCCGCCAGGAAGGGTGAAACCTCTTCTGCAGGAGGACCACTGCTGTCAAGAGGTGCAGAGAAGGACAAGAGAGTCAACTCAAGGGCTTTGTTCTCGTTGCGCGTAGAGTTGATCCCTTTTCTTTTGGCGGGGGAAGGGGAGGTGTGATGGTTGTATAGAGACACGCAAAGAGGTTTAAGGGTAAATTTGAGTGGGAGGGGTATTTATCGCCTCTCCTGGCCGGCCCTAGAGTCCACTTGCTTCTTCAGGGAAGCTCTGTGGTCATGATCTCCAGGGTCGAGGAAGGTCCTGAGGGAATGGTCTCTGACAGGGCCTCTGGTTTTAGCTGCCTGGAACTCAGGCTGAGATGAACACCTGCCTTCCAGTAAGTTTCACAGGAGTGCTCTCTGGGTCCCCACTTGTGGGGATGAAGGGAAAGATTGGGCAGAGGGAGAGGTTGTACACACGTGTGCAGTCACAGCACAGGCTTCACCAATCCTAATAGGAGGGAGGGACCGGGTCATTGCACCCCATCCCTGGATGTGGGATACCCCAGGAATGGGGCGAGATTTGGGTGAGGGGTTTCTCTGAGCTGAAGGCAATTCCTTGGAAGGTGTTAGTACCCCCAGCAGCTGGAGGGGGTATGTGCTCCCATCCTGCAGGGGTGGGGTCGGCGATCTGGGCAGCACCTCCCAGTCTGCAGTCAGGCACCTGGTGATTCCATGGTTTCAGGGAGGCCTTTCCTTATAGATGTTAACACCCCCACCGCATGGCATGGTCCAGCTCCAAAGACGAGAGAGGGTCTGGCCATGCGCATTTCGTGGTCAGGGCTCTAGTGAGATGGAAGGAGTATGGGAAACGGTTTTAGTGTAGAAGGGAAGGGGAAAGTAGAAAAAATACCGAAAATATCAAATAAAAGATAGTAAACTTTGGCGCAGAAGTCAGCATGGAAGCCCACGGGTCTGGGATCCCACCCCGGACCTGGAGAGGGGAGGTGAGGCAGCAGCGCCAACTCCAGACCTGCTTTCAGGATCTAGAGCTGAGAGAGCAGGGACTGGGTGGATGAAAAGCACACCTGTAGGAATGCAGACTGGTGTGAACTTACTGAACTGCCCCTCTAGGACGACAATCCTTGTTTCACTTGCCTTGCAGAAAGATGTCCGTGAACTTGGTGTATGTTATTTCTCGTGCATGTATTGAGAGAGATCCTTCCTACTTTGGATCAATGATGTCGTTCTTTGGGGGGGATGGTTTTAAAATTGTGGTAAAATACACGTAAGATTTACTATCTTAACCATTTTAAAGGGTACAGTTTAGTGGCGTTACGTACATTTGCATTGCTGTGCAACCATCACCACCAGCCATGCAAGAAGATTTCTTTATTTTGCAAAACTGAAGCTCTGTCCCCATTGAACAGTAACTCTCCATCCCCTCTTCCGTCACTCTCTCCCCCACAAGAAACAGACATTATTTTACTGTCTGTATGATCTCGACCACTTGTGTAAGTAGAATCATACAGTTTTTGTCCTTTTGTGACTGGCCTGTTTCACTGAGCATCATGTCCTTTAAGTTCATCCATGGTGTAGCAGGTGTCAGAATTTCCTTCCTTTTTAAGGCTGAATAATATTCCATTGTGTGTATAGACCACATTTTGTTTAGCTATTAATCTGTCGACAGATTGGGTTGCTTCTGTCTTTTGGCTCTTGTGAATAATGCTGCTGTGAACATGGGTGCACAGACATTTGAATCTCTGCTTTCACTTCTTTTGTGTCTATAACCAGAAGTAGAATTACTGTACCATCTGATAATTATATTTTTAATTTTTTGAGGAACCTGCATACGGTTTTTCACAACAGTTGCACTATTTTACGTTTCCAGCACCAATGCACAAGTGTTCTAATTTCTCCACATCCTTGCCAACATTTGCTATTTTCTGTTGTTTTTTTTTCTTTACGGTAGGCATCCTCCTGGCTGTGAGGTGGTATCTCATTGGGGTTTGATTTTCATTTCTGCAATGATTGGTGATGTTCACCATCTTTTCATGTGCTTATTGACCTTTTGTATATCTTTTTTGGAGAAATGTCTATTTCAGTCCTCTGTCCAGTTTTTAACAGGAATTTTTTTGTTGTTGATTTGTAAGAATTATTTAACATTCTGGGGATCAGCCTCTTAACTGGTATATAATCTGCAAATATTCTCTCCCATTCCCTGGGTTGCCTTTTCACTCTGTTGAGTGTGTCCTTCGATACTCAGAAGTTTTAAATTTCGAGGTGGTCCAATGCACCTATTTTTTCTTTGTTGCTTTCTTTTGGTGTCATATCCAAGAAGTCGTTGCCAAATCTCATGCCGTGAAGCTTTTCCCTGTTTTCTTCTTTAGAAGTTTATAGTTTTAGGTTTTATGTTTAGGTCTTTGATCTGTTTTGAGTCAGCTTTTGTATATGGTGTAAGGTAAGGCTTCTTTCTTTAGCGTGTGGATATCTTGTTTCTCCAACACCATTTGTTGAATCAACGATGTCACTTTTTAAGGTACGTTGAACATTTTTGTCTCTGGCCTTCGTAAGGTTTTTTTGTGATAAATTTATTCTCATGAGCAAAGCACTTTCTTCACTTCTACCATGGAAATAGTAAATGCAAAAAGAATTCTGGAAGGAAGAGTCAGGGAAAAAGCAGGGTATGGGGTGAAACTAGATGGTTTGTCATGTGGTCCTGGGGACGGTGCTACGGCAGCATCTTGCTTGAATTCTGTGCTGGGGCAAAGGTTGGGGTGTGGAGTCCAGGAGGAAGGGCTAGAAGGGCAGGCTGGTGGGGGCCGCCTTCCATGCCATTCTGGCTGTTGGGCACAGATTCTGCTCCCACATCCTATGGCCATCAGAGGAGTCACCACTGGCAACAATACGGGCTAAGGCTGGACCAGGACAGGGTGAGCACGGGCATCACGTGCTGGATCCGGGTGCTGACTTTCTCCATTGTGAGGTTTTATCCGTGGGGTTTTATGTTTTCCCTCCAGTGTGTGTTCGTGGTTCGTGGTACCACATTCTGTGAGGTTGACTTGCAGCATGACATCTCTTCTATGGAATATAGGCATCTGTGTGGTTCTTAAATACGTTTGTATCTACCCTACATGCCAGGAGGAATCTGACCCACGTCATTAACGATGCTCCCAACACAATAGCCTGAAACTGAAAACCAGATCAAGGTGATGGGGAAGATGAAGGCAGAGAGTGAAACAGGAGATAAGTGTGCGCCATCCCATCCTCCCACCTGTTAAAGGAGGGCTTAGCATTTAACTCTGAGCTTCCCGGAGGCTGATGCCAAAGGGGAAACATTATCAGTTGTGCAATTCACAGCATCTACACATTAAAACACAGGAGAATATAGCCTTTCTTAGAGCTATGTGGTCTGAAGTTAATTCTTCCGTTATGTGCCCATCAAGGGTATCCTGTATAAGGCAGTGGACATCACTCTCAGAAATAAATCTCCACAGTGAATATAGCATTGAATTTTCTATAATCCCTCATATAGTATTTATAGATATAATCTGAGAATTTACGGCAAAACAGAGGTCAGTGAACAGTTTCATGGGAGACAAGGCATGTGGTACAAGGTGGAGCCTGTGATTTCTCCAGCTTAATTTAGGGGCAACTTTCTACCTTGTAGAAAAGTGCATGGGTGGAACACTTTTCTGGCAATCTCCAAGGAAAGTGATTTACCTACTAAGCTTTTGTAAGAGCCAATCAGAGTTCTCTGCATGCAGGAGGGTGGCAGAGCCCTCCCTGAATCGTGCACCCCTGACTCAAATCCTTGACCTTCCTTTCTGAGGACGTGGGCTCGCGTTCCCCATGGAGTTAGCACCCTGCTTGGGACACGGTAGGCGCTGGACAACTAACCGCTCTTTGGGTTGATTGTATATAATAGAGTTGAACATTCTAAACGTAACAAAGATGTGGAAATAGTCAACAGGTATTACTACTTTTCTGTTTCTTCAGAAGAAACAGAAACCTTCCGATGAATTTTTAGATTACAAACATAAACACATACTGACTTAGAGTTGATTCGGAGAAAACAAGGGACAGATGGGCGATGCTCCACTTACTCCAGCCACTTAATAACCTTTGCATCTGTTGTCCCCAGTAAAGCTTAAAATACCCACCAACCTAGAAAATTTGCCCAAAGAGAACATCTGTTTATGTCCAAAGTGTTATTTAATGACTCATTGTTGTATTTGCCTTGATGCATTCTTTCAGGTTAATTGAATCCCGTTGTCTTTATTTTCTCTCAAGATTGCTGACCTTAAATGCAGGACAGTAGGGTGACAGCCACACCAAGGGCCCCGGTCTTTCCTGTGGGGAGATTTGGTTTGCAGGGTCCAGGGTCCCCCACACCAGGGTGACGTCTGGCTGAGTCCGGGCAGGGGTGGGTGTCTCTTGAAACACGCCACTACCTAAAATAAGAGTTCCAAGTTACCTCCTTTTAGAAAACTTTGCCTTCTGCGCAGTCCCAGCTCCCTAGACTCAGGGGTCACGGGCTGTGGGGAAAAGCAGCAAGTTCACCTTGGCTTCTGTTCCCCGGGGTCTGGTCCTGTCCCTTCCCGGCCAGTCGGTAGGTGCACAGACGCTTTCCGTTGTCCGCCCAGGGCCTCCAGCCCAGGCTTCTCCATTCACTTGGAGATCCAGCAAGTCAGCAGGCTGGGCGGGCAGGGGCAGGGCGCTGGGACTGCAAGGCAGCAGATGATTCTGACGCCTGTGATGCTTTGGCTTTTAACTGTCGCAATGGGACAAGTTCAAGGTTACACTCAGGCACATGCGCACACACAGCCAGAAAGACTTGACCTGAAATCAGATTAAATACTCAAGTGTTATTTCAAGTGCAGTTGGGAAATGTGTCCCTGCAGCATCTTACAGAATGAAAATCTGATTCTACCTGCTGACACAGCCCAGGGCTAACAGGCTGGACGGGCCGCAGGCTGGCGTGAGTCACCCAGCAAAGGGGGCTGTTCTGTACTTAGTGGCAGAGGATGGCCTTAGTTCCAGCGCTGGTTTTGGTTCAAGCCACACTTTCATCACTGGTCCATGCGCAGCTCTCCTGACTTGTTTACTGATTTATTTATTTTCTACAAACATTCTTATACACAACTCCTGGAGTATATGCAGAAGAGTTTCTCCTGGATGTGTTGTGTGTGTACAAGTACATGTGTACACACACACACACACACACACACACACACACTACCTGAGATGGAATTGCTGAATAGTGTGCACATGGAGAATGTAATTATTCACTTTAGGAGGAATGCCACGCCATCTTCTAAATCCGTTGTGCTAATTTTCACGCCAACAGCAAAACACAAGAAATTCTGGGGCTCACCACCCTCTCCCACACTTGGTATAGTCAGACTTTAAAATTTTTTTGCCAGTTAAATGGGTAGAACTGCACTTCTCAGTCAAATAAATTTACGTCCTTTTGTATTTTTAGTTGCTACATTGATTTGTCTCCTGTGAAATGCCTCTTCATGCCCTTTGTGCTGCATAGTTTCTGTTTTTATACATACATTTATTCAGGAAGATTTTAAGCGATGGGGGACTAACATAATGGACTTGTCTCATCCACTGCATGGCTTCAACAAGTGTCCCTCAGAAAACCTGGTCCACTTCCCCCACCCCTTTCCCCCGAGCCCAACTCCTCCAGATGGTTTTGAAGAAATTCACTACCACATCATTTCAGCTACAGCTATTTCAGGCAATGTCTCTAAAGATAAGATGTCTCTTTAAAAACACACACATGTGCAAAACTCCAGCATAGTGAATAAAAGTTTATAGTTTGTCAATATCATCAAGGGTCAAGTCTGCAACTTGCCCCAGTTACCTGATTTTTAATACTTTGCTTGAAGTAGGATCCAGGTGAGGTCGTATCTTGTGACTGGTTGATAGGTCTGTTAAGTCTCACTTAATCTGTAATCTCCTTCCCACCTGTTGTTTTTATTGCCTTTTAATTTGCTAAAGAAACCGGATTAGTTGTCCTGTAGCGTTTCCAGTGTTCTGAATCTTACTTCCTCCTTACGGTGTCGCCGGACGGGTTCCCCTGTCCCCTGTATCTCCTGTAATTTGGAAGTTGGATCGTGAGTCTTACTGATATTCAGGTTTGACTTTCTGAAGACCTCGCTGGTGGAGACACACAGTGAGTGAGGCAGACAGGTGATGTTCTTGTGCTGATTTCCTCATTGGCTGAGAGCAGCCCACAAACAAATACAGCGGCTGGATGGCGTGGTGGGGACCACGCTGGACGTGACCTGGGCACAGCACGGGAGCCCCAGGACCAGGAGTGTGACTTAGGCTCGGCCCTGAAAGCCGTCTGCGCTGGTTCGCTCGGGCTCCATAGACGTACACCAGAGACTGGGCGGTGGATGAACAACAGAAATCTGTATTTCTCGCAGTTCTGGAGGCTAGGAGTCCAAGGTCAGGGTGCTGGCAGGCGGGCTCCCCTGAGCCTCTGTCCTTGGCCTGCTGCTGCCGCCTGCTCTTGCCTCTTCGTGGGCTCGTCCTTCTGCCCACAGTGTCTGTCTCTCTGCATCTGGGTCCTCACCGCCTCTTCCTAGAAGGACACCAGTCACGTTGGATCAGGGCCAGCCTAATGAGCTCATTCTACCTTAATCACCTCTTTAAAGACCCTATTTCCAAATACGGTCACATTCTGAGGTCTTGGGAGTTAGGACCCCAGTTTGGGGGACACACTTCAGCTTCTAAGACTAGAAAATGTCGAGCAGTGCACAGTTATGAGCTGATTTCCTTACAATTGATTCGAGCTGTGAGGACAAGCCCGCCAAGGTGCAGGGGAGGCAGAGCGCCGGCCAGGAGGCCACTGCTGCTCCGGAAGAGGCACCAGCGCGGAAGCCTGGAAGCAGCGGCTGGTGCTGGAGATAAAGGGTGAGGCCTCGGATGCCCCGGGTGTGGTGGGGGAGAGGAATTCAAGGAGGGGCCTACACTGTTAACTGGGAAGGGGGACAGCGGAGAAAAGTCTGAGAGAGAAGACTTTCAGAGTTGTGGTGTGAACACCTTAAGACGTCCGTTAATGACCAGCAGAGAAGCCAAGGATTAGCTCCAGAGAGAGGTCTTGGAAAGGTCAGGAAGCAGTAGAGTAGGTGAGGCTCAGTCCCCTCCCCTACATCCAGAGCTTTATTCCTGCCACCTGCGCCCCGGGGTCACCACCCCTCCACCCCTCCACCCCTCCACCCCACC